>NC_060063.1:57169642-57538623 GCF_020283565.1 Trifolium pratense
AGATTATGATGTTGCCGATGATGAGGCTTAGGAGCTAGCTAGGTTATGAATTGCGAAACAGCTGGGTAACTTGTTTTCTTGACCTATACAATCCCGAGGTAGATTATGATGTTGCCGATGATGAGGCTTAGGAGCTAGCTAGGTTAATTTGTGTGATGTTACAATGGATTCACATTAATTATGATGTTTTGAATTGTAATGACTTGTATTTTGCTTGAAAGTTATAACATTTTGGATGAATGAGTTGGTATTTTGCTTGAATTGTAATGACTTGGTATTTTATTTGAATTGTAATGACTTGGTTGAATGTAATTGTATTTTGGTTGAATGTTGAATTGTAATGCTATTTTGGTTTTTTTTAGTTACAAAATAGGATTTAAAATATAAAAAAAAACGCAGGATTTTGGAAAAAAAATAAATAAATAAAGTTACTATTTCACATCTGGTGACTTGGTCAGATGTAAAAGGTCCAATTTAATTAAAAAAAACAAAATTGGTCAGCTGAAACACGAGAACAGAGGTAAAAGGGGATACTTTTACATCTGGCGAATGTCAGATGTAAAAAGCATAAACTTACTACTTCTCGTACGTCTACCTCTGACTTGGGCCAGATGTAAAAGGGGGTTTTGGCCAGATGTAAAAAGTGTTTTCTGTACTAGTGACGGTTCAATAGTCTTAAATGAAATTGACATCTGGTTAAGCTAAATCTATTCACATGGATCATAAGTTTTTGGTCATTTCTTTAATTAAAAGCTTTTTTCTTTGACAAAGTCTTTGGAAAATATTAAAGTCTATGGGAAATCATAATTAGAATATAGTCATTCTCTAATTCAAGTTGTTGGTCATTCGATAATTAAAATCTCTTAGTCATTTTTTAATAATTAAAATCTCTTAGTCATTATGTACCAAAAAAAAATCTCTTAGTCATTTTTTAATCAGGTTTTTGCTCAATATTTTGTCGGAAAATTTCTATATATTGGGCCTCTCATCTCATTCCAATTCCACACCTTTAACTTTAACATATCAATCTAAGAAAATGCCTTTGTCTGATTTGGAACCTAAGCCAACCTCAAGTGCTCACCATGGAGTTGGTAAGCATTCTTCTTCATTTCAAGATTTCTTGTTTGCTTTTGTTTTTTCATATATATATATATATATATATATATATATATATATATATATATATATATATATATATATATATATATATATATATATATATATATATATATATTATTTAATCCATTTGACTCATTTTAATGGAGTTTCAATAATTTCAAAATTATACTATCATCAATTAAAAACAATTCTTATAAATGTTTTTATAGCTTACGAGTTTACTCCTTTTTTATATATAAAAAATACTTATTTGATGGCGAGGGTTTGAGTAGTATGCTAAAGGTCTTGGGTTCGATCATCAGTTTCATTCTAAAAAAAATAAAAAATACATGTTTGATAATAGTAGATTTTTCGTGTCGTGACGTTGCTCAATTAAAATACACTTTTTATGGTTATAACAAATTAAGTTTGAGAAAATTATGAATTTGAAGAAATTGTGGGCAATTATGAATAATATAGATAAAGAACATCACAATTAATATATAGAACAATTAGCGTCTAATTCCATTTTATTGAACATGAGTATTAATACTATTTTAAATGGTTAAAGTTTTCGTAAAATTTTATAGATGTTATCTATAGAATATAAATTTTCAATTTACTAGTAAATTTTATAAAGTTTATATTTGTTAAAATGTTATTAAATGATGTAATTTGAACTCTCCCTATAAATACATACTTGTATTTGAGATTGTAATTAGTATTATATGGACTCTGAAAATCAATATTGATGTAGGTATTTCTAAATCCGTGAGAGATCTACCTCCGGCCGATTATTTGTTCAAGATTCATTCATATTCCTTGTTAATGGACACAAAGGTTGAGAAGTACGAGTCCAATGATTTTCAAGTTGGTGGACACAAATGGTTATTTCTATTTTCACCCTCTACCTTTCCAAAATTGTTTGGTCAATTAATTAATTAATTAATGTCTATTGCTGGATAATTTGAAAGTTGAAATAATTGGAGGATATTTACTGGATTATTTTCAATTTTTTTAAAAGTTTTTTTTTTACACTATTTCTTAATAATTTAAGGATATTTACTCAACAAATTTATCTTTCACCAAATATTTAAAACAATGGTATAAATCTCCTTGGGACATTTGTAACAATTTTGATGCTATCTTTGCTCTAGGAAATTGATACTTTATCCAAGTGGTAATTCGAAAAGCAATGGAAAAGGCCATGTCTCCTTATACTTGGCATTAGCAGATACAGAGAATCTTATTGATGGTTGGGAGGTTAATGTAAACTTTAAATTGTTCGTGTTTGATCAGAAAAATAACAATTATTTGACTGTCCAAGGTATATACATAAATACAACTTCTCTTTTATTTTTTTACAGAAAGCAAATTCTTCTTAGTACTTGCATGACTCCATCTAATATGATAGCCTCTTACAATTTATTGTAAATTTTTATAAAATATTACATGCATCTCATTTTTGATAAATTTTAATACTTTGCTTACTGTAGATGGTGATGGCACTGTACGAAAATTTCATGAAATGAAAAGTGAATGGGGTTTTGAGCAATTAATTTCATTGGAGGAACTATTTGACTCATCTCATGGATACCTTATTTAAGATTCATGTGTGTTTGGAGCTGAAATTTTTGTGATTGGTCATTCTGTCAAATGGGAAAGTTTATCTCTTGTTAAGGATCCTCCTCATGCCTCCATCACTTGGAAACTTGAGAAATTCTCAACATTGGATAAGACCTTTTACACTTCCAATTCCATCACTGTTGGTGAAAGAGATTGGTATAATATATCAACCACCTATTATTTTTAATTAATTTCTAACAAATTGTTAATTAATGTTTATTGTTTGCATCAAATGTCCTTCTTTCTACTTTTATTTGTACTTAATTATAAAATAAAAATTTATTTGTTAGATCAAATATAATTGCTATTGAATAAATTTTAAAAATATATATTGTATAATTTGCTTATAATGAAGACAGGAGAGGGAGTATTCCATTACGAATATGTGCCAAAAAATAATGTACCATTAATTATATGTGCAGGAGGATAAAGGTTTTTCCTAATGGAGAAGCAGATGAAAAAGGGAAAAGTCTAACTGTTCATCTGGAGCTAACAAATTGTGAAAGGTTCCCACCAAACAGAACATTGTATGCAAAATTCAAGTTGAGAATTTTAGACCAACTTCATAATAAATATTATGAGAAAACAGGTGATAACATTATTTATTTATTTTTCAAAGCTTCTTATTTTGTGAACTTTTAAAGAATTATAAATATACTTTTTATCATTTACTTACAATTTTCTGATAAGTTATATATATTTTTTCTGCTGCAGCAAGCAACGGTTGGTTTAATTCTTCCAGTCGTATATGGGGGTATGGAAAGTTCATATCTCTAAGTGAACTCAATGAAGCAGAAAATGGATATCTTAAAGATGATACCATAATCATAGAGGCTCAAATCCTTACAGTATCCATTGTTAAGATTTCCTTCTAGATTAATTTTTAAGAATAAAGATCGACTCTTGTGATTATGGTCGACATTTATCTTGTTGTAGTAGAATGTTTTCTTGTGTTTCATTTTGGTGTAACGTAAATCAGATGTGTTTCAATAACATATCAAATATCAAATAAAGTTTGGTTGTGAAAATTTTTCTTGTATTTTATTTACTTTTAGAAATTCTATTATTTAAATTTAAGCAAGTTTTCTTTTCTTATAAATTGGATATTCTCTACACGGAAATTAATCCTCAAGTCTTGTGCGATACAAATGGGTGGTAAACTCCCCTTAATAGTTTTAATAGTGTTGTATGTCCAAGTCGGAAATCGAATCCAAAATCTTAATTAAGTTAAAAGATATTGACGCCAAGTGTTCTTGGATAATTTAAGCAAGTTTGTACTAGATATATATAGAACACTAATAATCAGTTCATTGGACCATCTAATCTGGCTCGAACGTCAGTTCTGACATCGAGTGGTTCCAGCCCCTTCCGATCACAAATTTAAGCAAGTTTAATACTAGATATAGGAACAAGTTGTTTTGTAAAAAAAAAAAAAAAATACTAGATATAGAAACAAGTTTTTTTTTTTTATAGATCAAGGTCATTGTTTAATTCAAGTCGTTGGGAAATATTAACTAAAATATAGTCATTATTTAAGTTACTAGCTGGTACGTTATTCATTCTTTAATGAAAGTCATTAGTCATTTTTAAATCAAGTTTTTGGTCAATCTATAATTTAATTTTTTAATCACATAATTTCTATATATTGTGGCATCTCAATCTCATTCAAAGTGGTCATCACTTTTAATACATTTGAGATAATGCCGTTGTCTGATCTGGAGACTATCCGCAAGCCATCTTCAAGTGCTCATAATGAAGTTGGTATGCATTCTTCTTCAACTTTATTTTGTTTCTTATAATAGTTCGATTGGATTTTGCTATCAAAAAATATTTAGCAGCGCAGCTTGTTGTCCGTCTACCTTTTGTTCATGTGTAATTATTTTCTATATACAAATTCGACTTGTTTCTCAAAATCTTAACGATCCATATAATTTTTATATGCAGGTATATCAAGAACGGTGAGAGATCTGCCACCAGCCGATTACTTGTTCAAGATCCAATCATATTCCCTATTAATGGACACAGGGTTGGAGAAGTATGAGTCCAATGTTTTTCTTGCTGCTGGATACAAGTGGTCAGTTCTATTTTTTACATCCCTCGCTCGTTTCTACTTGTATAATACTATTTTTGGTAGTTATTAACTGAATTATATTTACGGAACTGCCTCTTTTCTATTTTACAAGGCCGAAAATATATACGTAACATCGAATTAGACTTTTTTTTTCTTTCAAAAACAACCAAATATATATTTAGGACAACTAAAATTTAAGTACAAAGCATACCCGAAATATATATTTGGTTGTATACTCTATCCAAGTGGTAATAAGAAAAGCAATGGCAATGGTCACGTCTCCTTATACCTAACAATTGCAGATACAGAGAAGCTTCCTCATGGTTGGGAAATTAATGTAAATTTTAAGTTGTTCGTGTTTGATGAGAAAAACAACAATTATTTGACTATCCAAGGTATATATATACTATTTATATTTGACCTGAAAATGAGTCGAGTCGATTCAAGCAGCCTAATATATATATATATATATGAACTTGGCTCAATAAAAATTAGTTTAGTTCGAAATTTTATTCAAGTTCGACAGAACTATTTTTTCAACTCAAGTTGGGCTCTAATTTTTTTTCAAATACGCTCAAATAGACAAATACTAAATATTTCATTCTCTTTTATTCATCTATGTGTTTATTGTAGATGCTGATGGTGCTGTAAGAAAATTTAATGAAATGAAAACTGAATGGGGTTTTGAGCAATTAATTTCATTGGAGATTCTTTTGGATAAATGTAATGGATACCTTGTTGAAGATTCATGTGTTTTTGGAGTCGAAGTTGTTGTGATTGGTCATTCTGGCAAATGGGAAAGTCTATCTATGGTCAAGGATCCTCCTCAAGCTTCACTCAAGTGGAAACTTGAAAACTTCTCAAAATTGGTTAACAACTATTACCTCTCCAAATCCTTCCATGTTGGTGAGAGAGACTGGTATATATAATCAAACCTCCATCATCACACTTAATTATTATTTCTAACAATTCTTTGGTTTAATTAGTAGAAAAATATTAACATATGCGTCTTATGACACATGTTAATTAAAGAGTTAAAGTGAAAATTTTGTCTTATAAAATATACTATTTTTAAAATTCTGAACATGTGTCCTTAG
The DNA here is from genome assembly GCF_020283565.1 of Trifolium pratense. NCBI lineage: Eukaryota > Viridiplantae > Streptophyta > Magnoliopsida > Fabales > Fabaceae > Trifolium > Trifolium pratense. Next base: position 57,175,535 of record NC_060063.1, read on the forward strand.
GACATATGTTAATATGATTCTAATTATTATTGTTTTCATAATTAAAAATTAATTATTTTGTGCAATTTATTATTATGTAAATGTAGGAAGTTAAGGGTTTATCCTAAAGGAAATGCAGATGAGAGAGGTAAAAATCTATGTATTTTTTTGGAGCTAACAAATTGTGAAAGGTTCCCATCCAACAGAACAGTGTATGCAAGATTCAAGATAGGATTATTGGACCAACTTCATGATAAATATTATGAGAAAACAGGTAATAATGTTGGTTATCATGTTCTTCTAATTTTGGAGACAAAATAATTATAATTTTTTTTTTTTTGTTATTTAAAAGGTTAGGCTCAATTGTATTTTTTTTTTTGTGCTGCAGCAAATCACTGGTTTTGTACCTCAAGTGATGAATGGGGATTTCCAAAGTTCTTATCTCTAAGTGAACTTCATGAAGCTGCAAAAGGATATATTAAGGATGATGCAATAATCATGGAGGTTGAAATCCTTAAGATATCCATTGTTAAGATTTCCACCTAGAATGATGCTATAATTTCAAAACAAAGATTAATCCCTTTGTGGTGGACATGTATCTAGTATTTTATGCCCTTCAAATTAAGTTGGTTGTGGACAGTTTTCTAGTATTTTATTTCGGTGTACTTCGTCAAATAAAGTTGGTTGTGGACGTTCTTTGTATTTCAAATAATGTTTTTTTTTTTTTTACAAATATTTCAAATAATGTTGGTTGTGCACATTTATCTGGTATTTTATATTTTGGAATTTATAATGATTAAATTCAAATAGGTTGTTGTGTAAAAAAAATAAATTCAAATAGGTTGTTTGGGTTGTTAAAGCAAAGTGCGATCCTTTAGTCTATTCACAACAAGAGATTTATTTTTGTCACCCTACTGATTCTGGGACGCGCCCTACAAAATTATCAAAATATTTCCGTTCGCTAAGTAACGGATTCTACGTAAGAGAGTGTTTTTTTCTCAAAAATATCATTTTTATAACATCCGCTACTTAAGTAGTGGGCGTAATAAAAATGAGATATTTGAGGAAAAAAATACCCTACCAAGATTTTTATAACGTCAGTTACTTAAGTAGTGGACGTTATAAAAATGAGAAATTTTGAGGAAAAAACACTCTCCTAAATTAAGTAACCGACGTTATAAAAATCTTAGTAGGGTGTTTTTTCCACTACTTTTATTCAGATCTTGGAACAGAAGTTGTTATGATTGCTTTTTAGTCATATAAAAAAATTTCCTCAAATATTTCTGATCATATTTTTGGGCCTTACATTTCAGTCAGCTTGCGTATATTATTCAAAATTTTAGAATTTTTAAAATAAGACAAATTAAATATGATATAATTCACACCTTAACTAAATTTTTACGTACGGTATTAAATTTTATATACAATATATTTGTCATTTTAAAAAATTTTAAACTTAGCAATTTTTTTATTTTTTTTTAAATTTGGTATCCAACTTAAGAATTGACTAATTCGAGGGTATTTTTTTTTTTTTTTATAATATAATGTTAGTTGTTAGTATTACAATATTATGTTAATTTAGTTTTTTCACTACAAGAAAACATGACATTCTTGACCAAACTTATTGAGGGTTAAAAGCCCTCAGTAATGTATTTGTGGGTTATTGAAGACTCCCAACCGTCAGTAATGTATTTGGGCCTTCTTGAACAACGAAAAAAATAAAATAATAGATGAAAAGCTGGCGAGCGGTCATAGTATCCCATAGCTCAATTACCTTAATCAGCTTAGCTACCCATGCCACCCCACTAATTCGAGAAAATTAATCTCACCGCCCATTTGCGGGGCCATTTAAAGGTAGAGCTTTTGATATTTTTTTTAATGACAAATAATATTATACTCCCTCCGATCTCATATATAAGCAAAAATTATTTTTTTAAATTCATTGAAAAAATAATGTATCTAGTCCAAATTATAGACAAGATACATAACTTTTTCAATAAATCTAAAAAAGTAACTTTTGCTTATATATATGAGAGCAGGAGAAGCATATAATCAGACCGCTAAAAAAGACAATGAACGTACCCTACGAGAAAGTACATCAAAAACTAAAGACTTGTAACACACTACTATAAGAGGATTCAGGGAACCTATATGAGAAAGAGGCAATAATAAACCACGAAGAAGGAAGTTAGAGCTTTTGAATAATAGTAACTCAATAACAACATTTAAACTTAGCAAATAATAATAACTCAATAACGTACAACGCTGCAAGGTATGAATTAGGATCTTGGTTGTTGATGAAGAAAACATGTGCAAGCCAAGCCGTGTGTATGAGTCAATGCATGAGGATGATCCAAAGTCTCCCCATTCACACACTGACTGACACTACGTATAGGGGAAGGAAGATGTTAAAATGCATTGTCATACCAGGACAGGACGTGTATTGGTGGAAACACATTTATAGATTTTGGAAGTTAGCATTCAGTTTCAGTGTAAAACAATTATTGCATTCAACAAACCTTATCCTGTCCTATACAATACAATTCTAAGAAGTAATAGTGACTTTCGTTTATTTAAGCTTTTGGTCATTGTTTAATGTACTATTGCGAAACAACTTATATAAATAAATTAATTTGTATACAATATTATAAGTTTTTAAAGTTAGTTTATGAGAAAACAACTTATAAATATATACTACTTTTGTAAGTGAAAACTTATGAATTAACATAAAACTTTATTTATTTACATAAGCTATTTTCATAAGCTCAAAAATAAGTCAAATCCAAACGTACCCTAATTCATTAGAGCCTTTAGGAAATATTATTAATTGAAATTAAAATATATAGCAATTATTATTTAATTCAAGTTGTTTGTCATTTTCTAATGAAAATCTGTATATATATTGGAATCTCATACTCATTCCAATTTAACACAGCAATTTTCTCTCTTGTAGAAAAAAAAAGAAAAAAACAGCAATCAGTCAATTTGAGAAAATGCCGTTGTCTATATCTGTAAGAGATGTGCCACCAGCAGATTACTTGTTTAAAATCCAATCATATTCCTTGTTAGTAGAATCAAAGGTGGAGATGTTTGACTCCAATTATTTTCAAGCTGGTGGATACACTTGGTCAGTTCTATTTTCTTTTTTTATTCTTTAATTTATAAATTCTTAATTGATCTCGTTAACATTGAGGAATTGAATTTTCTTTTAATGTTATATTGATACGAAATTTTCACTCGCAGTGTCAATAATAATATCTGAAATTTATAAAATTATATATTCTATAAGCTTATTGTTGTTTCTATCTTTACTCTAGGAAGTTGATACTTTATCCAAATGGAAATTCAAATAGCAATGGCAAGGATCATGTCTCCTTATACCTAGCGATTGTAGATCCGGAGAATTTTACCGGTGGTTGGGAGATTAATGTAAACTTTAAGTTGTTTGTGTTTGATGCGATAAATAACAACTATTTGACCATGCAAGGTAGGTATATATATTCGTCAAAAATTTAAAAATATTTAAAAATAAAAGAAAGAGAATAATAATTTACTAAATTAATTAATCTTGTGTATTCACTCACTATTACTATAGATGGTGATGGTGCTGTACGAAAATTCCATGAACTGAAAACCGAATGGGGTTTTGACCAATTAATTTCATTGAAAGACCTCAAAGTTAAATCCAATGGATACCTTGTTAAAGATTCTTGTGTCTTTGGAGCTGAAGTTTTTGTGATTGGCCACTCTGGCAATTGGGAAACTCTTTCTATGGTCAAGGATCCTCCTTTTGCTACACTCACTTGGAAACTTGAGAAATTCTCAACATTGGATAAGACCTCTTATTATTCCACCAAATCCATCACTGTTGGTGAGAGAGACTGGTATAACCCATCACACTTATATCTAACACATTCTTAATTTGGTTTCATAACTAAAAATTTATTAATTAATTAATTTCATGCAATTTATTATAGGAAGGTAAAGGTTTTTCCTAAAGGAGTAGAAAGCATCAGAGGCAAATATCTATCTCTTTACTTGAACCTAACAGATTGTGAAAAATTCCCATCAAACAGAACAGTGTATGCACGTTACAAGTTCAAAATTATAGATCAGCTTAATGGAAAAGATCTTGAGAAAACAGGTACCAATTAAATTAATGTTGTTTATCAATTTTTTTTGTTTATTTTTAAATTTTAATACGAAGTTGTATTCTGATGCTACAGCCGGCAAGAACTTCAGCTTTGGTGTCTCAAATGATTTATTGGGATTTAATAAGTTCATATCACTAAGTGAACTTAATGAAGCAGCAAAAGGATATATTAAAGACGATGTTATGATTATAGAGCTTCAAATCATTAACATATCTATGATTAAGATCAATCCCTCTGTGGACAATGGTTGTGGTGTGGTGGACAATTAATTATCTGCTACTCCAAATAAAGTTGGTTATGTAACTGCCGTAAGCATAGTTCATTTGGTATTTTTTTTTCGAATAAATAAAGTCTTTGTACTTTGAAATTTTAGACTACTATTTTGTTTTTGTTTTTGAAGGAAGCAATTTTATCGAATAAATAACATTAAATAAGTTGAAACAATATTGTTTTTAATCCATGGCAAAACAGTAAATAATTTCAAAATCATTTGCCCATACAAATACAAAATGTAGGTATTTCAAGATCTAAGCGGATTGTGCCACCAGCCAATTACTTGTTTAAGATCAAATCATATTCCTCGTTGGTGGAAACAAAATTGAAGATGGTTGAATCCAATTATTTTAAAGTCGGTGGATATAAATGGTCAGGTCAGTTCTATTTATCTTCAAACTATAAGGATATATATAATATAAATTCAGGGCTTATAACGTAAGAAAAAATAATAGATCAAATTAGTCTAAAAATCAAAGTATTATTATAAACAATTTTTTTCCCTAATTTGAAAAACTTACAAATTGGTGACTGGATCAATTTGCCCTTAGAATAACCATTTGATCCCCAAGCCCAGTGGTGCGATGCATATCAATGATGGCAGTTTTATAATTGTAAGGTGATCGACTATTTTAAGAATGGTTACAATGGGCCAAAAAAATATAATTTATAGTCTTGATGTGCAAGTACGGTACAAAATTGTCTTGATGCTTAGCCATAGTTCATAGCCATAGTTCATGGTCCGTTCTGCTCATGATTTACAACCTATCTTCTTGGTTGTGCATGAAGCGTAAATATATTATGTTATCGATGATGATTTCGGGCCCAAGACAACCCGGAAATGACATAGATGTTTATCTAAGCAATTAGGAGAAATGAATACCAAATAACATGGGATAAATGAATTAGTAGTATTATTATAAACAATTTTTTGGATTCAGAAAACATTACACTCAATTGGGCAAAAAGTAATGAGACAACCTCTATGAATCTTGGATGTTTTTAAGGATAAACGTAATCCAAAATCACTCATCTTATTCTTTTTTAATTACGTTTTTACTTAAATAAGTGATTTTCACATCACATATTTAGGATATTTTCCATTTTAAATTATTTTGATTGATTTGTCTAGTGTTGATTTTCACATCTTATCATACCAAGACGGGACTCAAAACAAACACCAACCACCAACAACAATGTTCACATAATTCAAAATAATTTAGAATTGTTCAAAATATTAGCAAAAAATTTAGAATGAACATTATGAAACGAATACGTTAAGGTATAATATATAATGAATATTGTATTCAAAATAATTTAAACTATTCCAATTATTTTTTGAATTGTTCGCTACGAAAATATTATTGTCACGTTTCAATTACTATCTTTCTATTATTGACACATTTGTATTTTCATATTTAATGTCCTTTATTTTCAGAAGTTAATTGATACGTCAATTATTGTCACATTTCAATTAATATTTTTCTATTATTGACACATTTGTATTTTAAATTAATACGTCAGTTGTCTTTTAATTTCAATTAGTATCTTTCTATTATCGACACATTTGTATTTTAAATTAATACGTCGGTTGTCATTTAATACGCCAGACCCTAGACTTTTTTAACCAAACGAATCAAGTAAAAAAAATCGTAAAAAATTGTATTAATTTAAACCAAATTTTCATTAAAAAATTATCAAGGTTTTGTCTTTGTCTGTAAAAAATAATATATACTATTATATATTGAAACGAATAACAACCATTGTCATACTATTATATATGTCTTTATAAGCTATTCTTTCTCCTTCACCAATAAGTTTTAATTTAGTCATTTCCGTTAATTTTGTCACTAACACCTCTTGGACTATACATGTGTCAGTGTGTCCAAGTGTCCACGTGTCTCTCCACATTGCAAACTGGCTGCCACATGTGACAAAATTGACGGAAAACACTAACTAATGCAAACGATAAAAACGTAACGGACCAAATAGATACTTTTTAAACGTAATGGACCAAATTGAAGCATAAAATAAACGTAAGGGACCAAATGTGTAATGAAACCCATATATTAGTACATATTATGCTAATTAGACCTGTACCGTCTACTTTGTAAAAAAGAAGAAGGTAAGTGTACGGTGAAAACCACCCGTCGTATTAATCAAATTTATTTTGAGTGGAAATAAATGAGCTGAGAGGTTTATTTTTTAAGAATGGATGCCGAAAACCCCCAACGGGATCAATCAAATTTTATCATTGTGACCACTGCGCCAAGAGAAGAAAAAAAAAAGCAAGAGAAATGAAAGACAAAGAAAAACATACAAATGAAATATCAATTAATTGAGATAATGTACCAAAAGAAAAATATTTTTCATTTAAGATACCGATCCTCTTTATACCAATTTTTTTGAGGTTTTTTTTTCCGATCTTAAATGAAGTGGTAATCCATTGAAATTAAACTCACATAATTATGAGATTCCGGTTTCGAATTCGGATCACGACGTCCGACCTAACAATTTCGAGCACCACGATACCAAGCATACACTAAACTTTTTACATCTCATAACATAAACTAAAATAAAATACCACACAAAGACAACAAAAGCTAATCTATAATATTATCTTCGATCATTAATCCTTCTAATTAAATAAGACCACGTTTACGGTAACCATCACATTCATGATAATCTGCCAAATCAATCTCAACAACCTTAACATCAAAAACAATCTTAAACTCCTTGTCTTCATTCCTTTGTCCCATTTGAATGGCATTGCGAACAATAAATGGTTCAATATAAGAAGCCAAACTAGTGCTTATGGGTAATGTTGCCAATTTTTGAGACACGCAAAAAGGAAACAAGTGAGGATTTTTACTTACCAAGAAAAGAGGAAACTTTAACTTGTATTCATATTTTGGTGACACAATAAATTCCCTTTCTGTTGCTAAAGGTTTAAAACCATAAAAAGGTTGAACAAAAAGCTTATAGAATCCTTGAACATAAAGTTCTATTGTTGCTACTTTTTCTTCAATGTTGTTTGTTGAAATATCTAGGGTTTCTGGGGTCATTGTGTGGCTATAATTTTTGCTTGGGATGTTGAAGTTTGATTGAGGGAAGATTGTGGGGTTGGTTGAAGAAGACATTGTTGGAAGATTGAAAGGGAAAGAAGAAAAGGACTAGAGTATATATGAAGAGTATAGTGAATGTGGATCATCTTACTTTGGGAATTTGATTAAATATATATAATATTACCTCGTTCAATTCTATTGGAACAAAAACTTGGTGTCCAAGTTATTTTAAAAGATTTTGTGAGATTATATTTGAATCTTTTATTAAAAAAAAAAAGAAGATTATATTTGAATATGATGTATTCTTTATTTATTTTTTTTAAAAAATAAATCTTTATCCTTTGAAAGCGATGTATTTTTATTGATAAATCAAACGTTTTTTTAAAAAACTTGGTGTCCAAGTTATTTTAAAAGATTTTATGAGATTATATTTGAATCTTTTATTAAAAAAAAAGATTATATTTGAATCTGATATATTTTTTATCTTTTTTTTTTTAAAAATATAAATAAATCTTTATCCTTTGAATGTGATGTATTTTTTATTGACAAATCAAACGTTCTTTTTAAAAATTAGAAAAATCTAAGAGTTAAATTATTTTTTTTGTGTAAAAAGAAAAAATTGTCAATGTCCATTTAAAAAAATATAAAAATCTATGAGTTAAAAATCTAAGAGTTAAATATTGCCAGTTTTATTGTCAAATCAAACGTCCTTTTTAAAAAGAGTGGTTCTATTCAGTGCGACATATTTTTTCACGACAGACAATAAAATTGCATTTTGTACGGAAATTACGATAGGATGATCACTTTAACACATTCATTGGTTTGATGGAGCGGCGGAGGAAGAGACAAAGGAAGGGTTATAAAGCCAAGTAGAAAATCTAACATTAAAGTTAACAATTTTATTTTTCAAATAAGAGGAAAATAGGAAAAATATATGGTCAGGTAGCTGATTCGCATTTTTTTTTTTTGTGAAAATCAATTTCGCACTATTAAGCAATTTCTTTTTAAAAAATATAATTTTTTTATACAAAGCACTAATTTGGTATCATTTTGAAGAGTTGGCAACAAATATATGTATCATTGAGCTTAACTCAGTGATCGCCTAATGGCTTAACTCAGTGATTGCACTAATCTGGCTCCATTTTTTTATACAAAGCACTAATTTGGTATCATTTTGTACAAAGCACTAATTTAACTTACAATTTTTTTACATATATTTAACACACACTTAGGTATCGTTTGACCCAACTTAATTTTAACTTTTTACTCCATAAAAGGAGAAATCGGGCCAAACAGTTTTTTCTAAAAGTACTTGATAAAAAAAATTGCTTATTTTTTATGTGTAAAATAAATCAATAATGAGCTTTTGGAAAAGTTAATATAATGAACTTTTTTTACTCAAAACTAGCTTTTCGGTCCATAGCCACCTTCGAATCCCACTAAAGGCAATTTATATATTTAAGTGATATTTGCTTCGGCCCTCATTTCATGTGCAATAATGTTATTTTTACTTTTTTTTTTCTTTCAAGTCATGCGTATTATTGTTATTATGAATTACTATTATTTTGAAAAATGCATTATTAATTTCTATCTTTACAACAAAAACAAAAAAAAACACAAAAGTGCATACTGCTATTAAATAAAATAATAAAATAATATAAAGTACCATGCACAGTAATGTTTTTCTCCTTCTTAGAACTATGAAATTATTCATTTCAATAACTTTATATATGACGAATAAAATTACACAGATAATGTTATGGCTACGTAATAACATTTTAAAAAATATAAATTTTATAAAATATTTAATGGAGTTAAAATTTATATCATTTAGATTATTTATTTAAAATTTTACACAAAATTAGAATTATTTTATATGTTATCGAGACCCACTAAAATTAAGAATTTATGCATTTTTATTGAACATTTTTAATTTTTATGAATATCAAAAACGTTTTAAATTGTTTTAGATTCGTGTAAAAATTTACATAAATAATCTATAATATATAGTGTACTTCTAATCAAATGGTAGATTTTATAAAATACTATTAGTTAAAATATTAATTATATATAGACTCATAAATTGAAGATAAAATATTGCACACAAAACATTAATATTTGTTTATTATTTTTTTTTATCATATGGAAACAAAAATAATTGGTCTAAAAAATTTTAAATTAGAATTCATTTTAAGTTTTTTAAAAACGAAATCACCAAATAACTTTAACTTTATTTTTAAAGCACTTATTTTGAACTTTGTTTTAAAGTAGTTTTTTTATCATAAAAAAGTCAGGTCAAACGGTACCTAAGTGTGTTCAACACTTCAACCGGACGTAATATAGCTGGAACCGGATCGTTGACTAACCCTAGGCCCCTAGCTACTACATACTATACTTATAGTACTATACTATAATAACATAAACGAACTTCTAAGTATCAACAAAAGTTAATACTCTCAGAACAATAATTATCCACGTTATCTTTTAGTTTACTAATGACTCATGATACCAATAAAGACCATTAATGAAGCTTTAAACAATAGGATCCATCGCACCATATAGACCATTAATCCTAAAGAAATATTCCATCGCATCACAATAGGATCCATCATGATCACGATGAGGCAAAAATACACACCATCGTGGCCACGATGGGTGCGATGGATGCGCAGAAAAAGCCCAAACTCAACTGTAAAACTATAAATAGAGCCTTCTTCCTCCACTATTATTCATTCAAAAACATTCCAAAATATTCAATACTTTGAATATTCACTCCAGAGTAGGATAACTCTAAGGAGGAGGCAAGGAGACCAAGGAACTCCAAGGCCAATAAGGTTCTTTTCTTTCTATCTTTGTAATTTATTTTTCCTAGGTTAGGTGAAGTCGAGAAACTTCCTTACGAATGCTTGGTTGTATTATTTATAATATTTATAAATTTCAGTTATTTCTATTTCAAACTCTTTTGTTGTCTGATTTTAGTTATTTTAATATTGATCACATTAGAATAAAATCTAAGGACCTAGTGGATATCGAGTAAGAAACGAAGCTAGCAATCTCGACCGAAGGACAGCATACTAGGGCCTATATGAGACCATTAAATTCAGTATCTGACGTCTTAGTATAGGATTGGAAAGTACGATAATTTCTACCTTGCAGAGTATGTCTGTGGGTAGGTGACTAGTTCTAGGCACACGTGACAGCTTATAATTTAGGGGTCCCCAGGGTGATGAGATCAAAGTTTAAACGAAAAAGTGGAGCTCTGGATAATGGTGTCTAAATAAAGTAAGGGTAACCTTTAACTAGGCTTTGTAATAGCTTGTAATAGAAATAGGAACAAATATTGCTTCAAACCTATTTTCAACAGTCTAAATCCTTATAGAGGGGAATAATTGAGAAACCAAGCAGGAGTAAGGGAGGGATCCGACCACACTTTAACCACTCCGTGTAGTCGCAAACACACCATTTATTTTTCGCAATTTACTTTTCCGCACATTTATTTTCTGCATTTACTAAAGTACCCGCAAAGATACATTCTTAAACAAACAAAGCGAATGCAACTATCCATATTCCTAAGCGAAACTGTAACCTTGGCACAATCCTATGGAGAACGATAAACTTACTACTTTATTACTTGGTAGCGATTCTGTGCACTTGCAGAACCACCGTCAATATGCTTAAAACTAGAAACAAAACAGATTATAGATTGGAACAAAATAGAACAATCTATACTCATAAAAATATCAACAAACCAGATTAATATGATCAACTCAATAAACTTTTTTTTGTTTTGTTAAGTAGCCTAGTGGCTAGAAAATCTACCTTAAAGGTAAATAAGTGGAGTGTCCGGAGTTCGAACCTCTGCTCATACACATATAGTACGATATCCCTACCAATTGAGCTAAATTCACTGAGATGATCAACTCAATAATCTATTAAAAGATAAAGAGAATAAAATAGCCAATAAAAAAATAGAAAAAATAAGATGAACATTAGGAATATAGAAATAAAAATATAAACAATACTTTTCATAAAAAAAATACTATTAACTATAATAATATAATGATAATACTATAAAGTTAATAACTATCAAATTTATTAAATTATCCTAAATATTCCTAATCAAATTTCTAACTTTTTATTAAAAAAATATACATTGGACTATTATTTGTGACAAATACATAAAAAATTGGATAATTTATCATTGTTAATTATAATCAAATTTATTTATTTAATAAGTCTTACAAAAATAGTACAATAGTTTCACTTATAATAAAAAACGGATAAAAGAACAATTATTTGACGATCCATGGTATAAATAAAGAGTGGTGCTATATGGCACGACACCCTCTTGACATGAAGTTGCACACCCACGCAAAAACTCCATGCAATATACTCATTTGATGGGTTTAATGCTAATTTATCTGATTAAAAATAAGCATAATCTAAACATTGTTGCTATACCACCTCACCGTCATTAGCTATAGTCCAAAACAATTTTTCTGCAAATCTTCAATTGAATAAAGGTCAAATATACCAAACTCTTACAAGATGCTACACGTATCAAAGCATCACTTACTACCAAAATAAATCATGAATTAGGATTAATTATAGTAGAACTATTATAAAATAATCATTTTTAATTCAAATCAAATAAGAGAAACAAATAGAAATGGTAGAAATCATTTATCGTGCAATTTGGACGATAAATCTTGTCGTGCACTTTATCATTTCCCATAAATAAATACTACCATTCTCTTCGTCGATCTCATAATAATGTCATATCTTAATATCTTCTAAGTTCTAAAGAGAATAATGATTTTACTAAATTAATTAATCTCGTGTTTTAATTTTTACCATTAGATGCTGATGGGGCCGTACGAAAATTCCATGAAATGAAAACCGAATGGGGTTTTGACCAATTAATTTCATTAAAAGACCTCAAACATGAATCTAAGGGATACATTGATAATGATACATGTGTGTTTGGAGCCGAAGTTTTGGTGATTGGCCATTCTGGAAAATGGGAAAGTCTTACTATAGTCAAGCATCCTCCTCATTCCACACTAACATGGAAAATTGAGAACTTCTCAAAATTGGATAAGCACTTTTACCTCTCCAAATCCATCCTTGTTGGTGGGAGAGAATGGTAAAGTAAAGCTTCCATCACACTTATAACTAACAAATTCTTAATTTTGTTTGGTTATTATTGTTTCCTTAACCATTGTTCTAGAGACACTGTTTAACAAAACTTTTAGGGCCGTTTGGTGCGCAGGATAAAAGACATGATAGTATAACTGTATCATATCTTGTCTCAATCCAGTATTTGGTGAGACAGTATGATATGATAAGTTATACCCTATCTTGTCACTAACATATCCCGCGCATCAAACCGGTCCTTATTGTTTTCATAACTAAAAGTTAATTAATCCTTTGCATGCACATCTATTTGCCTTTGTTTTTATATTGGAATAAGAAGTCTATGCATGTTTATCGTCATATGAGATGTGTGTCCATGTGTCATTAGGAGGAGCCATAGATCGAGTGTGCAATGTTGCAACTTTGATATTTGCTAGTATGTACAATGAATATGAAGTGACTTATTTATAAAGCTACTTGGAGTAACTAACTTCCTAACTAACTTTCTAATCTCCTAACCAACTTGATAATCTATCAACTAACTCTAGTTGATTAACGAACTATTTATATTCTTATCAGTTTCTAAGCAACATATTTTTTCTTTAGATTACTGATTGATACAACTTATTATCTATGTATATTTAGGAAGTTAAAGCTTTTTCCTAAAGGAACCAAAAGAAGATGGGGTCAGAGGCAAATATCTATCTCTTTTCTTGAAGCTAACAGATTGTGATAAATTTCCATCAATCAGAACAGTGTATGCAAGTTCGAAGTTGAAAATTTTAGACCAGCTTAATGAAAATGATTATGTGGAAAAGGGTACAGTAATTAATGTTGTTTTTCAATGCATTTTAATTAATTTTGTTATTTCTTTAATTTTAATTAATGTATTTATTTCTGGTGCTACAGGAAACACCAAGCCCGACAGTTTTAATGCCCCAGGTGATGAATGGGGATATGATGAGTTCATATCTCTAAGTGAACTTAATGAAGCAAGAAAAGGATATATTAAAGACAATGTTATAATCATAGAGCTTCAAATCTACAACATATCCATAGTTAAGATATCCTCCTAGTTTGTTAACTAATTAATGGTTAAGTTAAAAATAAAATAAAGATCAATCTCTATATGTGGTTGTGTTGTTTGTGGATTTTTTTTTTTTTTATTTGTGTTACATATTAGTGTACATCAAATAAAGTTGGTTATGTATGTATTTTTTAGAATTCCTATTTTAATTTAAGCAAGTCTTAAATTGTCTCTGTTTTAAAATAGACAATCAGTTACAAATGAAACTAGCATAACAAAAAAACAGTTAACTTGTTACACAAGTTACTGTGTGAACACTTGAATTTCACTATTGTCAACAATCCCTCTCGAGTTGGAATAAATGTCTAAGGTTTCAAGCTTGGTTTGTAGTGTGTGAAAAGGTTTTGGACGAAGAGATTTATGAATTTTTATTGAATACTATTAATTTTATTGAATCTTAATAACATATCAAATAATTTTTAATTTTTCTAGAAAAAAATTATGAATGATCTATATGATATAATTTTTCAATCCAACGATAAATTTTGTAAAATTCGTATTCTTTATAATGTTATTCGAAACTTGTGCACCATACATCATTTCCTTCACTCTTTCATGTTAGACTTGACACCTTCTTTACATGCATAACATCTTCGTTATAATAAACTTTCAATCCAATGGTAAATAAAACCTTCACTCTATATAATATAAACTTTCAATCCAACGATAAGTTTTGTAAAATTCGTATTCGTTATAATAAAATCGACGACTTGTGCACCATGCACCATATCATGCACTTGTGCATGTTAGCCAAAGTCACCCTTACATGCGTAACATCCTCGTGAAAATATTTAGCATGTGACAAACTGTTTTTTTTTTTTTTTTTAATAAAAAGTATGTGAAAAGTCTGTTGGTTTTAAGTTATTTATGCACATATGGCCTGATTTAAGTGTTTTGGTCATTGTTTAATTTAAGTCTTTGGGAAATAATATTAATTAACTAAAATATATATTGTTGGTCAATGAGAATCTCTAGTGATTTTTAAAATCAGATGGTTGGTAATATTGACATTTAGTATGTATTTTCGGTCTAAAAAATCAAAATTTTGGGACGAGGAAAATAAATTTTAGTAAAATATTACATCTATTTTTTATTTTTTACTGTTATAAAATTTATTCTTTATTAAAAATGGTAAACTCTCTAATTTTAGATATTTTTAAGAGGTCCATGTAAAACCAGTCCATTTCTTTAATTCAATAATTTCTATAAATTGACATCTCATGGTCATCCAAATTGCTCCCCTTTAACTACGGACATACTCAACCAAGTTGTGGCCTTTTTTTAATGGCAAGTGTGTCTATGTAAGTTATATGAAGTAATATCTCAAAAATTCTATTAATAAACTGAACCATCTGCTATCAAATTTTTACTATAACCACTCCCATAACCTTATAAGTCAATCATGTAAATTGTTGAATTATGTCAAACTTAAATTCTAATAATGATCGATCTCTACCAAAAAATATTCTAATAAAGATGAGACAGATATTAATTTTGAGTAAATAATAAATAAATTATTTTAGGATTTTAGGTAGCTTATATCATATACAAAAAACTGCCATATAATTTTATGAGGAATAATAATTCGTGTTTTTGTTTAATCTTTTGTTCCATTTTTTATATCAATCTCATAATCTATTGCTCCCTTATTATGTGTTTAAAGTCAACGAGTTGTCATTATCAAAAAATAAAGGTGACCAGAGGTGTAAATTATACGACTGAAAAATACTTATATGAGCACAAACCCAAATAAATATTTCTTAGACACACTCACATTAAACTAAAAAAAATAAATAGAAAAGAAATAAAGTAAAATTAATTGACGTGACAGTTTTAATTTTTTTAATTTATGAGTGATTGTCTGGATTTTGTGCTCAAGCACTCGTGCCTTGGTAAGATTATCTCTAAACGCCTAGATAAGAAAGGAAAATAATAAAAGTTACGTGAGGCTTCATAATTTGAGAGTATTTAATATAGTATCCACAACTAATTTATATCCAAATTTTATGTAATATATGTATATGACTTCTTTTCTTTGAATGGATAAATACCTACAAATTATAAAGGGGTAATTTAAAAAAGGGAAAAGCTAAAATGTGCCCTAAGATCATCTCCAATTAAGGTATTTAAGAGATTTTCATAGACTAATGATACGGTACATTACCTTTTTTATCATTGGAGTTCCATGACGTGGCACAGAGGGTATCAAAATTGACGATACCGATACCTTAAATAAGGTACCGTACATCATCAATTTAATGTTATTATTATTTTTATTTTTGGTATATTAATCCAATTTAATACGGGGTTGGCATGGGCTTCACGTGGTGGGACAAGAGAGAAACCCAGCCAACGTGCCACCGAATACCAGACCACCGAATACCAGACAGCCCCGAAGAAAGAACAATCAAAGAACAAATGTGAGAGAGATTCCTCCTTACCACAAGCACCCGAACATAAGGTGGAATCCCCGTCTAGAATCTCATGTCTAATTAAATTGTCTTTAGTAGGCAGTCTATTATTGAGCAGGCGCCACATGAAGAGAGAAACTTTGAGCGGGACAAACTTATTCCAAACAACATCCTTTTGAGAAGAATGATCCATCGGAACCTGATACGTCAGCAAATAGTAAGCTCTACTAACAGAATAAGCGCCATCAGAATTCAGTAACCATCGCCACTTATCCAACTCTTGTAATTGTAAAACAACATTAGCAAACAACATACAATACTCCGCCAACAACCCCTCCTCCCACACAAAGAGCAGTATATGCCATCAACCCTCACCACCCCTAGTCCAGCCCAATCTACAGATCCCGGCCACCGAAATCTCCTGAACCAAAGCTAAGCCAAATAGTCTAGGGAATCTAGATGCTAGAGATCCTCCTCCCCAACCAATTTTCCTTCCAAAACAACACCCTTTCACTATTTTCGATAACTCTAATTGTATTCTCGTCAATCCAACTCTCCTCGCTAACCCCTCCCTTCCCTAACAACATTCAAATCCTTCCACCAAGTTGACGCATTACATTCCCCTCCCCTGAGGCCACCCTCCTCTCCATACTAAGCTACAAAAACCTTAAACCACAAACCCTCTGTCTCCCCAAACACCCTCCACACCACTTGTTAGTAACGACTGATTATACATTACATCTGAAGAATTGTTGGTAATTTATTTAACTTTTATTTCACTTATAAATTTGTTTATGTAACTAATTGCTGGGTAAATGGTTACAATTTTTTAAAAGATAAGGTAAACAAACTAATTATATTGTGCATATTAAAAAATTGTGACATCTGACACAAATGCCGAAATTACTAGGTCAAACGTCAGGATCAAATATCGAATTCCGATTTCTTCACTTTATGTCTGAGTTTTCACTGACTTGTTTTTTCGTCTATCTAATATAAAAAAATGTCATAGTCGATTGACTTTGAGATGATTATTAGAATTTGGAAGGCCTATATTAAACCACAAAAGCTAGCTTGAGGGGGTTATCTTTGTCATATCTCTAGCCAATGTGAGACTTCTAACAATGGTGACCATATATTTAATCATTTCTCGTATTTAAATTTTTTGTCAATGTTAATTTATTTCAATAAGTCATTTGGAAATACTATTAATTAATTAAAATATAATCATTCTTTAATTCCAAGTTGCTGGTCGTTCTATAATTAAAATCTCTTAGTCATTTTTAAATCAGGTCAATCTTTAATTCATTTTTTAATCACATAATTTCTATATAATTGGATCTCATACTCATCCTAATTGCTCATCACCTTTAACACATGATGTCGTCTGATCTGGAGACTACCAGCAATAAGGCAATTTCAAGTGCTCACAATGGTGTTGGTATGCATTCTTTTTAGGCTAACATTAATTTGATTAAGGCATTTTTATATGAAACAATATTCATTTATTTTTGTTCTATATGTAAGAAGCATGGGACTAGTTTAATTAATTAGCAAACCTGTAAATTACATAACAACGTAATATTTGGTGTTGGTGATCAATTGATCACGGCAGTAACAAAATATTTTACTTTTTATTTCATAACTTAAAAGATCAAGCTTAAATATGAAGTATACATTCTTAATCGAACGACCATTGATATCTTAAATGTGTGAATGTATAAAAGGCTAACTGCACGGAAGTCTAATCTCAAAATATTATATTTTGGACGGACAAATAAAAAATTGTCGAATAACTTATAAGAAATTGTATTTTTTTTTAAATGGCAATTATATATAAATAATATATGCAGGTATTTCCATATCAAAGAGGGATCTACCACCCGCCGACTACTTGTTTAAGATCGACCCATATCCCTCGTCGATGGACAAATTGGGGGAGAAGTATGAGTCTGATGCTTTTCAAGTTGGTGATTACACATGGTCAGTTGTTTTTTTTTTTAAACCCCTCATTTTTCCTTTCAGACTCATCTAATGTATCTTTAATCATTACCCTTCTGATAAACATTTTGCTATTTATAATATAAATTAATTTGGAAAATATATCTTTTAGTACAAGTGAGGCAAAACTGTATTTTCGGTAATTTATTATGAAAACATGCATCTAATGTATTAGTATAAGTCGCCAAGTCTAACATGCACAAGTTATTCATGTGGTGCATGATGAACAAGTCTCGAATAACATTATAACGAATACGAATTTTACAAAATCGGCCGTTGGATTGAAATATTATATCATATAGATCGTCCATTGAAATTTTTAGAAAAATTGAAAATTATTTGATATGTTATTGAGACACATAATATAGATACAAAATTTAAGATAAACACATCAATCAAAAAAGTTAAAAGAAAAAATAATCACATCAATTATTATATTTTGAATCATTTTTTTCTTTATTTTTTTTCTGCTTATATGAGTGGGCCTAAAAATAATTTATTTAGGCTTTTGTCCATGTTATATATAATTTTGCCAATTTATTATATGACTTTTCCAATATGTTGTTTCTATCTTTTTCTCTAGGAAGTTGGTACTCTATCCAAGTGGAAAATCGAAAAGAAGTAGCAAAGACCACGTCTCTTTATACTTGGCAATTGTAAATACAGAGAACCTTTCTCGTGGTTGGGAAGTTAATGTTAACTTTAAGCTGTTTGTGCTGGATCAATATAATAACAATTATTTGACCATCCAAGGTATATACACTATACTATTATTTATAAAGTTTGCTATTTCAAAAGTAAAAATGAAAAGATAAAACTAATTTAAATATCACCTGAAAAAAATCTATGTATATATGTCATTTCAATTTATTTTTAATGAAATACTATATATTAAAATGTGAAGGCTTATACAACATTTTTTCTATCTGGTTTCGTGCACGTACGTGAGTTCGTTGTGTAGTTTTTGTGGTGTATGCGTGTTTGTTTCAGTTTTATTTAGATCACTTTTGCTGTGTTTATCCGATTTGTATGTACGTTTGGGTTGTTTATGTGATTTGATTGTGTTTGATTTATGTCGCCCCAATATTTTGTATTATTTTATTTTAATCTTTAAAGAGAATGTTGAGGTAGTTTTAATCTTTAAAAAAAAAACATTATAATAAGTAATTTGATTATTGTAGATGGTGATGGTGCTGTACGAAAGTTTAGTGAAATGAAAAGTGAATGGGGTTTTGAGAAATTAATTTCATTGGATGAACTCTTTGATTCATCTAATGGATACTTTGTTGAAGATACATGTGTGTTTGGAGCTGAAGTTTTTGTGATTCGCCATTGTGACAAATGGGAAACTCTTTATTTAGTCAATGATCCTCCACAAGTCTCACTCACTTGGAAACTTGACAAATTTTCATTTTGGACAGCAGAGGGCACTTCCAAACCCTTCACCGTTGGTGAGAGAGAATGGTAATGCCATATTTAGATTTTGTACTATCTTATCCTTGAAAAAATATTATTATTTGTGAGTAATTTTTTTTTTGTTTTGACTTTTTTTTTTAACCAAAAGGATGTTAAAGGTTCTTCCTCGCGGATATGATGCAGAGGGATTCAGAGGCTATCTAGCATTAATCTTGCAGCTAACAGATTGGAAAAAGTTCCCATCAAAAAAAGCAGTGAATGCAAGTGTCAAGATAAAAATTTTAGACCAGCTTAACAATAAAAATTATGAGAAAACAGGTAATGTTGCTTATCATTAGTAATGCTTATTATAATTTTGAAGACATTTTTAATTTTTTTATATTATATTGGTATGAAATTTTCACCGCCATTAGCAATGACTAATCTTCGTTGGGGAATCTGTGCGGCATACAAGGTGGATTATTTCCTCTCAACCGAATTTCTCCATATGCATAAGTTAGGAATGGAATCTCTGACCGTATGCTTAAGGAGACCAAAACCCTTATCACTCTGGTCAATTCATTGTTGGTTTTTGGGGGATCATAAGAAATTAATTATAATATTATTTATTTTTTAATTAAAATTTTCTTCTAAGTTGTATGCATTTCTCTGCTGCAGAAAACTTCTCGTTTAGTGCCTCACAAACAGACCAGGGAGATTACAAATTCATATATCTTAGTGATCTCAAGCAAGAAGCAAACGGATATATTAAAGACGATGTTGTAATCTTGGAAGTTGAAATCTTTAAGATTTCAATAATTTAGATTCCCCTTCTAGATTATTTACTAATTTAAAAATAGAATAAAATACAATCCCTTTGTGGTTATTGTGTGGTTGTGGTGCACAATTTCTTGTATTCTTGTATTTTACAAACTTTCGGTGAATGCGGAGCCAGTCTTTATAATAAGTGGGCGTTAAATGTAACGAGTCTAAAGTTACAGAAGCATTCGCCAACTTTGATGTGGAAACACTTTTGTTTGTATTTCATTTGGCCATCCTTTAAATAATGTTGTTTGTGGACTGTTTTCTCTAAATTTCATTTTTCTTGTATTTTATTAATTTTTAGTATTTTTATTTTAATTAAACTAAGTGTTGTGTACAATATAAAATACAGTTGGTTACGTATTTTTCAGATTTCTATTTTAGTTCATGTAAGTTTTAATTGTCTCTCTTTTAAAATGTGTAAGAATCAAATTAATTGAAAATAAACATGTTGAAACAACATATAACTAGACTTAGATATTTAATACTACTTGAAGAGATATATAATCTATTTATTGAAGTAACAAAGAAAGTGGATGGGGTTTTTTTATTGTTGGGAAAATTGGCTGTTTTTGGCTCCATGGAGATTGGGAGCAGGGAATGTGTTTTGTTGGGGATGAGGTGGTCAATAGTGGATTAGGTGGAGAACTGTTTAACTTTAGCCTTTAGGATTAAATTAAAGTTTATTGTACTAATTAATACTCCCTCCGGTCCTTTTTATAAGGAACACTTAGGGTAAAATATTTGGTCCTTTTTATAAGAAACTTTGACCAATTTTCAAATGTTTTAAATGTTCAATTTCACTTATGCCCTTATTTATTATGAGAGAGAATTTAAAAATAAGTAAGTTAGTTGAATAAAGAGTAATTAAATAAGGGTATACATGGAATAAATTAAAATTTATAAGAGTATTAAATGAAAATAACTATGTTAAATGTGCTTCATTGGTCTGTGTGATTTTTTCAAAGTGTTCCTTATAATAAGGACCGGAGGGAGTAATGAAGTTATCTTATGTATTATTGGCCCCTGCATTAATTCTTGGTGCCTTGGATTGGATTTCTATTTATAAGTTTTCTTTTTCTCTTTGCTTTTTTTTTTTATTATTTAAAAAAACTAATGCTTTTAAGATTTGGAGTAAATGTGGTGGCATTTAATTTGTAATTGTATCAAGTTCAGTGGATTTTATTTCCATTGAAGTCATATAGGTTTGATTTCTCCTAATCGAATGTGATGATGTTTTGATGCTTTAAAACATATCTAAAGACCCAATATAATATTAAAATCGATGGTTTGATTTTTATAACCAAAAAAGGCCAATGATTTGACTAAATGGGCTACTCTTCTTGTATTAAAAAATTTTGTTTTTTAATCTATTGCACGAAGATAATATTTATTGAAATGATTTTTGTTTTTTATAATTGAGGGTGGATTGAATTCAAAATCTCAAACATACTACATAAATCTCTCATTACTAGACTAAACATAATGTATTTTACTGAAAGGATTTTGTGTCGAGGAGCATAATTGCTGAAATTATTTTTTTGACAGAATTTTTGTTGGAACTATTAGTAATTAGTAATGGAAATTATTTTTACTCTTATTTAACCGATATATAGATATATAGTTTGTCAAAAAAACCCCTATATTTGTAGACAAAACTATCCTTGGCCAAGTTATAACAAAAGTCTAATACATATAAGACTAATTAAATATCTTCTAGTATCTTCTCTCAAATTCATATTGCATTAACAAAGAAGTATCGAGAGTTTGTCAAACAATTAACAAGGGAGCGAATCATTAGGAAGAAGAACAATCAAGAAAAGGATTACCATTCGAAAGAACCAAATCAATGGAGATCGGACCGAACGAAATAAACATAGAGGACCAAACAAAATCAGTTCAATTTTTGTTCTCAATATTTAAAACATCTTATTCCTTCATCACTCTCACCGGCTGTCACCAACATAGACGGTATTGAGATTGCCTACAGTAAAAAATTATACAGTTTCACGGTATTTTACATCTTAGTCATTGATTATTAGACTGAACAAATAAAATTAACTCATTTACAAAATTATTGATATTAGTGATCAGACGACTTTCATTTGTTACAACGCCATACCGTAACAACGTCAAATCGTTTTCCCCATAAAAAAAAAAATATATTTCCAACATAAACCTAGCCCATTACAATATTATTTATTTATCTATCGCTATATCTATTTTTCTTTTATTTTTGTTTAACCTTGTGGGTCCCATTTGGGAGAGAACCCAACAAACAACAATGCATAAGTCTAAAAAACACAACGATGCAAATGCAATGATCATTCGATTTAATTCTTCTTCGGTCATTATTTAATTCAAGTCTTTGGAAAATATTAATCAACTATAAAATAGAGTTATAGTTTTGGGTGTTTGCGAACTGTTGTTATGCACAGCACCAAGATGCTATGATCAGGATTGTATTACATTTATGTTTAATTGGCCTCCTTGGCCACTTGTGCTAAGAATTTGCTTATTATTTTCATAATATTTTTGGTCTTTTAAAAACAAAATTTGGTAGTCATTCTTTAATTCAAGTTTCTTGGTCATATTCTTTAATGAAAATCTCTAGTCAATTTTTAATAATTTTTGTTAGAATTTTAATTCTAGTTTTTGGTCACAAAATGTCTATAAATTACTTATCCCAATTACTCACCTTAATTAACACATCAGTTAGAGAAAATATAGTGTTGTTTGAAATGGATACTATCTGCATCTGCAAGCCATATTCAAGTTCTCATAGTGGTGTTGGTATGTATTTTTCTTGGTCTCAAGATTAATTTGTTTTTCTTTATAGTTATTCATTCCATTCAGTCACTTTTATAAGAAATTTTTCTTCATATTGCTATTGTTATATATAATTATTTTCTTTCTATAATTCTTGAATTCAAAGAAATTATCTACACATATAAATGCAGGTATTTTTAGATCAAAGAGAACGCAGCCACCAGCTAGTTAATGAATACAAAGTACGTCTCCAATGATTTTCAATTTGGTGGACACAAATGGTTAGTTTTTTTTCTTCTCATTTTTCCTTCCTGATTGATTTTTAACAAATGATATGCACGAGTTGAATGAAAAGTATGCACCAAAATTCATGATAGAAAATACCTCAAGGACCAAAAAGTGCGAAAAAAATCCATATGGACTAAAAACAAAATTCTGATAAACTATAGGGATCATTTACTTATCTAGCCCCCTTTTTTTAATGGCAAATATATTATATTAAAATATTTTTAAAAAAATAACAAAAAATATACGAGAGAAAGTTCAGAAAAATAAAGAGATACCAAAAATACACTCTACTATGACCTAACAATCTCTAACATAAGACAAGAAAACAAACAGAAAAATAAAAGTGCAAGGAAAATATGGAGGCACACCTTTGTGACTCATTTGATAAATTCTTTTAGAGGGGGAGTGCCAAAATATACTTCTAAAATTCTAATTTATCATTTTTATAAATTCTTCGAGTGTTTTCCTTAATATTTTTTGCTAATTAAAATTATGATTATGTATGTTAAGCTAATTGGTGTTGCTATGTGTACTCTAGGAAGTTGGTACTCCATCCAGGTGATAATTCGCAAAGAAATGACAAAGGTTATGTATCCTTATACCTACAAATTGCAGATACAGAGAAGTATGCTAATGGTTGGAAGGTTAATGTAAATTTTAAGTTGTTCGTGTATGATCAGATGCACAAAAACTATTTGACCATCCAAGGTATATATATACTACTTACATATATAAAAATTATGTTACTGAAAATATTAATTTACATACTAAAATTTACAAAAAAAAAGCATATTAAATAATTACCATAAAAAGAATTAGGCACATATTGTGCAAGAGTGTTGTTCAAGATGGGGAAGGGGTTTGTTTGCCGGGGAGCACGATTTGGCCACTTATTTAACCACGCAAATAAAACCCCTCCCCCATAAGATTAGGGGAAGTCTATCCTTTTCGGGAGGGGGGGTGGGGTGGGGGTGTTTGGTTGTGGAAGTTAAACTTTTGGAGTGGGTTTGGAAGAATCAGGCTCCTTCTATAAGGTTATAATTTTCAATCTCTTGGCAGTTACTTCGGTACAATATTCCCATCCGTCAAAATATGTTTAGACGTACGATGATTGTTGACCTTTATGGTACTTCGTGTGTTTTTTGTGGGAATCTCATGGAGTCGGTCAGCCTTGTTTGTTACGCGCGACTTTTTTCTTTTTGTAATTCAATTCACTTACATGTAAAATTGTGGCAATTTGATTAATGTAGATGCTGGCGGCGCGGTGCGGACATTTAGTGAAAAGAACACTGAATTGGGTTTTGAGGAATTAATTTCATTGAAGGAGTTAAAAGATAAATCAAATGGATACCTTGTTAATGATTCATGTGAGTTTGGAGCTGAAGTTTTTGTATATGGCGGCCATTCTGCCAAATCAGAAATTCTTTCTATGATCAAGAATCCTACTAATGACTCCTTCACATGGAAATTTGGGAAATTTTCAACATTGCAAGACACTAGTTACGAATCTAATATCCAACATGTTGGTGAGAGAGACTGGTACGTATAATCAACTTCTTATCATCACATTTAATTATTACTACTATATATATCTAACAAATTCATCTTTTTAATTTTAGTTATAATTGTTTTCATAACAAAATTAATTTTGTGCAATTTATTATACATGCAGGAGTTTGTTGATTTATCCTAAAGGAAATAAAACAAGTGAATATGTATCTTTATATCTTGATCTAAAAAATTGTGCTGCAAACAGAACAGTGTATGCAACTTACACGATAAAAATTTTAGATCAACTTCATAATAGACATCATAAAAAAACAGGTATTAATGTTGTTTAATTTATTAATGCTTTTAAAATTAGTGGATTTTTTTTTTACACTGATTTTGAGGATATAAGAAATTAAGAATTATATTTTAAAAATTTATGCTAATTAGTATTTATTTTTTCCTGCCGCAGCAAGTGACTGGTTTCGTCCCTCATCAGGTATATTAATTGGTTTTTTGTGATTATTTTTTTTTTAACGGCAAAAGAATATGTGTAAAGAGATAACACATTCTAATTTTCTAAATGCATCGGGCATAACACATAAAAAGAGTTGTATCCATGATCAACAATTTTCTGTTTGGCGAGATTAACCCTTATTGGTAAGCAACGAAGTAAGAGTTGCCAAGAGAACACAATGACTTTTGATGGTGCAAGACTTTCCCATAAGATCCCCAAGTCCCTAATCAACTCCGGATCCCTTGCAATCGGGGGGATGATCCTTCCGGATAGATATTTGTAAAGTGAACTAACCAAGAACATACCTCCATTTACATAGTGACATCTCCATTCATCCTCGTCCTTGGATAATTGGATGGGGGTCAACACTTCCAACAATGCATCTCGAATCTCCTTCTCCCACACAAAGAGGTTGCGCCTCCACCTAACCTCCCACTCCCAACCTCTAGCACACTACTCTCTTTTTGAACCGAAATTATAAAAATGCATGAAAAAACCTCCTTCAACGGTTGAGGTCCCAACCAATAATTGTGCCAAAAGCTAGTGGTACCACCATTACCAATTTTTTTGAAAAAAATTCCATGGATATGATCCGCCCCGCCAACCACCCCAATATTCATAAGATCATTCCACCATGTGAACCTTTGGCCGATGGCAACGTCCTAGACATGCAAACCATCCCACTCCCCAGCCTCATACTTGTCACAGAGAACATTATGACAAATTGATTCACCTTTCGAAAGTAGTCTCCATTTCCATTTGGCTAGAAGTGAAATATTCATAATGCGCAAATCTTTAACCCCAAGACCGCCCTCCTTCTTTGTTCTACATACATCGCCTTTATAGTCCAAAGATTCTCAACACATGCCTCCCCAACAAAGAGAGTATCATCGGCGTATTGTAGATGAGACATTGTTACACCCGAATTACTAATTTGAATACCCTTAAAGTATCCAAGATTAACTGCATTCTTCATAAGAGCTCCAAGACCTTCCGCCACAAGGTTAAACAAGAATGGTGCAAGAGGATCTCCTTGCTTAAGTCCCTTGGAAATATCGATTTGCTCCGTTGGGCTTCCGTTAACCAACACCGATAAACTTCCTGCAAACACAGATGCTCTAATCCAACTCCTCCATTTATCATCAAACCCAAACCTCCGTAGTATGTAGTCCAAGAAGCTCCAACTTACCGAGTCATAAGCCTTCTCAAAGTCCACTTTGAAAATCCAACACTCTTTCTTTTTTTTTTTTTCACCCAATCAACTACCTCATTGATCGCAAGTATCTCATCCACAAGGATACGACCTTTAAGAAAAGCGGATTGGTTCTTCGAAATAAGCGACTCCATGACAAAACTAAGTCTCTTTGTCAACACCTTATAACCACAATCTTGTACATGCAACCAAGAAGGGAAATCGGACGAAAATCACCCAATGATTGAGGATTAAAGATTTTTGGGAACAAGGGTAATAAAATATGAGGAGAAAGCTTTAAGAAGAATTGCATTCGCATGGAACTCATGCATAAAAGTCATGACATCACCACTAACAACCTCCAATCCACCTTTTAGAAATGTGAAATTAAACCCGTCCGATCCCGGGCTCTTGTTCCCATATCCGAATCGTCCACCACACATTTGACTTTCTCCGCTGAGAAGGATACATTTGGTTTTTTGTGATTATTTCTTTAAATCACACAACTTTTATGTTCAAATAATAATTTGTAGTCTTTCTCCAATATTATATATTTGAGTAACACTTAAAACATTTTACACGATTTTTTCCTTCAATTCTAGAATGAGGAAATTGAGTGCCCATCCTCTTAGCAATGCCAAAAAAATTATCTGCAAATTCTTGAATTGTATTATCCTCCTTCTCCTTTTTTTAACTCGTTAATCAACACCTGGATTCGTGATATATATACTATTGATTTACTGTATTGTGTTTGTATTCATCTTCTATATATTGAGCTAAGTTAAATTGCAGTACAAATCATATTTTTAAATTATACCCTTATACTAAATATAATTTTAAATACAAATTTAATCCTATATTTTTGCCAAACATATAAATTGCATCCCAATAATATCTGTATCATGAATTTATTTTATTATATATCTTTAATTATACAGAAACTAATGATATATTTATTAATAGTACTTCTTATTTTGAGGATTTATTTTCTGACACAATGATTATGGTTTTTTATTTATTTAAATATTTATGCTAAGATGTATATGGTTTTTTCAGCTGTAGCAGGCAACTGGATGAAAGCTGCAGGTAATAGTTTCGTACAATAACTTATTTAAGAAAATATAAAATATTGGAAAATTAATTTAAAATATAATTAAGTAATTTTTAATTTGAATTGTTTAAATGTCTTCTAGAGAAATGTATGCTACATTACCAATTTTTACTTTGAAAATAGATGTTTACTTTGAAAATAGTATGCCAAATAATTTTTACTTTGAAAATAGATGTTTAACTTTCTCTTGTTGTTGTGGTGAGACTTCCAACATTTTTTTTTCATATTTTTTTCATACACATTCGTAACATTTTGCAATAGACCTCCACCAACATATTTTTTATGGGTGATTAGTTTTCCCGCAATAAGGACATGGTGGAAAAGATCAATGATTTTGGCCATCAATTTTAAAATCTTAGAGTAGAGAATCAAATCTAAAACTTCATGCATACTATTCAAATTTCTCTCCATTAGACCAAACATAATGACTTCATCATTGACGTTATTCCATTTAGCTAAATATATATTTTTCACCATTCTTTCTTGTCTCATATATTTTTTACTGATTTTAAGGACATAAGAATTAAAATATGATATTTTTATTTATTTAAAAATATATGCTAAGTTGATTTTGTTGTTTCCGCTGCAGTAAACAACTGGTTGGGTTCTTCGAGTAGTAATGCTATAGGATATTCAAAGTTCATATCTCTAAGTGAACTCAATAAAGCAACAAATGGATTTATTGTAAAGGATGTTATAAGCATGGAGGTTGAAATCCAAGTATCCATGACTAAGTTTTCCTCTAATTAGATCATTAACTTGTGATTAATTTAAAAATAAAATGAGAATCAATGTCGTTTGTTGTAAGATTGTTTCCTTGTATTTCATCTAGGTGTCCTTCATTTAAAGTTGTTTGTGGACATTTTTCTTTCTTTGTATTTCATTTTGATGTATTTCAAATATAATTAAGGTTGGTTGTATTCACCAAAAAAATAAGGTTGGTTGTGCGTGCACATTATATTCATCTCGTATTTTATTTATTTTTAAGAATTTATAATATCAAAATTCAAATAATTTTTTTCTGTTTGAAAATAAATAAATGCTAATTGTTTTTTATAAGTCAAATGAACATACTTATAAGTTTCTATAAAACCAGACATTGAACACATTAAACTTTTGCTAACAATATTAGTAGAGTTTGTTGAGGTGTCATGTTGAATTTCGATGGGTCAAAGGGATTTGAGGCCCTCTTGTTATTTTGTTCTACATGTGGTTGACCTTTGTCTCTCTCTTCCTTAGTGCTTTTGAGGGGTTTTAGACCATCTTCAATGATGTAGTACTTATTAGGTCCTCATGGTACTTATTAGGTACTACCATTAGAGCAATACCCATTTGAGTACTTAATAGGTAATGGTTCTACGATAAGCATTAATATCTATTTTGTTTTTGTGGATCTCATTTATAATGATGTATAGTTATTGGTGAAATGTGTTATTGGTAGGGCATATTTAAAACTTTTTAAGAGATGTTGGGTTGGAGTGATTGAGTACTTATTATATGTACTATTATTAAAAAATTATAAATGAGTGATGTGTACATGTGGGGTCCAGTTAAGTTCTCAAAAATGAGTATCTCCATTGTGGATGCTATTAATTTATTTGTCTGTTTGTTTTCTTGTCTACCATAGAGAATGTTGGGTTCTGATTGAGTGTCCTTGTACCTCTTTATTTTTTGAACAATCTTTTGTACTTTTTCTGTTTTTTTTTATATTAATACATATTATACTTGCCATTAAAAAAACCTAATAGTAATTATTATAATAATGATAATAATAATAATAATTATTATATTATTATTATTTATGAATTTGACTACATAGATTAAAATAACAAAACCTTCGCAATTTTCCTTTTTATCATCAAAGGCTAAATAATATATTAATTTCTACTGATGCATTTCTTAAATCATAGAGAACAATTCTTTGAACTTGGTTCTGAATTTTCCCCATCTTTAACACCAAATGCGTTTTATTGGATTAATTAATTCTTTAATTAATCAATTATAAATTAACAATAATTAATTTTCTTTGAATTAAAATGTAGTATTATCATCATCTATAAAAGAGCTCAAAAGTTTCTCTTGCAATATCATCCCAAACCCTAATGGATTCTTCCCAACACCAAAAGTTCAAGCTAAACCCACATGCCAAAGAGTGGACTCGAGCTAAACAGGAAGATAGGTCTCTCTATCTAACATTTTCCAGATTTTATAACCCATTTTCAAGAATCACAAAAAACGACATAACTACGTACTTTAATAGGTATTTTCAAGTTTACAATGTTATCTTGCTTCAACTTATTACATTATAGTTTTTATTTTACTGATCAGCATATGTTTAAGCTTAATTCCATGCAATCCTAGTAATTACCAAAGCCAATTTAACTCTTAATTAATTAGTTTATTTTTTTCATTATATATGTAATTTTTATTTCAATTAATATATGTCGTTTCTTCTAATGCTTTCATGAATATTTTTATTTTTCAGTACATATGGTGACTGCGTGCAATCAGTTGTCATGTTACCATATGGTCAAGAGCCACCACATAGTGCTAAAGTGATTTTCAATTCAACTATATTACCATCGGTGATTTTAGGAACATCAAGTGAAAGTTACTTATCTATTAATGGAAAATCAATACGGTGCAAAAAGTATCAACGAGATAAGAAACAACAAAAAGACAATGGTTTGGAACAAAATGAGGAGTAATTATCAGATGAATAATTCTCACAAGAGTATGTTTGGTAGCACTCCTATATGTAACATTTTTATGGATCTAGTCTAAATGTTTGTCATTTTGTATTTTTGACATTTCCTTCTTCAAGGATTTTTGAAATGGAACATCTCTTTTATTTAAAACCTTCCCGTTACCAATTGCATAATTTGGTGTGCTTTAATTTTGGAGTTTAATTTTTTATGTATTATCGGTGTACAAAGTTTTACGATGTCAATACATCACAGTCAATTATGTATGTGGCTTTAAAAATGATTTTGATAAAAGTCAAACAATTCTAGTCATATACTAGTCCGTTGCTATAATTAATTAATAGTGTAAAATCTATTTACACCGGAATAAATTAAATGCTTAATACTATTATATTTCATGTTGATCCATAATACGATTGATAGACTGTTGAGTTCAACGTAAGTATTAAATGCGCATTTTTGAGTTATATAAAATTAAATAAACAATAAAAATATTTTAATGATTACTTTTAAAATTATTCTATTTTATTATATATATTATTTGAGAATAGTAAATTAACCGATTTGCATACATTTCTCTCTCTCCAAAACAATTGTCGACCCTGTTCCATCCAATTCAAACTCTGTCGTTGTGATGTAGCTACACTAAGTGGTAGTGCGACGATAGCTTTCTCCGCACAACCATCGCACGTTTGTGGTCATTTTAACCCTCTTCTCTTGTGTTCATTATTTGCCTATAAGTTGCCACCATCGTTCTCTGCCTTTCGTTGTCGTCGGTTTGCTGCTGGTGAGGTTTGTTTATGGTTTCTAGTTTTTTCTAGGTGAGTCGGTTCACATGAGTTCTACCGGAGGGGAGGGCCGAGTAGGCATAAGATGCATCGTTGACGTTTTTTCTTGTCTGCTTAACCCGTTCGGGTTTGGGTTGTCTAAGTTCATCCAGGTCAGTCTCAAACGCATTCCTTTTTAAGTGTTGTTTTAGATCATTGTACACATGCCAATGTACAACTTTGATCACTAATATCTTTAATTATTTATTATAAAATATTATGAAAATTTTATATTTTCAAAATACTCGTCGGAACAAATTGAACAACATCTTATATGTTAATATTTATTTTTATATATTAATAAAAAAATTACGATCAAAGTAGATTATATGAATAATGCGCACGATTCTCAAACGATACTTAAAAAAAACGGAGTGGGTAACAAATACTCCAATCAAATCCGAGTTTAATTTATTGAAGGAAAATTCTTCGACAGAGTTTACTAACTTCAAACAAAACTTCGCATTATCAACACCCCATCTCTAAAAATCGGATGGATAACACACCAAACTAAAAATTTATTTATTTTATTTTTGAAATTTGAGAATGAAAATTAAATTGAAATTTATATCATTTATTGAGCAATATTATTTATAAATTTAATTCATTTTCAAATTTATTGCATTTTAATATGTTTTTTAAGAATGTAGTCAAATTACTAATATAATAAATGCTCGCTAATTTTATATTTGAAAAAAAATTAAATATTAATTTGTTAGGGAAAAAAATTATTGATAACTTAGTAATTTCAAATATTTTATAAAAAGTTTTATATTTAGGGACAATTATTTTATAAAATAATCCTATAATTAGGAACAGAGTGAGTATAGATACACACACGAAATTCAATATATACAAAGAATTTTTAATAATATTTTTTATCAATAATATCTATTTTATATATATATATATATATATATATATATATATATATATATATATATATATATATATATATATATATATATATATATATATAGTCAAGATAAATACACATAGATAAAAAAAAAACTTAATTAGTAAAATGGTCCCTTAAAGACATTTTTGATTTTACGTTGGTCCCTTAAAGAAAAAAGGAACGAATAAGTCCCTTAAAGGAAAAAAAAAGGTTTGAATAGGTCCCTTAAAGACATATCCGTTAATCAGTTTGGTCCTCGAAAAAATGGACCTATTCGGATATTTTTTCTTTAAGGGACCTATTCAGACATTTTTTCTTTAAGGAACCTATTCAAACCATTTTTTTTAAGGGACCAATGTAAAACCAAAAATATCCTTAAGGAAAAAATACAAATTTTATTAAGATAGCATATCCCATAAAGCAAGAAGTAAAAGGAAAATCCAAGAAAGTACAAAAGGTGGGTGGATTGATTCCAAAACCACCAAGCAATACAAAAAAAACAAGAATAAAACAAAATGGGTCCTCTAAATTCTACAAAGATGTTATGGGGAGTAATTATAATTAGAATGAGTTACTTCAAGTTGATCCAAATTTGGGCATGTTTGTTTGAAATTTAAAAAAGAAATGATTTTTTTTTTTTTTTGAAAAAAATCATTTTCAAGAAAATCAGAAAATTTAAAGCTATTTTCCGTTTGTTTACAATCATAATTTTTTTTTAAGATGGTAAGGGATAATGAGTGATAAAAAAAATGAATTTTAATAAAAGCTATTGAAAATAGATTCTCATTTTGATGAAAAAAAATGATTTTTTTACTAAAATCAATTTTTGAAAAAATCTAAAACAAACACAAGTAAGATAAAAAAAAATAGATTTTTTTTTTGGGAAAAAATAGATTTTTTTAGGCTATGTTTGGATTGGTGGTACAAAATGGAATGAAGCGGAATGGAACATAATGGAATGAAGTGGAACAGAGCGGAATGGAGTAAAGATATCATTCCATTGTTTGGATATATTTTATAAATATTCATTCCATTGCATACACCCCAATTTGGAGGGGAAAGAAAATTAGAAGATTGGATGGTATGGGATGGAATGAGTTCCATTGTGTTCCATTCCACTCCATTCGTTTTTTGCAAATCCAAACAATGGAACTTAGTTAGTTACCACTCCATTCTATTCCATTCCATTCCATCCTTTACCACCAATCCAAACATAGTCTTGGTGAAAAATCTGAAACAAACGACCTCTTTATTACTTTTATCAATATAACTCTGATTATTACTACGCCCTAGCAAGAGAACCGATGACTTACGTACCCTAAAAAATGACGAATGTACTAAAAAAAATAAAATAAACCGATGACTTCAACTTTTTCTCCCCAAATGCCCAGGAAGCTAGAGAACCAATAATCTCTAAGCACGGATTTGGATCCTCTCCTTTTATTCCTCTCCAATTTCCTCTTTTTTTTTATGTGTCTATCTTTCTCATCATTTTTTCTCTCTCATCATCACTTATTTATTTATTTTATTTTAATTTCTCTCTTTTCACACTCACAAAACAAGCAAAAGGAGAGAGAAAGAAAGAGGAATAAAAGGAGAGAATCCAAATCCCTCTTATCAAAGTTCTAATGAAAGCAGAATTCCAATTAAATAAATTTCCTCCCATTCATATTTGTTAACTTTATTATAAATTTAATACCTTTCATTTT
This sequence comes from Trifolium pratense, assembly GCF_020283565.1. Taxonomy (NCBI): domain Eukaryota; kingdom Viridiplantae; phylum Streptophyta; class Magnoliopsida; order Fabales; family Fabaceae; genus Trifolium; species Trifolium pratense. The sequence goes on from NC_060063.1 coordinate 57,209,362, forward strand.
TGTTATTTTTATTTCGGTTAATGTAGTTTGGTTTCATCTTAAACAATGAGATGGAGTAAAATGGGGAGAGTTGACATTGACAGTGTTGTGAGGTTTATGTGAGTCATTGCCGAATGTCGTAATATGCTCCTCCGCTCGTAAGCGACTACAGTTGGACGAAGGTGGTTGGTGGTGGACATCGTGGGTGCATATATAGCGAGAGAGAAAACATTGATGAGGTTATAGAAAAGAACCGAAATAACTCACATACTTCACACTTATGTTTAAAATTCCCCCAATATTTACTATTTGTGTTACGAAAATGTTTGTGACAAAAAAAAGTTACGAAATTGTTCTTCTATGCATATAATCTATATACATATATGTGTCCAAATCATGTGTTTAGTTATCATTTTATAAAAAAAAAACTTGAGAAGTGACCATTTTTTTTAATGAGGTTTAAATTTAAAACTTCATGCATAATAATATCCAAACTTCATATCACTGGACTTAGTGACCATGGAATTTTTTTGAGTATCAAACATTGAAATTATATTTTTGTTGAAGAAAGTGTGAAACTTTGATGAATAATCAATTATTAATATAATATTACATGCAAAATACTTAAACTAATTCATGTGCAGAAAATATTTCAATTTATGAGTTATTACCCTTTCCTCCAATTTGAGCACTAAATTAGATAGTGCCCTTCTAGAGGAACCATCTTCACTCACAGCAGCAGCAGCTCCAACACTCAAATCTTCGATTCTTCACCTTAATTGCAAACCTTCGGTATCCCTTAAATTTTGATCCATTATAATCTTTATAACTCTAGCAACTTCCTCTCCTTTTATAATCTCATCCTCCTCATCAATTTTTGGTCTCACAGCCACTTTAAAAACATCTGTAAGAGTTGCTGCATTCATCCTTTGCTCAGCAAACAAAGGCCAACAAATCATAGGCACACCATAAACCAAACTCTCTAAAGATGAACCCCAACCACAATGAGTGAAAAAACCACCGGTTGAACCATGACTCAATATTTCAATTTGTGGGGCCCATGAAGGAACCACCAAGCCTTGATCTTTAGTCCTTTCCAAGAAACCCAATGGCAAATACTTTAATGGATCATCATCAGAATCATGGTTACCCTTTGGTGACGATCCACTAAAATAAGCGGAATTTGAATGCTTACTTGGAACTCTTAAAACCCACAAGAAATTGCAACCACTTAATTCTAACCCAAAAGCTATTTCATTGATTTGTTCATTAGTGAGTGTTCCACCACTCCCAAAAGAAATGAACAAAACAGATTTTTGAGGCATTTTGTTCAACCATGTAATACACTTTGACTCATTTTCTTTACTCTTTGAGTCTTTTTGAATTATAGGTCCCACAGGGTAAACATTGAGAAAATCTTCCATAGATTTTATTGCATCTTGTTCCAAATCTTTGAAGCTATTGATGATGATACCATCTACCAAAGAGAATCTTTGAAACAAATGAAGAAATGACTTGTATGTTTTACTAGATCTTCCAAAAAGAACAGGGTCAGGAAAATCTTTTACCTTAAAAGAAACCTTAGAATTTGGAATGTCAAAAGTTTTTGTTGTGTCCATAAACTCAGATGAAATAGTTTCATCAAGTTTTGGAAGATTGAGACAAAATTGAAGTGCTATAGCTGATGAAGTAGCAAAAACATAAGACAAAAGGTTGAACTTTTTAGCTATATCAATAACATCACTTGAGAAAACATCAAAAACCAAAGCAACAAGGTTGTTTTTTGATTGTGAAGAAGTTAAGATTGTGTTAATAGCTTGGTACAAAGATGGTAGAGAGTGTTTAACTGTGAGTATCATTTGTGTTGATATGTGAATGTTGGGAGGAAGGTCTTGGATGTTGATTGGAGGAAGGAATGTGAAATCAATGTTTGGTGGAAGAGAGTTTAAGATGGAGTTGGTTGAAGGTGTGGGGGGGACCTAATGTTGGAATGAGGAATTTGACATGGAAATTTTTGTGATGAAGAACAAGTAGTTTTGCAAATTCTACTAGTGGGATTAAATGGCTTAATCCTGGAAAAGGTACCATGGCTATGCATACTTTTTGCTCCATGGTTTTTTCTAGTACTATTGATTAATGAATTATGAAAGTGAGCTTATGATGAATTTAACGTTTTAATGGAGATGCTTTTTATAAATGTGCAATCCACCTAAGTACAAACATGATCAATCATCTGTCAAAAAATAAATAAAATGATCAATGATAGTAATATTATTTTTATTTACAATGAAACTGAGAATCGAACTCACAACCTCTAATATACTCCCTCTGAACACAATTATAAGCAAATATTACTTTTTAGGTTTATTGAAAATGTAATGTATCTGTTCAATAATATAGACTGCATACATTATTTTTTCAATGAATTTAAAAAGTGTTTTTGCTTATAATTGTGTCCGAAGGGAGTACTATATAAATTCGTCACCATTATAGACTAGATGCAGTGATTTTCTTTTTCTTTCACCACCAGTTTAATCTGGTTCAGGGGTCAGTTTTGGCATCAAGTAATTCCAGCCCCCTTCCGATCGCAGTTGCAGCGGATCGAACCGTGGTCCTTCCTACCAAGTGTAGCGCCAATCACCACTGAACCAACTAATAATAGTGATTTTGCAAAACTCCTTCTAGAACTTGATATAGACATTGAATATGTTGTTTTGTACGAGAGATTATGATTAATTAATAGTAAAATTGATTATTGAATCAAATCTAACAAACATGCCTTAGGGATTGTAAAAAAAAACTAACACGCCTTAGGAATATACTTTATAGATTTTGTTGGGTAGTAAATGTTAAATTCAAGTACGTAGAATATATTAAATTCAATTACTATAAAGAAATCCATCCGATCACTATCATAAATAAAAAGTTATTTTTAAAATTTATTAGAAAATTGATGCATTTAATTTATAATATTATATCAAATTAAATAATTTTTTAATAAACTTGAAAAAAATTACAGTAGTAACTAGTGAGAGTACAAAATGAAATGAAGAAAATTGATGTATTCAATTTGAGTTTGTGCAATATTAATGTAAAAAAAAAATTATAAATACTTTCGATGATGTGTTATCACATAATTTAATGGATGTGATACATCATGTATTTTTAAACACAATACATAATGTGTTGGTATATTATTAGACGCATATGTTAAATAATTTTACACTCACGATGTATATAAATTAAATTCATCTAATTTTATTTGTTTTTTATAATAGTAACAAGGTAGGTATGCACGTTTTTTTTTATTATTTTGATAAGCAAGGTAGGTATGCACGTGATTCATAAAATATAACCCGTTTTGAATTAATATATTTTTAATTAGATTTTTTCTCATATTTCTTTAAAATTTTCCATATTTTTTAAAAAATTAAGCTCTACTTCATAAGAAGCGGACGATCAATCATGATGTCTTATTGGTATGAGGAACAACAATTGTCAAAGTTTAATTTGACTCATTTGTTCTTATCTTCTTTTTTTTTTTTTTTGAATTCCGATCTTGTAGTAATATACAATGTTTCTACCAACTAATTTATGCTCACGAGGACATTCTTATCTTCTTTTTTTATTAAAATAAAATAAAAAATAAACCTTTAAGTAATTGAGATAGAATCAAATAATTGTTCTTATCTCCGTTTTTTTTTACACCAAATCTCATCTCATCTCTTTATTATTTTTTAATTTTTTTTTTGGATTACTCATCTCCTTATTTTTTGTCTCAATACTAGTAAAGGAGAAAAATAAATCATGATATGAATACGAATCATACCACAAAGACGGTAAGAGATATGAATGGCTGGTGATTATGAATTATAGAGAGAGTAAGCAAAATTTTCTATTTTAAGAAATATTGTTAAACTTTTTTTTTTTTTATAAGCTAAGATTGTTAAACTTTGACATGTTGGTGAGTCACTTGATTTTATCTTATAATTTTATAAAAAAAGAAAAGTAAGAAATTTTTTTACGTTCCATCTACAATTAATTAAGACATATATATATATATATATATATATATATATATACTGTGTGTATTACTACATGCATATTACTACATATTTTTGAAAATAGCAACTAACTCCAAAAAAGAAAAAAAGTAACATTATAATTTTATGGCATTATTTTATTTTCTAGTTCTTAGTTTGTGCATAACATGTTGCATAGTTGATGCAAGAAGCAAACCTCTACTAAATGAGCAGAATCAGTTTACTACATCATATAGTACTATGGTATTTGTGTGACCTATATTGTCTTTTTTTTTTTTTTTTTGATGAAAACTATATTGTCTTCTCTTGATTTGTTTTACATATGCATTGTTTAATCTTAATTTTTGTTAATAAATCCAGCATCAAGTGGATAATGATTTTGATTGTGTTGATATTTACAAGCAAGATGCTCTGCAACATCCTTTGCTAAAAAATCACAAAATTCAGGTACAATAGTCGAACAATTTATAAGTTTAATTTATTTCATTGTAATTTGAAAACAAAATTGTTATACGATGAAATAGGAAAGTATGTTATGTAATTGTATTTAACCAAATAATATATTGTACATGTTATTATTCAAAATTTTGAGCATGAACTTTTTATTCATTTATAAAGAATCTTAACTTCAATTTTAATATATTGAACCTTATTTTGTTTTCTCTTTATTGTACCATAGCTTTACCCAACATTCGCAAAGAATGTTGTGCAGAGTACGCGATCTAATGATGGTGAATGTCCGGTAGGTAAAACACCTATTTATAAGGGGATAAGAAAACATCAATTTGATACTAATTCGTCTTCAAAATTACAATCTGGAGATTTGCCTATTGGCTATCATGTAAGTGGATAATTTTAAATAATATATTTGATTCTTTATCAAGTGCCCGTAGAGAATCTACATCATATGTGTATAATTATATTTCTCTTCTAACTATCATATGTGTTTATATTCTCTAGACTGTTTCTCTCGATACAACCAAAGATTGTATAAATGGAGGATACGCGGCGATAAGTATTTATAATCTATCACTTTCAGTTGGTCAATATAGCTCGTCTTTAATTTGTGTTGCAAGTGGCCAACCAAACGAAAATAATATATGTGCTGGACTTTCGGTGAGTTATTTCTCATCACGTCTATATCAAACTTTGTTTTTATTTTAATTTCATGATAACATAATATTTTTAAAGAGAAATAACTTGAATTCCTTAACTGCTCCTTTCCTTTCATTGACATATTCGTTATTTCCCTTTTTGTGTGCACAAACTCTCTTTTATTTTCATATTTGTATCTATTTTTTGATATGATAGGTTTATCCTGCCTTATATGGAGATAGTCAACCACGAATAACAACACAATGGCTGGTAAATATGAAATCAATGTATCAACTAATTATATATAAAAATGCATATCGTTGTGCTCAATTTGATATGAACATGCAGGATGGCACTAACCGTGATTGTATCGATAAGCGTTGTTCTGGTTTCGTCCAAGTAACTCAAGACAAACCTTATATTGGAGTTGTCCGATTACCCAGTACTCCAATTGGTGAAGAAGGGGAAAAAATTGTTGTTAATGTCAAAATCCAGCGGGTAATTTTTTTTTAAAAGAATATGAATGTATACGCATATATTATAACATGTAATTTTTATATATTCAAAATTTAACACCTCTGATAAAAATTAGTAGTGTTTATAAAATAATAGTATATTTAAGACATGCATTAAGTAATTGCTCACCATAAAAACTGATAATTAAATTAGTTGAAAATAATTATAAAACATAAATAATTAGATGAGCTAAAGCATTGACGATTAATCATGAGTCAATGTGTCTTTTTTGTTTAATTATTCTTACTACGTTTGACTGACATAAGTTCTTATTAACTTATTTGACTTGCTTAAATATTTGTAGGATAACTCCACAGGTAATTGGTGGTTAACTCTTGATGAAATTGTACAAGTTGGATATTGGCCAAAAGAATTATTTCCTCACTTAAGTGAAGGAGCATCTTTGGTTAGATTTATGGGTCAAGTTTATGCTTCGCCTAATTTGGTGAATCCCCCAATGGGTAGTGGGAGATTGCCTAAAGAAGGATATGCAAACGCAGCTCTTTTTGGAAAACTCATGACTATTGATTCAGAATCTACTCAAAGTGATGTAGAACCTGAAGATATGAAACCATATAGTGATGCTAATTCAGATTGCTATGATTTGTTGTATTATAAGTATTCAGGACCTACGTATCGACAAGCTTTTCTGTTTGGTGGGCCGGGTGGACAAAATTGTGATAAATGATTGTATTGGCAATTTTATTTAAAAAAACCTTTAAAAAATTTATTTAATTTGTATCTCCTTTTCAGTTTTTATAGTGACATTCTCTGTTTTATTGTTTCATTTTGGTGGTTAATCATATATGATTGCAATATTGATGCTTTCATGTTTGCCGTAGAAGTTTGTGAAGCAACACTAAAATTGTCATGACCAAAATTTGTTGGATTCATAAGTTGAATTACCACAGTAGTAAATATCCTGAGATTAATGAAAGTTCCAAGTAATACTGAGGCATACACATGATTAATTAAGAACATCGTTGATATAATCCCACCTTTGATTATTGAGCCATTAGCTGCCTCAAGTTACTTTTTATATTTTATTTTTTAATAAAACTGATCTCAAGTTATTAATTAATACTTGATGAAAATGGTTAATCATCAACTTCAACAAATCATGTTTATATTGTAAAAAAAATAAAAATAAAATCATGTTTATCTGGAAGTATTACAAAGAATATAGTGATTTTAAAAATTTATATTTGTATGTGTGATCATAACTTTTATGTAATTTAATATACATGTTTTTCAGTTCTAAAACATTCGCACCTATAGCTTGTCAAAACGGACGGCTCGGTCGGGCTTCGTCAAGCCGGGTTAAAAAGCCCGGATAAAAAACGGGCTACTAAAATTAGTGCCCGAGCCCGGCCTGGTACGGGTAGTCGGGCTTTCGCGTCGGCCCGGTTTATTTTTTTTTTTTTACTTCTAGTACTCAAACTCCACCATGTAAATAGCATTAATAATTCTCGCGCGCCGTATTTTTACTCATCCCCTATCTACGAGTTTTTCGCACGCCCTATTTTTACTCATCCACTACCTACGAGTTTCTCGCGCGTCATTCTTTTACTCATCCGCTACCTACGACTTTCTCGCACGCCCTATTTTTACTCATCCGCTACGTACGATTTTCTCGAGCGCCCTATTTTTATTCATCCACTACGTACGAGTTTCTCGCGCGCCCTATTTTTACCCATCCACTACCTACGAGTTTCTCGCGCCCTATTTTTACGCATCCGCTACTTACGAGTTTCTCGTGCGTCATATTTTTACTTATCCGCTACCTACGACTTTCTCGCGCGCCCTATTTTTACTCATCCGATACGTACGAGTTTCTCGCGCGCCCTATTTTTATTCATCAACTACGTACGAGTTTCTCGTGCGTCCTATTTTTACTCATCCGCTACCTACGAGTTTCTTGGGTGCCCTATTTTTACTCTTCTGCTACTTAAGTAGCGGACGGTGTTTTATAATTTATATTACAAACTAATTTCAAATCATCCAAAACACATTATTTATATATATATTATTTTATTTTTTTAAAATTTTTTCGGACTTGTGGGCCTCCCGCAGCCCATTCGGGCTAGCCCATATTTAATCAGACTTTGTCAGGCCGGACTAAAAAGTCCAGAAATAATTCGGGCTAGGATTTTCAAAGCTCAAACCCGGGAAAAAATCGGGCTTGGCGGGCCGGCCCATTCGGGCTAGCCCATTTTCACAGCTCTACCTATAGCAAAAGAAGGATTCCAAATTGCCATATTTCTTAGCGTAAAAACATGCGTCTACAATAAAATAATTTGTACATCAAAAGCTCAAATGCACCTCAGCACCCTGTTCCCAACCTCCACGAATGTTTGTAAGAAGAGTACTGAATATAGAAGTATCACCAAGTTTCAACAAAATAGCTGAAGTTTTCATATGAAGAAACATAAAAAATCTACATAGAAATGCATTTCTATCTAGATGGATATCAATAACTTGAACCTTTGTTTGCATTTTCTATGTTTGAGAATGAAGAGAGTGAGAGATGTGTCAAACCTCATAGCTTATAAGTTTGTCCAGAACCTCATAGCTTATAAAATAATTCTATAGCACACAAACGCTGCACAACATTAACACATCAGTTTAGTCTATTTTGCACCCAAACTAAAAGAATAGGAGAAGACAAGAAACAAGTAAAGGGGAATCAAAAGCCATTGAATAAATAGGAGAAGAAACGAAATGGAAAAATGATATTTAAGTCGAACTAAGCTTACAATCTACGTTCTAAGTTGAAAACTAATCAATTTTAAGTGATTTAAGAATACAAAAATGAAAGGTAAATCAATTGTTGGTTTTTCTATTACCAGGTACTACTAATTTACAACGTATCTTCACATATGTTTTCTTCTTCCTTTTATCTTCCTTCATTAAATGCTAATATGCAAATCCAAATATAGAAAATCAAAACCAAACAGTGCTTCGAATTAATTCCAAGCCATGTGAGTTGTTTGTACCAATCCAAATCTAAGTGATAAATATACCATAACAATCAACATAATGACCTTTACACAAACTCTACACTCCACGTGCAACAGGTTAACATATGTTTGAAAATAAATCAAACCATACAGCAGTTCATCGCCAAAGCTACACACCTGAACAACAACAGACGAATAGTCCATCATTCACTTCTAGGGATCATTCAACCAATAAAACTTCTCCAAGTTCAAACAACTTTTCAGTATTCCTTATTTGCTCATAATACCAGAAAGTATCTTCCCTGGAGCTCATCCAAATACAGAACATGATGTCTGCTCTGATACCAATTGAAATTCTGGCAGACTGGTGACATATGTTGTACACAATTTTGGGACACTTGGGTTAACACGATGTTAAGACAAATGTTACAACATCTCGTACCAGTACAGACAAGTTAATAATAACTAGCAAAACAATAAAAAACACAGGATATTGTTAATCCAGTTCGGTGCAACTTACCTACTTTGGGGGATACCAATCTAGGGAGGAAATCCACTGTAATAGTTTCAGTTCAAAGCCCTCAGCAAACACCCCGGTTTACGACTTATCACCTAGACACTACCCTGCAACTTATACATAGGAACTCCTAGATATGAGATCCCATCTCACTTCCCCTCAACCTTACAACAAGTAAGGATTTTAATAACAATTACAATTAAGGATTTTGCAATTCGAAATTCAAATTCAAATAAGAATAATAAGTGACAAAATGCATGTGGTCTGCTAAAAATAACCACAATATTATCATTGTGGTTTGAAATGTGATGTTGAACGAAGCAAGGGTAAAAGAGACAACACTGTAATTGTACGCGGGGATGGAGACTTTTACAAGAATAAAGAATTTTAGCAATAATATTTTTTTAAGGAAAATCAACTTGTTGGCTAAAATATAGATGTAACAACAAACTTTTTAAATTGTTGCAATATGATTTTGTGTTCTCAACAATATTTTTTTTTTCTTTGGGTTAATAAATTGTTTTCTTGGGTTTTGGTCTAGTCCCCCAAGTTTGTATTTTTTTTTTTCTTTTTAATAAATTTATTAGAGTGTTGCAAATGATAGGTGATGATTATGGGGTGCCAACATAGTTGGGATGTCATAGTTATCATGTGATGCCTATGCACGCTAATGTTTTTTTTTTAAAAAAAAAGTGGTACAAAAATGGCTTATCTCAACAATAATTAAAAATACTTAATTAAAAATAAATAAATTAAAATACAAACCACTTTTAACTCCACTCATCCATAATTATAAAAAAAAATTCACTCATCCATCACGTTTTAAACAATGTTTAAAATTCACTTCTCCATCTATTTGAGATAATTGTATCACACACCATCATCATGGTGGTGCAATTGGCAAAAGTTAATATCCATAAGTCCAAATTTATGGATGATGCATAAACCATTTCCAACCATTAGATGGGTCTTACACATGTAATAATCCTAGCCACTCTTCGAGGGAGAGGTAATCACGCGTGTTCTCCTTTTCTTCAACCTTTCTCTCTCGCGTTCGCTCCCTCCGTTCTCTCCCATGAGGTATCTATTTTTGAAAATAACATAAGGTATCTCTCTAAAATCGAACGACGATCAAAACGGTATAAGGTTCGTCGTCTCCTGTTGAGAAACTAGAGAGAACGAACCGGGTCGGTAAACCGGATCGCGTGACCCGCGAATTGCAGAAATGGGTGAAGGTGGAGATGAACAGTGCGCGTCATCACGCCCAGTCGCAGCTGAGGCGCGTGTGGGCCCTATGAAATCCGTTTTTTAAATTTTTTTTATATAAAAATAATACATAATTTTCTTGAAATTTGGGTATCTCTTTGGGAATTTTTGGACACCTGTAACTATTTTTAATTATTTAAATGAGAAAGAAATGTTATTAAAAATATTAATATTTCTTGAAAAATTCGCAGAATTTTATACAAAATTATTTGAATATTTTGAGACTCTTTGAGGCCAGTCACTCTCTCTGGTTGTATGTTTTCCTCGAGAATATAAATTTTCGTTACAACAGTGAAACCATAAGTATGAATTTTCGTTACAATTATTCTGGAAACCATTATGCTGGTTAAATGGTTTCAGAGAGTTAAAAAGTGAAACCATTTGTATTATAAAATGGTTTTATGTGTTTATTGAAATCAATATTGTGTTTTTATGGTTTTAAAAATCCTGGAAACCATTATGCTAGTTAAATTGTTTCATATAGTTATACACTGAAACCATTTGTATTGTAAAATGGTTTTACACTAAATGGTTTAATGATTTTAAATATTGATTATTACTGAAACCATTAGTCTTGTTAATTGGTTTCAAGATGTTATACACTGAAACCATTTGTCTAGTTAAATGGTTTCATACTGTTATACACTGAAACCATTAATCTAGTTAAAAAGTTTCATAGCGTTATACACTGAAACCATTATTCTAGTTAAATGGTTTCATAGCGTTATACACTGAAACCATTAGTCTTGTTATTTGGTTTCAAGATGTTATACACTGAAACCATTAGTCTAGTTAAATGGTTTCATAGCGTTATACACTGAAATCATTATTTTAGTTAAATGGTTTCAAATGGGCATTAGTGCCAAGATGTTATACACTGAAACCATTGTTATAAAGTAAAACATCACATAACCATTTTACAAAATCATGCTACATAAAGCAAAAAATCATATAAAGCAATTAGGGTTAGTTTAGTTGAAAAAAATTTGGATAGTATGCATGAGATATTGGATTCGATTATTTTTTTATTGTAAAGAAAAATTGATATATATATATATATGTAATTAATGTATGAGATTTTATTTATATTGTGATTATGATTGATAAAACTTAAAATTAAATTGTATGTTTCACAAGTATGCTTTATATATACATGAACCATTCGTTATTATGTTGGGCTTCGAGGGGGTGTATGACGAAAATTAATTAAAAATGGATTTTTATAATATATACTTCAAAGGAACAAAAGTTATTATTTAATTGGAAACGGGGGGCGCGCTAGAAATTTGGGGGGGTGCGCTAGAAGTTTGGGGGAGGAAAAAAATTGGGGACGCGCTAGAAATCTACGGGAGGAAAAAAAATTGGGGGGCTCACAAGAAATCTTGGAAAAAAAGGAAAAAAAACTCGGGGGTGCGCTAAGCAAATGGGGGGCGCGCAAGTAATTGGGTAGTATATGGGGGGCACGCGAGTAATGGATTGCCTAATTTTGGGTTTGGGCTGACTTTTGGTTGACTTTTGGTGTAGGAAGCAAATATGGTGGGTGTAGGAAGCAAGTTTATGCATGGTGCATAAGTTTGAGCTTATGCACGATAACCACACCCGGTGCAATTATGATAAGTGGAACAACTTTCCTCTTATTTACCATGTTTTTAGAAAATTTGTTATTTAATAATGTAGTGATAACTATTAATTTATGAGTTTAATTGTTGTGCACTGTCGGTGTAAAGATTCTTTACACATACCTCCAAAGATGCGTTACCACATCATTTAATGAATGTGACACATCATGTGTTTTTCAATACCATACATGATGTGTTAGTATATTATTGGATGCATGTGTAAAATAACTTTACACTAACGGTGCATATAACACTAGTAGAAATAAGGGAATTAATGACGGAATTTAGGGAGGGAACAAAATCCCTCACAAATTGTGAGGGAATTAGTGACGGAAAGTGATTTTTTTTATTTAAAAAAGTTACGTAATGTTAGTGACGGAATTTGTGACAATTAATTTCCCTCACAAATATTCCGTCACAAAATATGAGGAAAATATTCCCTCACAAACTTGATGAGTGCTTACCTATTTCATTCCTATAAATGTTATTAATATTGAATTATAGTGTTTTTAATTATATAAATTCCCAGATTATATAAGTTTCCAATTTCATTTTGCACGCTCTCAATTTCCTTTTCCAGATTCATCGATTCGTCTTCTCACATCTTCATCTTCCTCCAACAACATCGTTTCACAGCTGCAACTCTCCGATTGAGTTTCAACCACCGCCACCTCGAACTCCACTTGTTCTCTCCGATAAAACGACGATAACAATAGTAGCAACTTCGATAATCGTTTCAAGCTCCGTAATAGAAGAGACGTTCATAAATCATACTTCTCAATTTTCAATTTCACTTTCTTTGATTCGATTTGATTCGTTTGGTTTTTAGGGTTTTTGAAGGGAAAGCGTATAGTGTTGAGCAGCAGATTCATCTTCCTCTCGCACCTCAATCTCGGCAACACCAATGCTGCTTCATCTTCTCCAGGTAACTCTATTCTCTCCCTCGCGCCTCAGTCGCTGTCGCTTCTCTCTATAAATGAAATTAGGGTTCCATTAACCGCCATTTTTTATTCCCTTAGATGAAATTAGGGTTCTGCTTTGATATTGTGAAGATGCCTCTGCTAGTATTTTGAATTTGGAACAGTAATAACGCTACAATTCTTCAAAAGTCTATTTTAGCAATTTCAGTGTTGATTGTTATGGTATATTGTTATCGCCCATGCAATTTCAGTAATAACCTCTTTTTTTTTTGCAACTTGGTTTCCAATTTGTGCGCGGACTTGCTGGAGTAAATAGTCATTTAGGTCTCTGAAAGTGTCCTCTTTGTCATAATAGTCCATGAATCATCAAAAAATCATTTTGAAGTCCCTGAATCAAACATCCTTTAGGCAATGAGGTCCCTAGCGTTATCTTTGATGACAAAACCGTTTGAACTTGATGACATATCCCATTGGTTGACTAAGGCGAAGCATGATGTGGCATATCTCCCTTAAAAACCAAGTTCACGTAGGTATGAGACCAAAATGAAACTGTACTACAATAAGAACCAAAATGAAATCAAACTTATCTACATCTTTTAATATACTAAAATATAGTAATCAATAATGTTTTACCGTTTGTATTTTTACACAAACTAAAGATATTTATATTAAATGAATTTTACTCTTTCATAATAAATTATAGGAAAAAATGACATTATTTATACAAATTTATTGTTTGTTAATTTATGTGTTCAATTCTAAAAGTTAGGGAATGACACTTTGGGCTAGCTTCTTGAGAAGTAGAGTTGTCAGAAACAAAAGTTTTATCAGGCACCACATCTACTCTTCTGTTTGGTCCAGTATTAAAGCTCAAATTCATAATCTTTGGAATAACACTTGTTGGATGATTGGCAATGGTAGACGAATTAATTTTTTGCTTCATAATTGGAGTGGTGTTCCTTTAGTGGATTTGTTTAATGTCCCTCGCAACCTTCAAAGTCAATTAAACTATCCAGTTTCAGATTTTATCTTTGACCACCAGTGGCACATTCCCATGGATATTCAGACTGCTTTCCCTCAACTGCTGTCTTATCTTCAGCAATTCTCCATCCCCTTTGAAGATAAAGAGGACTTTCTTATTTGGAACCACACTACTTCTGGTGAGTTGACCATGAAAGATGCTTATCAATTTTTCTCTAATCCTGGTCCTACTGCTAGCTGGTCCAAAACCATATGGAATATTGCTATCCCTCCTTCTAAATCCTTCTTGGTGTGGAGGCTTTTTCATCACAAAATGCCAACTGATGATGCTTTATCAGCTAGAGGTTTTTATCTAACCTCTATGTGCAGCTTATGTAAAAAGCAAAGTGAATCCTCTTTGCATTTGTTTTTACAATGTCCTTTTGCTTTGTCTATTTGGCATTGGTTGGCCTCTATAATTAATCAAAGGCTTGATTTGAGTTCATACACATCCATTTTGAACATAACCAGTGCTGGATGGAACCCTCAGTGCAGAATCACAATAACTGCTGCAGTTATAAACATCTTCAATAGTATTTGGCAAAGCAGGAATAACTTAAGGTTCAAAAATATTAAGCCAAACTTGACTTCTATCATATCTCAAATCATTGCTTCAGTTTCTTTAACTGGTAATTGCTCTACTTTGTCTTCTAACTCATCTATTACTAATTTTAGTATCTTGAAATTTTTTAAAATCAATATACATCATGTTAGGCCCCCTAAGATCATTGAGGTTTTGTGGCAACCACCTATGTTTGGTTGGTATAAATGTAACACAGATGGAGCTTCATTGGGTAATCCTGGTATTGCTGCTTGTTCTGGTATTTTTAGAAACCATAGAGGTGAAATGGTTAGTTGTTTTTCCAAGCATTTGGGGTTGGCTAATGCTTTGTTTGCGGAAGCAATGGGGGTCATTCTTGCTATTGAACATGCATATGCTCAGAATTGGTCTCATCTTTGGATAGAAAGTGATTCTAAACTAGTCTCCTTGGCCTTTAAATCTCCGAATATCATTCCTTGGAAACTAAAGAACAGATGGATGAACTGTATATACATGACTAGAAACATGAGCTTCATTATATCTCACATCTATAGGGAGGGCAATCATTGTGCAGACAAGCTTGCTAATCTCGGGCTATCTTTGCAAGGTTTCACATGGTGGACATCTGCTCCAGTTGAAATTAGGGAAGATTTAACTAGAAATAGGTTAGGTTTTCCTTATTTTAGATGTTGCTAGCTAGTTGTTTTGTTTCCTTTGTTGAGGGTTTAGGTTTGGTCCCCCCTCTTTTGTATCCCACTTTTTATTTTTATCTATGATATTTGAAGTTTAAAAAAAAAAAAAAAAAGTTAGGGAATGAGAAAGTAACTGGTTTATATTTTATTTGTTTTGTCGGTAACATGCTAACTACTAACAACTCAATTACTATAAGAATAAAAATATGAACTTTATAGAATACGTTCCTCTTCTTTTTTTGACAGTAACATGCTAACAAATTTTATTTTACTTTGTTTTTCAAAATGGTCTTCTTTAAGTTGAAAAAACTGGTCATAGAATTATCTCAAATAATGTATTAGATAACATTATTAGTACAAATAAATATAATTAATAATAAAATAAAATATATATGAAGAAAAAAGCTTATCAAATTTTTATTGAGATTGCCACCACATAAATCAGTTAACTTGTGCAGTTGATCTAATAATTAATAATATCCTACCCATGTGTTAACGTTTCAATATTAATGCATCTAAATAGACCTGAAATATCTCTATATATGAAAAATTCTATGGTACATCAGAAAAATTTCAATGTATTAGTACATCAAATCATTAAAGTATTAAGTAAATGAATATTTTTTTGAAAGAAATGATTTTTCTATCATTTAAAATATTATAATAACTGAATGCTATTTCTCAAAATTATAAAAAAAAAATTATATTTTTTTTAAATTTTTTTATCATTAATAATAGTCATTATTGGATTTTTTAATGAAAAAGTTTTAAAAAGTTAGTATAATGCGTACAAAACATTGAACTTGTGTTTTTTTCTTATGAAATCATCATCTCTGAAAAATAATAATCGAAAAATAGTTTCTGGATTTATAAAAATATTCGTCAATATATTAATTAATTGATCTAATGTACCGGTACATTGAAATTTTTCAGATGTACGGTAGAAGCTACCATTTATTAAATTTTAATTTTTTTTCGAATTATTTTTAAATGAAATAAAAAGCACTTTTTTTATATACATAAAAATAAATAAAGAATGGGCATAAAAAAATCAATAAAATAAGTTACATGACTAAAAAAAGGAATTTCATTAATTAAAAAAAGTTGTTCATAAATAATTGTTATTCACAATATTATAATTTATAAATTGATAAATAAGTAAAACATAAAATAATAACAAAATAAAATAATAAAGAATAATATAGATTTTCATTTCATGTTAGTCTTCATCCAAGAGAGTGACATGTGGCCTTTATCAATGATAATCATGTTTTACCCCTCCTGTTTTATATTTTTTTGGATTATGCCCCGCCTAAAATTCTGCTTTCGAGTCACAACTTCAAAGCGTCACATACAACTCAATTTTGATCAATAATTCACCAAACGTATACCGAAATGATCTTAATCGAGTTATCTTTCCACAGAATCAAATCCCACTATATTTGGAGTTACAAAGAGAGATTAATTACCGTTTTAGTGAAGGTATGTCCCCCAAAATTCTGCACAAAATCTGCTTTCGAGTCACAACTTCAAAACTTCGCACATAATTCCATTTGGATCCATAATTCACCAAACTGGTACCGCAATGACCGCAATCGAGTTAGTTTTCCACAGAATCAAACTCCACTAAATTTGGAGTTACAGAGTGAGATTAATAATCATTTTAGTGAAGGTCTGTCCAAATCAATTATTGTATGGAACTACTACTGATATTTGTGTCATGTCTCTCACCCTGTAGCTCATTTTTCAATAGTATTTACATGTCCGGAAAGCTAACGAAATTACCCTTGTTGTCATTTAAATTTCGTCAAATTTGGAGTTACGATGTATTTGGTAGACGATGTTGAATTTGAAGGTCATAAGTAGATTTTTGCAAAATTAGTAATTGGACAGACCTTCACTAAAACGGTAATTAATCTCTCTTTGTAACTCCAAATTTAGTGGGGTTTGATTGTGTGGAAAGAGAACTCGATTATAGTCATTTCGGTATCCGTTTGGTGAATTATTGATCCAAATTGAGTTGTGTGCGAAGCTTTGAAGTTGGACTCGAAAGCAGATTTTGTGCAGAATTTTGGGGGACATACCTTCACTAAAACGGTAATTAATCTCTTTTTGTAACTCCAAATTTAGTGGGGTTTGATTCTGTGGAAAGATAACTCGATTACGGTCATTTCAATATCAGTTTGGTGTATTATTGATCCAAATAAATATAATTAATAATAAAATAAAATATATATGAAGAAAAAAGCTTATCAAAATTTTATTGAGATCGCCACCACATAAATCAGTTAACTTGTGCAGTTGATCTAATAATTAATAATATCCTACCCACGTGTTAACGTTTTAATATTAATGCATCTAAATAGACCTCAAATATCTCTATATATGGAAAATTCTATGGTACATCAGAAAAATTTCAATGTACCGGTACATCAAATCATTAAATTATTAAGTAAATGAATATTTTTTTGAAAGAAATGATTTTTCTATCATTTAAAATATTATAATAACTGAATGCTATTTCTCAAAATTGTAAAAAAATAATTTTTTTAAATTTTTTTTTTATCATTAATAATAGTCATTATTGGATTTTTTAATGAAAAAATGTAAAAAAGTTAGTATAATGCGTACAAAACATTGAACTTGTGTTTTTTTCTTATGAAATCATGATCTCTAAAAAATAATATTCGAAAAATAGTTTTTTGATTTATAAAAATAATCGTCAATATATTAATTAATTTATCTAATATACCGGTACATTGAAATTTTTCAGATGTAACGTAGAAGCTCCCATTTATTAAATTTTAATTTTTTTCCGAATTATTTTTAAATGAAATAAAAAGCACTTTTTTTTTATGTACATAAAAAAATTTAAAGAATGGGCATAAAAAAATCAATAAAATAAGTTATATGACTAAAAAAAGGAATTTCGTTAACTAAAAAAGTTGTTCATAAATAATTCTTTTTGACAATATTATAATTTATAAATTGATAAATAAGTAAAACATAAAATAATAACAAAATAAAATACAATAATAAAGAATAATATAGATTTTCATTTCATGTTAGTCTTCATCAAGAGAGTGACATGTGGCCTATATTAATGATAATCATTAATACACACAAAAGAAAAGTTTCCTTAAAGATTTCTTCCAGGGATTCGTAAATATAAAATATAAAGATTCTATTTCGTAATATATAAGGGTATATATGAAATCAAACATTTAAAATTAAAACATTTAAAAATTGGTAAAAGTTTCTTATAAATGGGAACTATTTTTTTTCTCAAAGTGTTCATTGTAAAAAGGACCGGTGGGAGTATTATAAGAACATCTCTCCGATAAAAATTTAGAATTTTTTAACATAAGATGAATTATTTATGAATTTTTATGTGCAACAAACTAAAAAATTCATATTTAATTCATGTCTTGTTAAAAAACTTTAAACTTTTGTAAAACGATTCATATAATGTACTAAACATGACTGCAGAAAAAAAAATTAAAAATTTCGAATAATATGCACGAGTTGAATGAAAAGTAGGGACTAAAAACACTGACGAAAAAAACTTCAGGGACTAAAAAGTGTGAAAAAAATCTTCAAGAAACTGTATGAGCCAAAAAACATATTTAGCCCTTAAAACATATTTAGCCCTTAAATTAAACTCTAAAATATTATAATTTTATTTACATTTTATATTTTTAATAAAAGTATAATTATTAGAGTCCTTTAATCACTAGAGTTTAATTTTAGTATGCCCGTGGTCTAGGAGGCCACTTGGTTGAGGATATATTCTTCAACCTACATGTACTCATTTCGAGACCTGACACGAAGAGTTTAATTTTAGTATAACAAGTATAAAGAATATTTTTAGGAAAAAGAGTATAAAGTCAAAGGGTTTTCATAAATTATTCTTAAGAGTTTATGAACATTTTATAAATTGTTTATATAAGTTGTTGCAGACAGTTTCACAACAAGTAGCTTAAATAATTCAATCCAAACAATTTCATCTAGATAGATACATACCAATTACCATTTATAGCAACTAATTTCATCTTGTCATAGATTAATTATTAATTTAGTCATTTATGGATTAATTTTGTGGGTTCATTTTGTTAACCATTGTTTTTTTAAATATAACAGTTGATTTATTTTCTCGTTGGTTATCTTTTGTAGACTTGTAGGTGTGAATTCGTCATAGAATAATCTAAGCTAGTTTTGTAGCCAGTAGTAGTGTTCACGGTTCATGAATAGCACTGAACTAATCATATTAATAATGCGGTTCATTCATATAATTACTTTTTGGTGAAAACTGATTTTTTTTCTTCTAAATTAGTTCAGTTTAGAACCGGTTTGAACTGATTCATAAAATATAACCTGTTTTTAATTAATATATTTTTAATTAGATTTTTCTCATATTTCTTTAAAATTTTCCATATTTTTTAAAAAAATTAAACTCTACTCCATAAGAAGCGGACGATCATTCATGATGTCTTATCGGTATGAGGAACAACAATTGTCAAAGTTTAATTTGACTCATTTGTTCTTATTTTATTTTATTTTTTGAATTCCGGTCTTGTAGTAATATACAATGTCTCTACCAACTAATTTATGCTCACGAGGACATTCTTATTTTTTTTTATTAAAATAAAATAAAAAATAAACCTTTAAGTAATTGAGATAGAATCAAATAATTGTTCTTATCTCCGTTTTTTTTTTCTTGCACCAAATCTCATCTCATCTCTTTATTATTTTTTTTATTTTTTTTTTGGATTAATCATCTCCTTATTTTTTGTCTCAATACTAGTAAAGGAGAAAAATAAATCATGATATGAATACGAATCATACCACAAAGACGGTAAGAGATAGGAATGGCTGGTGATTATGAATTATAGAGAGAGTAAGCAAAATTTTCTATTTTAAGAAATATTGTTAAACTTTTTTTTTTTATAAGCTAAGATTGTTAAACTTTGACATGTTGGTGTGTCACTTGATTTTATCTTTGATAATTTTATAAAAATAGAAAAGAAAGAAATTTTTTTACCTTCCATCTAAAATTAATTAAGATATATATATATATACTGTGTGTATTACTACATGCATATTACTACATGTTTTTGAAAATAACAACTAACTCCAAAAAAGAAAAAAAGTAACATTATAATTTTATGGCGTTATTTTATTTTCTAGTTCTTAGTTTGTGCATAACATGTTGCATAGTTGATGCAAGAAGCAAACCTCTACTAAATGAGCAGAATCAGTTTACTACATCATATAGTACTATGGTATTTGTGTGACCTATATTGTCTTCTTCTTTTTTTTTTTTTATGAAAATTATATTGTCTTCTCTTGATTTGTTTTACATATGCATTGTTTAATCTTAATTTTTGTTAATAAATCCAGCATCAAGTGGATAATGATTTTGATTGTGTTGATATTTACAAGCAAGATGCTCTGCAACATCCTTTGCTAAAAAATCACAAAATTCAGGTACAATAGTCGAACAATTTATAAGTTTAATTTATTTCATTGTAATTTGAAAACAAAATTGTTATACGATGAAATAAGAAAGTATGTTATGTAATTGTATTTAACCAAATAATATATTGTACATGTTATTATTCAAAATTTTGAGCATGAACTTTTTATTCATTTATAAAGAATCTTAACTTCAATTTTAATATATTGAACCTTATTTTGTTTTCTCTTTATTGTACCATAGCTTTACCCAACATTCGCAAAGAATGTTGTGCAGAGTAGGCGATCTAATGATGGTGAATGTCCGGTAGGTAAAACACCTATTTATAAGGGGATAAGAAAACATCAATTTGATACTAATTCGTCTTCAAAATTACAATCTGGAGATTTGCCTATTGGCTATCATGTAAGTGGATAATTTTAAATAATATATTTGATTCTTTATCAAGTGCCCGTAGAGAATCTACATCATATGTGTATAATTATATTTCTCTTCTAACTATCATATGTGTTTATATTCTCTAGACTGTTTCTCTCGATACAACCAAAGATTGTATAAATGGAGGATACGCGGCGATAAGTATTTATAATCTATCACTTTCAGTTGGTCAATATAGCTCGTCTTTAATTTGTGTTGCAAGTGGCCAACCAAACGAAAATAATATATGTGCTGGACTTTCGGTGAGTTATTTCTCATCACGTCTATATCAAACTTTGTTTTTATTTTAATTTCATGATAACATAATATTTTTAAAGAGAAATAACTTGAATTCCTTAACTGCTCCTTTCCTTTCATTGACATATTCGTTATTTCCCTTTTTGTGTGCACAAACTCTCTTTTATTTTCATATTTGTATCTATTTTTTGATATGATAGGTTTATCCTGCCTTATATGGAGATAGTCAACCACGAATAACAACACAATGGCTGGTAAATATGAAATCAATGTATCAACTAATTATATATAAAAATGCATATCGTTGTGCTCAATTTGATATGAACATGCAGGATGGCACTAACCGTGATTGTATCGATAAGCGTTGTTCTGGTTTCGTCCAAGTAACTCAAGACAAACCTTATATTGGAGTTGTCCGATTACCCAGTACTCCAATTGGTGAAGAAGGGGAAAAAATTGTTGTTAATGTCAAAATCCAGCGGGTAATTTTTTTTTAAAAGAATATGAATGTATACGCATATATTATAACATGTAATTTTTATATATTCAAAATTTAACACCTCTGATAAAAATTAGTAGTGTTTATAAAATAATAGTATATTTAAGACATGCATTAAGTAATTGCTCACCATAAAAACTGATAATTAAATTAGTTGAAAATAATTATAAAACATAAATAATTAGATGAGCTAAAGCATTGACGATTAATCATGAGTCAATGTGTCTTTTTTGTTTAATTATTCTTACTACGTTTGACTGACATAAGTTCTTATTAACTTATTTGACTTGCTTAAATATTTGTAGGATAACTCCACAGGTAATTGGTGGTTAACTCTTGATGAAATTGTACAAGTTGGATATTGGCCAAAAGAATTATTTCCTCACTTAAGTGAAGGAGCATCTTTGGTTAGATTTATGGGTCAAGTTTATGCTTCGCCTAATTTGGTGAATCCCCCAATGGGTAGTGGGAGATTGCCTAAAGAAGGATATGCAAACGCAGCTCTTTTTGGAAAACTCATGACTATTGATTCAGAATCTACTCAAAGTGATGTAGAACCTGAAGATATGAAACCATATAGTGATGCTAATTCAGATTGCTATGATTTGTTGTATTATAAGTATTCAGGACCTACGTATCGACAAGCTTTTCTGTTTGGTGGGCCGGGTGGACAAAATTGTGATAAATGATTGTATTGGCAATTTTATTTAAAAAAACCTTTAAAAAATTTATTTAATTTGTATCTCCTTTTCAGTTTTTATAGTGACATTCTCTGTTTTATTGTTTCATTTTGGTGGTTAATCATATATGATTGCAATATTGATGCTTTCATGTTTGCCGTAGAAGTTTGTGAAGCAACACTAAAATTGTCATGACCAAAATTTGTTGGATTCATAAGTTGAATTACCACAGTAGTAAATATCCTGAGATTAATGAAAGTTCCAAGTAATACTGAGGCATACACATGATTAATTAAGAACATCGTTGATATAATCCCACCTTTGATTATTGAGCCATTAGCTGCCTCAAGTTACTTTTTATATTTTATTTTTTAATAAAACTGATCTCAAGTTATTAATTAATACTTGATGAAAATGGTTAATCATCAACTTCAACAAATCATGTTTATATTGTAAAAAAAATAAAAATAAAATCATGTTTATCTGGAAGTATTACAAAGAATATAGTGATTTTAAAAATTTATATTTGTATGTGTGATCATAACTTTTATGTAATTTAATATACATGTTTTTCAGTTCTAAAACATTCGCACCTATAGCTTGTCAAAACGGACGGCTCGGTCGGGCTTCGTCAAGCCGGGTTAAAAAGCCCGGATAAAAAACGGGCTACTAAAATTAGTGCCCGAGCCCGGCCTGGTACGGGTAGTCGGGCTTTCGCGTCGGCCCGGTTTATTTTTTTTTTTTTACTTCTAGTACTCAAACTCCACCATGTAAATAGCATTAATAATTCTCGCGCGCCGTATTTTTACTCATCCCCTATCTACGAGTTTCTCGCACGCCCTATTTTTACTCATCCACTACCTACGAGTTTCTCGCGCGTCATTCTTTTACTCATCCGCTACCTACGACTTTCTCGCACGCCCTATTTTTACTCATCCGCTACGTACGATTTTCTCGAGCGCCCTATTTTTATTCATCCACTACGTACGAGTTTCTCGCGCGCCCTATTTTTACCCATCCACTACCTACGAGTTTCTCGCGCCCTATTTTTACGCATCCGCTACTTACGAGTTTCTCGTGCGTCATATTTTTACTTATCCGCTACCTACGACTTTCTCGCGCGCCCTATTTTTACTCATCCGATACGTACGAGTTTCTCGCGCGCCCTATTTTTATTCATCAACTACGTACGAGTTTCTCGTGCGTCCTATTTTTACTCATCCGCTACCTACGAGTTTCTTGGGTGCCCTATTTTTACTCTTCTGCTACTTAAGTAGCGGACGGTGTTTTATAATTTATATTACAAACTAATTTCAAATCATCCAAAACACATTATTTATATATATATTATTTTATTTTTTTAAAATTTTTTCGGACTTGTGGGCCTCCCGCAGCCCATTCGGGCTAGCCCATATTTAATCAGACTTTGTCAGGCCGGACTAAAAAGTCCAGAAATAATTCGGGCTAGGATTTTCAAAGCTCAAACCCGGGAAAAAATCGGGCTTGGCGGGCCGGCCCATTCGGGCTAGCCCATTTTCACAGCTCTACCTATAGCAAAAGAAGGATTCCAAATTGCCATATTTCTTAGCGTAAAAACATGCGTCTACAATAAAATAATTTGTACATCAAAAGCTCAAATGCACCTCAGCACCCTGTTCCCAACCTCCACGAATGTTTGTAAGAAGAGTACTGAATATAGAAGTATCACCAAGTTTCAACAAAATAGCTGAAGTTTTCATATGAAGAAACATAAAAAATCTACATAGAAATGCATTTCTATCTAGATGGATATCAATAACTTGAACCTTTGTTTGCATTTTCTATGTTTGAGAATGAAGAGAGTGAGAGATGTGTCAAACCTCATAGCTTATAAGTTTGTCCAGAACCTCATAGCTTATAAAATAATTCTATAGCACACAAACGCTGCACAACATTAACACATCAGTTTAGTCTATTTTGCACCCAAACTAAAAGAATAGGAGAAGACAAGAAACAAGTAAAGGGGAATCAAAAGCCATTGAATAAATAGGAGAAGAAACGAAATGGAAAAATGATATTTAAGTCGAACTAAGCTTACAATCTACGTTCTAAGTTGAAAACTAATCAATTTTAAGTGATTTAAGAATACAAAAATGAAAGGTAAATCAATTGTTGGTTTTTCTATTACCAGGTACTACTAATTTACAACGTATCTTCACATATGTTTTCTTCTTCCTTTTATCTTCCTTCATTAAATGCTAATATGCAAATCCAAATATAGAAAATCAAAACCAAACAGTGCTTCGAATTAATTCCAAGCCATGTGAGTTGTTTGTACCAATCCAAATCTAAGTGATAAATATACCATAACAATCAACATAATGACCTTTACACAAACTCTACACTCCACGTGCAACAGGTTAACATATGTTTGAAAATAAATCAAACCATACAGCAGTTCATCGCCAAAGCTACACACCTGAACAACAACAGACGAATAGTCCATCATTCACTTCTAGGGATCATTCAACCAATAAAACTTCTCCAAGTTCAAACAACTTTTCAGTATTCCTTATTTGCTCATAATACCAGAAAGTATCTTCCCTGGAGCTCATCCAAATACAGAACATGATGTCTGCTCTGATACCAATTGAAATTCTGGCAGACTGGTGACATATGTTGTACACAATTTTGGGACACTTGGGTTAACACGATGTTAAGACAAATGTTACAACATCTCGTACCAGTACAGACAAGTTAATAATAACTAGCAAAACAATAAAAAACACAGGATATTGTTAATCCAGTTCGGTGCAACTTACCTACTTTGGGGGATACCAATCTAGGGAGGAAATCCACTGTAATAGTTCCAGTTCAAAGCCCTCAGCAAACACCCCGGTTTACGACTTATCACCTAGACACTACCCTGCAACTTATACATAGGAACTCCTAGATATGAGATCCCATCTCACTTCCCCTCAACCTTACAACAAGTAAGGATTTTAATAACAATTACAATTAAGGATTTTGCAATTCGAAATTCAAATTCAAATAAGAATAATAAGTGACAAAATGCATGTGGTCTGCTAAAAATAACCACAATATTATCATTGTGGTTTGAAATGTGATGTTGAACGAAGCAAGGGTAAAAGAGACAACACTGTAATTGTACGCGGGGATGGAGACTTTTACAAGAATAAAGAATTTTAGCAATAATATTTTTTTAAGGAAAATCAACTTGTTGGCTAAAATATAGATGTAACAACAAACTTTTTAAATTGTTGCAATATGATTTTGTGTTCTCAACAATATTTTTTTTTTCTTTGGGTTAATAAATTGTTTTCTTGGGTTTTGGTCTAGTCCCCCAAGTTTGTATTTTTTTTTTTCTTTTTAATAAATTTATTAGAGTGTTGCAAATGATAGGTGATGATTATGGGGTGCCAACATAGTTGGGATGTCATAGTTATCATGTGATGCCTATGCACGCTAATGTTTTTTTTTAAAAAAAAAAGTGGTACAAAAATGGCTTATCTCAACAATAATTAAAAATAAATAAATTAAAATACAAACCACTTTTAACTCCACTCATCCATAATTATAAAAAAAAATTCACTCATCCATCACGTTTTAAACAATGTTTAAATTTCACTTCTCCATCTATTTGAGATAATTGTATCACACACCATCATCATGGTGGTGCAATTGGCAAAAGTTAATATCCATAAGTCCAAATTTATGGATGATGCATAAACCATTTCCAACCATTAGATGGGTCTTACACATGTAATAATCCTAGCCACTCTTCAAGGGAGAGGTAATCACGCATGTTCTCCTTTTCTTCAACCTTTCTCTCTCGCGTTCGCTCCCTCCGTTCTCTCCCACGAGGTATCTATTTTTGAAAATAACATAAGGTATCTCTCTAAAATCGAACGACGATCAAAACGGTATAAGGTTCGTCGTCTCCTGTTGAGAAACTAGAGAGAACGAACCGGGTCGGTAAACCGGATCGCGTGACCCGCGAATTGCAGAAATGGGTGAAGGTGGAGATGAACAGTGCGCGTCATCTACGCCCAGTCGCAGCTGAGGCGGGTGTGGGCCCTATGAAATCCGTTTTTTAAATAAAAATAATACATAATTTTCTTGAAATTTGGGTATCTCTTTGGGAATTTTTGGACACCTGTAACTATTTTTAATTATTTAAATGAGAAAGAAATGTTATTAAAAATATTAATATTTCTTGAAAAATTCGCAGAATTTTATACAAAATTATTTGAATATTTTGAGACCCTTTGAGGCCAGTCACTCTCTCTGGTTGTATGTTTTCCTCGAGAATATAAATTTTCGTTACAACAGTGAAACCATAAGTATGAATTTTCGTTACAATTATTCTGGAAACCATTATGCTGGTTAAATGGTTTCAGAGAGTTAAAAAGTGAAACCATTTGTATTATAAAATGGTTTTATGTGTTTATTGAAATCAATATTGTGTTTTTATGGTTTTAAAAATCCTGGAAACCATTATGCTAGTTAAATTGTTTCATATAGTTATACACTGAAACCATTTGTATTGTAAAATGGTTTTACACTAAATGGTTTAATGATTTTAAATATTGATTATTACTGAAACCATTAGTCTTGTTAATTGGTTTCAAGATGTTATACACTGAAACCATTTGTCTAGTTAAATGGTTTCATACTGTTATACACTGAAACCATTAGTCTAGTTAAAAAGTTTCATAGCGTTATACACTGAAACCATTATTCTAGTTAAATGGTTTCATAGCGTTATACACTGAAATCATTAGTCTTGTTATTTGGTTTCAAGATGTTATACACTGAAACCATTAGTCTAGTTAAATGGTTTCATAGCGTTATACACTGAAATCATTATTTTAGTTAAATGGTTTCATATGGGCATTAGTGCCAAGATGTTATACACTGAAACCATTGTTATTAAGTAAAACATCACATAACCATTTTACAAAATCATGCTACATAAAGCAAAAAATCATATAAAGCAATTAGGGTTAGTTTAGTTGAAAAAAATTTGGATAGTATGCATGAGATATTGGATTCGATTATTTTTTTATTGTAAAGAAAAATTGATATATATATATATATATATATATATATATATATATATATATATATATATATATATATATATATATATATATATATGTGTAATTAATGTATGAGATTTTATTTATATTGTGATTATGATTGATAAAACTTAAAATTAAATTGTATGTTTCACAAGTATGCTTTATATATACATGAACCATTCGTTATTATGTTGGGCTTCGAGGGGGTGTATGACGAAAATTAATTAAAAATGGATTTTTATAATATATACTTCAAATGAACAAAAGTTATTATTTAATTGGAAACGGGGGACGCGCTAGAAATTTGGGGGGGTGCGCTAGAAGTTTGGGGGAGGAAAAAAATTGGAGACGCGCTAGAAATCTAGGGGAGGAAAAAAAAATTGGGGGGCTCACAAGAAATCTAGGAAAAAAAGGAAAAAAAACTCGGGGGTGCGCTAAGCAAATGGGGGGCGCGCAAGTAATTGGGTAGTATATGGGGGGCACGCGAGTAATGGATTGCCTAATTTTGGGTTTGGGCTGACTTTTGGTTGACTTTTGGTGTAGGAAGCAAATATGGTGGGTGTAGGAAGCAAGTTTATGCATGATGCATAAGTTTGAGCTTATGCACGATAACCACACCCGGTGCAATTATGATAAGTGGAACAACTTTCCTCTTATTTACCATGTTTTTAGAAAATTTGTTATTTAATAATGTAGTGATAACTATTAATTTATGAGTTTAATTGTTGTGCACTGTCGGTGTAAAGATTCTTTACACATACCTCCAAAGATGCGTTACCACATCATTTAATGAATGTGACACATCATGTGTTTTTCAATACCATACATGATGTGTTAGTATATTATTGGATGCATGTGTAAAATAACTTTACACTAACGGTGCATATAACACTAGTAGAAATAAGGGAATTAATGACGGAATTTAGGGAGGGAACAAAATCCCTCACAAATTGTGAGGGAATTAGTGACGGAAAGTGATTTTTTTTATTTAAAAAAGTTACGTAATGTTAGTGACGGAATTTGTGACAATTAATTTCCCTCACAAATATTCCGTCACAAAATATGAGGAAAATATTCCCTCACAAACTTGATGAGTGCTTACCTATTTCATTCCTATAAATGTTATTAATATTGAATTATAGTGTTTTTAATTATATAAATTCCCAGATTATATAAGTTTCCAATTTCATTTTGCACGCTCTCAATTTCCTTTTCCAGATTCATCGATTCGTCTTCTCACATCTTCATCTTCCTCCAACAACATCGTTTCACAGCTGCAACTCTCCGATTGAGTTTCAACCACCGCCACCTCGAACTCCACTTGTTCTCTCCGATAAAACGACGATAACAATAGTAGCAACTTCGATAATCGTTTCAAGCTCCGTAATAGAAGAGACGTTCATAAATCATACTTCTCAATTTTCAATTTCACTTTCTTTGATTCGATTTGATTCGTTTGGTTTTTAGGGTTTTTGAAGGGAAAGCGTATAGTGTTGAGCAGCAGATTCATCTTCCTCTCGCACCTCAATCTCGGCAACACCAATGCTGCTTCATCTTCTCCAGGTAACTCTATTCTCTCCCTCGCGCCTCAGTCGCTGTCGCTTCTCTCTATAAATGAAATTAGGGTTCCATTAACCGCCATTTTTTATTCCCTTAGATGAAATTAGGGTTCTGCTTTGATATTGTGAAGATGCCTCTGCTAGTATTTTGAATTTGGAACAGTAATAACGCTGCAATTCTTCAAAAGTCTATTTTAGCAATTTCAGTGTTGATTGTTATGGTATATTGTTATCGCCCATGCAATTTCAGTAATAACCTCTTTTTTTTTTGCAACTTGGTTTCCAATTTGTGCGCGGACTTGCTGGAGTAAATAGTCATTTAGGTCTCTGAAAGTGTCCTCTTTGTCATAATAGTCCATGAATCATCAAAAAATCATTTTGAAGTCCCTGAATCAAACATCCTTTAGGCAATGAGGTCCCTAGCGTTATCTTTGATGACAAAACCGTTTGAACTTGATGACATATCCCATTGGTTGACTAAGGCGAAGCATGATGTGGCATATCTCCCTTAAAAACCAAGTTCACGTAGGTATGAGACCAAAATGAAACTGTACTACAATAAGAACCAAAATGAAATCAAACTTATCTACATCTTTTAATATACTAAAATATAGTAATCAATAATGTTTTACCGTTTGTATTTTTACACAAACTAAAGATATTTATATTAAATGAATTTTACTCTTTCATAATAAATTATAGGAAAAAATGACATTATTTATACAAATTTATTGTTTGTTAATTTATGTGTTCAATTCTAAAAGTTAGGGAATGACACTTTGGGCTAGCTTCTTGAGAAGTAGAGTTGTCAGAAACAAAAGTTTTATCAGGCACCACATCTACTCTTCTGTTTGGTCCAGTATTAAAGCTCAAATTCATAATCTTTGGAATAACACTTGTTGGATGATTGGCAATGGTAGACGAATTAATTTTTTGCTTCATAATTGGAGTGGTGTTCCTTTAGTGGATTTGTTTAATGTCCCTCGCAACCTTCAAAGTCAATTAAACTATCCAGTTTCAGATTTTATCTTTGACCACCAGTGGCACATTCCCATGGATATTCAGACTGCTTTCCCTCAACTGCTGTCTTATCTTCAGCAATTCTCCATCCCCTTTGAAGATAAAGAGGACTTTCTTATTTGGAACCACACTACTTCTGGTGAGTTGACCATGAAAGATGCTTATCAATTTTTCTCTAATCCTGGTCCTACTGCTAGCTGGTCCAAAACCATATGGAATATTGCTATCCCTCCTTCTAAATCCTTCTTGGTGTGGAGGCTTTTTCATCACAAAATGCCAACTGATGATGCTTTATCAGCTAGAGGTTTTTATCTAACCTCTATGTGCAGCTTATGTAAAAAGCAAAGTGAATCCTCTTTGCATTTGTTTTTACAATGTCCTTTTGCTTTGTCTATTTGGCATTGGTTGGCCTCTATAATTAATCAAAGGCTTGATTTGAGTTCATACACATCCATTTTGAACATAACCAGTGCTGGATGGAACCCTCAGTGCAGAATCACAATAACTGCTGCAGTTATAAACATCTTCAATAGTATTTGGCAAAGCAGGAATAACTTAAGGTTCAAAAATATTAAGCCAAACTTGACTTCTATCATATCTCAAATCATTGCTTCAGTTTCTTTAACTGGTAATTGCTCTACTTTGTCTTCTAACTCATCTATTACTAATTTTAGTATCTTGAAATTTTTTAAAATCAATATACATCATGTTAGGCCCCCTAAGATCATTGAGGTTTTGTGGCAACCACCTATGTTTGGTTGGTATAAATGTAACACAGATGGAGCTTCATTGGGTAATCCTGGTATTGCTGCTTGTTCTGGTATTTTTAGAAACCATAGAGGTGAAATGGTTAGTTGTTTTTCCAAGCATTTGGGGTTGGCTAATGCTTTGTTTGCGGAAGCAATGGGGGTCATTCTTGCTATTGAACATGCATATGCTCAGAATTGGTCTCATCTTTGGATAGAAAGTGATTCTAAACTAGTCTCCTTGGCCTTTAAATCTCCGAATATCATTCCTTGGAAACTAAAGAACAGATGGATGAACTGTATATACATGACTAGAAACATGAGCTTCATTATATCTCACATCTATAGGGAGGGCAATCATTGTGCAGACAAGCTTGCTAATCTCGGGCTATCTTTGCAAGGTTTCACATGGTGGACATCTGCTCCAGTTGAAATTAGGGAAGATTTAACTAGAAATAGGTTAGGTTTTCCTTATTTTAGATGTTGCTAGCTAGTTGTTTTGTTTCCTTTGTTGAGGGTTTAGGTTTGGTCCCCCCTCTTTTGTATCCCACTTTTTATTTTTATCTATGATATTTGAAGTTTAAAAAAAAAAAAAAAAAGTTAGGGAATGAGAAAGTAACTGGTTTATATTTTATTTGTTTTGTCGGTAACATGCTAACTACTAACAACTCAATTACTATAAGAATAAAAATATGAACTTTATAGAATACGTTCCTCTTCTTTTTTTGACAGTAACATGCTAACAAATTTTATTTTACTTTGTTTTTCAAAATGGTCTTCTTTAAGTTGAAAAAACTGGTCATAGAATTATCTCAAATAATGTATTAGATAACATTATTAGTACAAATAAATATAATTAATAATAAAATAAAATATATATGAAGAAAAAAGCTTATCAAATTTTTATTGAGATTGCCACCACATAAATCAGTTAACTTGTGCAGTTGATCTAATAATTAATAATATCCTACCCATGTGTTAACGTTTCAATATTAATGCATCTAAATAGACCTGAAATATCTCTATATATGAAAAATTCTATGGTACATCAGAAAAATTTCAATGTATTAGTACATCAAATCATTAAAGTATTAAGTAAATGAATATTTTTTTGAAAGAAATGATTTTTCTATCATTTAAAATATTATAATAACTGAATGCTATTTCTCAAAATTATAAAAAAAAAATTATATTTTTTTTAAATTTTTTTATCATTAATAATAGTCATTATTGGATTTTTTAATGAAAAAGTTTTAAAAAGTTAGTATAATGCGTACAAAACATTGAACTTGTGTTTTTTTCTTATGAAATCATCATCTCTGAAAAATAATAATCGAAAAATAGTTTCTGGATTTATAAAAATATTCGTCAATATATTAATTAATTGATCTAATGTACCGGTACATTGAAATTTTTCAGATGTACAGTAGAAGCTACCATTTATTAAATTTTAATTTTTTTTCGAATTATTTTTAAATGAAATAAAAAGCACTTTTTTTATATACATAAAAATAAATAAAGAATGGGCATAAAAAAATCAATAAAATAAGTTACATGACTAAAAAAAGGAATTTCATTAATTAAAAAAAGTTGTTCATAAATAATTGTTATTCACAATATTATAATTTATAAATTGATAAATAAGTAAAACATAAAATAATAACAAAATAAAATAATAAAGAATAATATAGATTTTCATTTCATGTTAGTCTTCATCCAAGAGAGTGACATGTGGCCTTTATCAATGATAATCATGTTTTACCCCTCCTGTTTTATATTTTTTTGGATTATGCCCCGCCTAAAATTCTGCTTTTGAGTCACAACTTCAAAGCGTCACATACAACTCAATTTTGATCAATAATTCACCAAACGTATACCGAAATGATCTTAATCGAGTTATCTTTCCACAGAATCAAATCCCACTATATTTGGAGTTACAAAGAGAGATTAATTACCGTTTTAGTGAAGGTATGTCCCCGAAAATTCTGCACAAAATCTGCTTTCGAGTCACAACTTCAAAACTTCGCACATAATTCCATTTGGATCCATAATTCACCAAACTGGTACCGCAATGACCGCAATCGAGTTAGTTTTCCACAGAATCAAACTCCACTAAATTTGGAGTTATAGAGTGAGATTAATAATCATTTTAGTGAAGTTCTGTCCAAATCAATTATTGTATGGAACTACTACTGATATTTGTGTCATGTCTCTCACCCTGTAGCTCATTTTTCAATAGTATTTACATGTCCGGAAAGCTAACGAAATTACCCTTGTTGTCATTTAAATTTCGTCAAATTTGGAGTTACGATGTATTTGGTAGACGATGTTGAATTTGAAGGTCATAAGTAGATTTTTGCAAAATTAGTAATTGGACAGACCTTCACTAAAACGGTAATTAATCTCTCTTTGTAACTCCAAATTTAGTGGGGTTTGATTGTGTGGAAAGAGAACTCTATTATAGTCATTTCGGTATCCGTTTGGTGAATTATTGATCCAAATTGAGTTGTGTGCGAAGCTTTGAAGTTGGACTCGAAAGCAGATTTTGTGCAGAATTTTGGGGGACATACCTTCACTAAAACGGTAATTAATCTCTTTTTGTAACTCCAAATTTAGTGGGGTTTGATTCTGTGGAAAGATAACTCGATTACAGTCATTTCAATATCAGTTTGGTGTATTATTGATCCAAATAAATATAATTAATAATAAAATAAAATATATATGAAGAAAAAAGCTTATCAAAATTTTATTGAGATCGCCACCACATAAATCAGTTAACTTGTGCAGTTGATCTAATAATTAATAATATCCTACCCACGTGTTAACGTTTTAATATTAATGCATCTAAATAGACCTCAAATATCTCTATATATGGAAAATTCTATGGTACATCAGAAAAATTTCAATGTACCGGTACATCAAATCATTAAATTATTAAGTAAATGAATATTTTTTTGAAAGAAATGATTTTTCTATCATTTAAAATATTATAATAACTGAATGCTATTTCTCAAAATTGTAAAAAAATAATTTTTTTAAATTTTTTTTTTATCATTAATAATAGTCATTATTGGATTTTTTAATGAAAAAATGTAAAAAAGTTAGTATAATGCGTACAAAACATTGAACTTGTGTTTTTTTCTTATGAAATCATGATCTCTAAAAAATAATATTCGAAAAATAGTTTTTTGATTTATAAAAATAATCGTCAATATATTAATTAATTTATCTAATATACCGGTACATTGAAATTTTTCAGATGTAACGTAGAAGTTCCCATTTATTAAATTTTAATTTTTTTCCGAATTATTTTTAAATGAAATAAAAAGCACTTTTTTTTTATGTACATAAAAAAATTTAAAGAATGGGCATAAAAAAATCAATAAAATAAGTTATATGACTAAAAAAAGGAATTTCGTTAACTAAAAAAGTTGTTCATAAATAATTCTTTTTGACAATATTATAATTTATAAATTGATAAATAAGTAAAACATAAAATAATAACAAAATAAAATAAAATACAATAATACAGAATAATATAGATTTTCATTTCATGTTAGTCTTCATCAAGAGAGTGACATGTGGCCTATATTAATGATAATCATTAATACACACAAAAGAAAAGTTTCCTTAAAGATTTCTTCCAGGGATTCGTAAATATAAAATATAAAGATTCTATTTCGTAATATATAAGGGTATAAATGAAATCAAACATTTAAAATTAAAACATTTAAAAATTGGTAAAAGTTTCTTATAAATGGGAACTATTTTTTTTCTCAAAGTGTTCATTGTAAAAAGGACCGGTGGGAGTATTATAAGAACATCTCTCCGATAAAAATTTAGAATTTTTTAACATAAGATGAATTATTTATGAATTTTTATGTGCAACAAACTAAAAAATTCATATTTAATTCATGTCTTGTTAAAAAACTTTAAACTTTTGTAAAAACGATTCATATAATGTACTAAACATGACTGCAGAAAAAAAAATTAAAAATTTCGAATAATATGCACGAGTTGAATGAAAAGTAGGGACTAAAAACACTGACGAAAAAAACTTCAGGGACTAAAAAGTGTGAAAAAAATCTTCAAGAAACTGTATGAGCCAAAAAACATATTTAGCCCTTAAAACATATTTAGCCCTTAAATTAAACTCTAAAATATTATATTTTTATTTACATTTTATATTTTTAATAAAAGTATAATTATTAGAGTCCTTTAATCACTAGAGTTTAATTTTAGTATGCCCGTGGTCTAGGAGGCCACTTAGTTGAGGATATATTCTTCAACCTACATGTACTCATTTCGAGACCTGACACGAAGAGTTTAATTTTAGTATAACAAGCATAAAGAATATTTTTAGGAAAAAGAGTATAAAGTCAGAGGGTTTTCATAAATTATTCTTAAGAGTTTATGAACATTTTATAAATTGTTTATATAAGTTGTTGCAGACAGTTTCACAACAAGTAGCTTAAATAATTCAATCCAAACAATTTCATCTAGATAGATACATACCAATTACCATTTATAGCAACTAATTTCATCTTGTCATAGATTAATTATTAATTTAGTCATTTATGGATTAATTTTGTGGGTTCATTTTGTTAACCATTGTTTTTTTAAATATAACAGTTGATTTATTTTCTCGTTGGTTATCTTTTGTAGACTTGTAGGTGTGAATTCGTGATAGAATAATCTAAGCTAGTTTTGTAGCCAGTAGTAGTGTTCACGGTTCATGAATAGCACTGAACTAATCATATTAATAATGCGGTTCATTCATATAATTACTTTTTGGTGAAAACTGATTTTTTTTCTTCTAAATTAGTTCAGTTTAGAACCGGTTTGAACTGATTCATAAAATATAACCTGTTTTTAATTAATATATTTTTAATTAGATTTTTCTCATATTTCTTTAAAATTTTCCATATTTTTTTAAAAAATTAAGCTCTACTCCATAAGAAGCGGACGATCATTCATGATGTCTTATCGGTATGAGGAACAACAATTGTCAAAGTTTAATTTGACTCATTTGTTCTTATTTTATTTTATTTTTTGAATTCCGGTCTTGTAGTAATATACAATGTCTCTACCAACTAATTTATGCTCACGAGGACATTCTTATTTTTTTTTATTAAAATAAAATAAAAAATAAACCTTTAAGTAATTGAGATAGAATCAAATAATTGTTCTTATCTCCGTTTTTTTTTTCTTGCACCAAATCTCATCTCATCTCTTTATTATTTTTTTTATTTTTTTTTTGGATTAATCATCTCCTTATTTTTTGTCTCAATACTAGTAAAGGAGAAAAATAAATCATGATATGAATACGAATCATACCACAAAGACGGTAAGAGATAGGAATGGCTGGTGATTATGAATTATAGAGAGAGTAAGCAAAATTTTCTATTTTAAGAAATATTGTTAAACTTTTTTTTTTTTTTATAAGCTAAGATTGTTAAACTTTGACATGTTGGTGTGTCACTTGATTTTATCTTTGATAATTTTATAAAAATAGAAAAGAAAGAAATTTTTTTACCTTCCATCTAAAATTAATTAAGATATATATATATACTGTGTGTATTACTACATGCATATTACTACATGTTTTTGAAAATAACAACTAACTCCAAAAAAGAAAAAAAGTAACATTATAATTTTATGGCGTTATTTTATTTTCTAGTTCTTAGTTTGTGCATAACATGTTGCATAGTTGATGCAAGAAGCAAACCTCTACTAAATGAGCAGAATCAGTTTACTACATCATATAGTACTATGGTATTTGTGTGACCTATATTGTCTTCTTCTTTTTTTTTTTTATGAAAATTATATTATTGTCTTCTCTTGATTTGTTTTACATATGCATTGTTTAATCTTA
Organism: Trifolium pratense; assembly: GCF_020283565.1. Taxonomy (NCBI): domain Eukaryota; kingdom Viridiplantae; phylum Streptophyta; class Magnoliopsida; order Fabales; family Fabaceae; genus Trifolium; species Trifolium pratense. Next base: position 57,246,144 of record NC_060063.1, read on the forward strand.
ATTTTTGTTAATAAATCCAGCATCAAGTGGATAATGATTTTGATTGTGTTGATATTTACAAGCAAGATGCTCTGCAACATCCTTTGCTAAAAAATCACAAAATTCAGGTACAATAGTCGAACAATTTATAAGTTTAATTTATTTCATTGTAATTTGAAAACAAAATTGTTATACGATGAAATAAGAAAGTATGTTATGTAATTGTATTTAACCAAATAATATATTGTACATGTTATTATTCAAAATTTTGAGCATGAACTTTTTATTCATTTATAAAGAATCTTAACTTCAATTTTAATATATTGAACCTTATTTTGTTTTCTCTTTATTGTACCATAGCTTTACCCAACATTCGCAAAGAATGTTGTGCAGAGTAGGCGATCTAATGATGGTGAATGTCCGGTAGGTAAAACACCTATTTATAAGGGGATAAGAAAACATCAATTTGATACTAATTCGTCTTCAAAATTACAATCTGGAGATTTGCCTATTGGCTATCATGTAAGTGGATAATTTTAAATAATATATTTGATTCTTTATCAAGTGCCCGTAGAGAATCTACATCATATGTGTATAATTATATTTCTCTTCTAACTATCATATGTGTTTATATTCTCTAGACTGTTTCTCTCGATACAACCAAAGATTGTATAAATGGAGGATACGCGGCGATAAGTATTTATAATCTATCACTTTCAGTTGGTCAATATAGCTCGTCTTTAATTTGTGTTGCAAGTGGCCAACCAAACGAAAATAATATATGTGCTGGACTTTCGGTGAGTTATTTCTCATCACGTCTATATCAAACTTTGTTTTTATTTTAATTTCATGATAACATAATATTTTTAAAGAGAAATAACTTGAATTCCTTAACTGCTCCTTTCCTTTCATTGACATATTCGTTATTTCCCTTTTTGTGTGCACAAACTCTCTTTTATTTTCATATTTGTATCTATTTTTTGATATGATAGGTTTATCCTGCCTTATATGGAGATAGTCAACCACGAATAACAACACAATGGCTGGTAAATATGAAATCAATGTATCAACTAATTATATATAAAAATGCATATCGTTGTGCTCAATTTGATATGAACATGCAGGATGGCACTAACCGTGATTGTATCGATAAGCGTTGTTCTGGTTTCGTCCAAGTAACTCAAGACAAACCTTATATTGGAGTTGTCCGATTACCCAGTACTCCAATTGGTGAAGAAGGGGAAAAAATTGTTGTTAATGTCAAAATCCAGCGGGTAATTTTTTTTTAAAAGAATATGAATGTATACGCATATATTATAACATGTAATTTTTATATATTCAAAATTTAACACCTCTGATAAAAATTAGTAGTGTTTATAAAATAATAGTATATTTAAGACATGCATTAAGTAATTGCTCACCATAAAAACTGATAATTAAATTAGTTGAAAATAATTATAAAACATAAATAATTAGATGAGCTAAAGCATTGACGATTAATCATGAGTCAATGTGTCTTTTTTGTTTAATTATTCTTACTACGTTTGACTGACATAAGTTCTTATTAACTTATTTGACTTGCTTAAATATTTGTAGGATAACTCCACAGGTAATTGGTGGTTAACTCTTGATGAAATTGTACAAGTTGGATATTGGCCAAAAGAATTATTTCCTCACTTAAGTGAAGGAGCATCTTTGGTTAGATTTATGGGTCAAGTTTATGCTTCGCCTAATTTGGTGAATCCCCCAATGGGTAGTGGGAGATTGCCTAAAGAAGGATATGCAAACGCAGCTCTTTTTGGAAAACTCATGACTATTGATTCAGAATCTACTCAAAGTGATGTAGAACCTGAAGATATGAAACCATATAGTGATGCTAATTCAGATTGCTATGATTTGTTGTATTATAAGTATTCAGGACCTACGTATCGACAAGCTTTTCTGTTTGGTGGGCCGGGTGGACAAAATTGTGATAAATGATTGTATTGGCAATTTTATTTAAAAAAACCTTTAAAAAATTTATTTAATTTGTATCTCCTTTTCAGTTTTTATAGTGACATTCTCTGTTTTATTGTTTCATTTTGGTGGTTAATCATATATGATTGCAATATTGATGCTTTCATGTTTGCCGTAGAAGTTTGTGAAGCAACACTAAAATTGTCATGACCAAAATTTGTTGGATTCATAAGTTGAATTACCACAGTAGTAAATATCCTGAGATTAATGAAAGTTCCAAGTAATACTGAGGCATACACATGATTAATTAAGAACATCGTTGATATAATCCCACCTTTGATTATTGAGCCATTAGCTGCCTCAAGTTACTTTTTATATTTTATTTTTTAATAAAACTGATCTCAAGTTATTAATTAATACTTGATGAAAATGGTTAATCATCAACTTCAACAAATCATGTTTATATTGTAAAAAAAATAAAAATAAAATCATGTTTATCTGGAAGTATTACAAAGAATATAGTGATTTTAAAAATTTATATTTGTATGTGTGATCATAACTTTTATGTAATTTAATATACATGTTTTTCAGTTCTAAAACATTCGCACCTATAGCTTGTCAAAACGGACGGCTCGGTCGGGCTTCGTCAAGCCGGGTTAAAAAGCCCGGATAAAAAACGGGCTACTAAAATTAGTGCCCGAGCCCGGCCTGGTACGGGTAGTCGGGCTTTCGCGTCGGCCCGGTTTATTTTTTTTTTTTACTTCTAGTACTCAAACTCCACCATGTAAATAGCATTAATAATTCTCGCGCGCCGTATTTTTACTCATCCCCTATCTACGAGTTTCTCGCACGCCCTATTTTTACTCATCCACTACCTACGAGTTTCTCGCGCGTCATTCTTTTACTCATCCGCTACCTACGACTTTCTCGCACGCCCTATTTTTACTCATCCGCTACGTACGATTTTCTCGAGCGCCCTATTTTTATTCATCCACTACGTACGAGTTTCTCGCGCGCCCTATTTTTACCCATCCACTACCTACGAGTTTCTCGCGCCCTATTTTTACGCATCCGCTACTTACGAGTTTCTCGTGCGTCATATTTTTACTTATCCGCTACCTACGACTTTCTCGCGCGCCCTATTTTTACTCATCCGATACGTACGAGTTTCTCGCGCGCCCTATTTTTATTCATCAACTACGTACGAGTTTCTCGTGCGTCCTATTTTTACTCATCCGCTACCTACGAGTTTCTTGGGTGCCCTATTTTTACTCTTCTGCTACTTAAGTAGCGGACGGTGTTTTATAATTTATATTACAAACTAATTTCAAATCATCCAAAACACATTATTTATATATATATTATTTTATTTTTTTAAAATTTTTTCGGACTTGTGGGCCTCCCGCAGCCCATTCGGGCTAGCCCATATTTAATCAGACTTTGTCAGGCCGGACTAAAAAGTCCAGAAATAATTCGGGCTAGGATTTTCAAAGCTCAAACCCGGGAAAAAATCGGGCTTGGCGGGCCGGCCCATTCGGGCTAGCCCATTTTCACAGCTCTACCTATAGCAAAAGAAGGATTCCAAATTGCCATATTTCTTAGCGTAAAAACATGCGTCTACAATAAAATAATTTGTACATCAAAAGCTCAAATGCACCTCAGCACCCTGTTCCCAACCTCCACGAATGTTTGTAAGAAGAGTACTGAATATAGAAGTATCACCAAGTTTCAACAAAATAGCTGAAGTTTTCATATGAAGAAACATAAAAAATCTACATAGAAATGCATTTCTATCTAGATGGATATCAATAACTTGAACCTTTGTTTGCATTTTCTATGTTTGAGAATGAAGAGAGTGAGAGATGTGTCAAACCTCATAGCTTATAAGTTTGTCCAGAACCTCATAGCTTATAAAATAATTCTATAGCACACAAACGCTGCACAACATTAACACATCAGTTTAGTCTATTTTGCACCCAAACTAAAAGAATAGGAGAAGACAAGAAACAAGTAAAGGGGAATCAAAAGCCATTGAATAAATAGGAGAAGAAACGAAATGGAAAAATGATATTTAAGTCGAACTAAGCTTACAATCTACGTTCTAAGTTGAAAACTAATCAATTTTAAGTGATTTAAGAATACAAAAATGAAAGGTAAATCAATTGTTGGTTTTTCTATTACCAGGTACTACTAATTTACAACGTATCTTCACATATGTTTTCTTCTTCCTTTTATCTTCCTTCATTAAATGCTAATATGCAAATCCAAATATAGAAAATCAAAACCAAACAGTGCTTCGAATTAATTCCAAGCCATGTGAGTTGTTTGTACCAATCCAAATCTAAGTGATAAATATACCATAACAATCAACATAATGACCTTTACACAAACTCTACACTCCACGTGCAACAGGTTAACATATGTTTGAAAATAAATCAAACCATACAGCAGTTCATCGCCAAAGCTACACACCTGAACAACAACAGACGAATAGTCCATCATTCACTTCTAGGGATCATTCAACCAATAAAACTTCTCCAAGTTCAAACAACTTTTCAGTATTCCTTATTTGCTCATAATACCAGAAAGTATCTTCCCTGGAGCTCATCCAAATACAGAACATGATGTCTGCTCTGATACCAATTGAAATTCTGGCAGACTGGTGACATATGTTGTACACAATTTTGGGACACTTGGGTTAACACGATGTTAAGACAAATGTTACAACATCTCGTACCAGTACAGACAAGTTAATAATAACTAGCAAAACAATAAAAAACACAGGATATTGTTAATCCAGTTCGGTGCAACTTACCTACTTTGGGGGATACCAATCTAGGGAGGAAATCCACTGTAATAGTTTCAGTTCAAAGCCCTCAGCAAACACCCCGGTTTACGACTTATCACCTAGACACTACCCTGCAACTTATACATAGGAACTCCTAGATATGAGATCCCATCTCACTTCCCCTCAACCTTACAACAAGTAAGGATTTTAATAACAATTACAATTAAGGATTTTGCAATTCGAAATTCAAATTCAAATTCAAATAAGAATAATAAGTGACAAAATGCATGTGGTCTGCTAAAAATAACCACAATATTATCATTGTGGTTTGAAATGTGATGTTGAACGAAGCAAGGGTAAAAGAGACAACACTGTAATTGTACGCGGGGATGGAGACTTTTACAAGAATAAAGAATTTTAGCAATAATATTTTTTTAAGGAAAATCAACTTGTTGGCTAAAATATAGATGTAACAACAAACTTTTTAAATTGTTGCAATATGATTTTGTGTTCTCAACAATATTTTTTTTTTCTTTGGGTTAATAAATTGTTTTCTTGGGTTTTGGTCTAGTCCCCCAAGTTTGTATTTTTTTTTTTCTTTTTAATAAATTTATTAGAGTGTTGCAAATGATAGGTGATGATTATGGGGTGCCAACATAGTTGGGATGTCATAGTTATCATGTGATGCCTATGCACGCTAATGTTTTTTTTTTAAAAAAAAAGTGGTACAAAAATGGCTTATCTCAACAATAATTAAAAATAAATAAATTAAAATACAAACCACTTTTAACTCCACTCATCCATAATTATAAAAAAAAATTCACTCATCCATCACGTTTTAAACAATGTTTAAATTTCACTTCTCCATCTATTTGAGATAATTGTATCACACACCATCATCATGGTGGTGCAATTGGCAAAAGTTAATATCCATAAGTCCAAATCAGTTAACTTGTGCAGTTGATCTAATAATTAATAATATCCTACCCACGTGTTAACGTTTTAATATTAATGCATCTAAATAGACCTCAAATATCTCTATATATGGAAAATTCTATGGTACATCAGAAAAATTTCAATGTACCGGTACATCAAATCATTAAATTATTAAGTAAATGAATATTTTTTTGAAAGAAATGATTTTTCTATCATTTAAAATATTATAATAACTGAATGCTATTTCTCAAAATTGTAAAAAAATAATTTTTTTAAATTTTTTTTTTATCATTAATAATAGTCATTATTGGATTTTTTAATGAAAAAATGTAAAAAAGTTAGTATAATGCGTACAAAACATTGAACTTGTGTTTTTTTCTTATGAAATCATGATCTCTAAAAAATAATATTCGAAAAATAGTTTTTTGATTTATAAAAATAATCGTCAATATATTAATTAATTTATCTAATATACCGGTACATTGAAATTTTTCAGATGTAACGTAGAAGTTCCCATTTATTAAATTTTAATTTTTTTCCGAATTATTTTTAAATGAAATAAAAAGCACTTTTTTTTTATGTACATAAAAAAATTTAAAGAATGGGCATAAAAAAATCAATAAAATAAGTTATATGACTAAAAAAAGGAATTTCGTTAACTAAAAAAGTTGTTCATAAATAATTCTTTTTGACAATATTATAATTTATAAATTGATAAATAAGTAAAACATAAAATAATAACAAAATAAAATACAATAATAAAGAATAATATAGATTTTCATTTCATGTTAGTCTTCATCAAGAGAGTGACATGTGGCCTATATTAATGATAATCATTAATACACACAAAAGAAAAGTTTCCTTAAAGATTTCTTCCAGGGATTCGTAAATATAAAATATAAAGATTCTATTTCGTAATATATAAGGGTATAAATGAAATCAAACATTTAAAATTAAAACATTTAAAAATTGGTAAAAGTTTCTTATAAATGGGAACTATTTTTTTTCTCAAAGTGTTCATTGTAAAAAGGACCGGTGGGAGTATTATAAGAACATCTCTCCGATAAAAATTTAGAATTTTTTAACATAAGATGAATTATTTATGAATTTTTATGTGCAACAAACTAAAAAATTCATATTTAATTCATGTCTTGTTAAAAAACTTTAAACTTTTGTAAAAACGATTCATATAATGTACTAAACATGACTGCAGAAAAAAAAATTAAAAATTTCGAATAATATGCACGAGTTGAATGAAAAGTAGGGACTAAAAACACTGACGAAAAAAACTTCAGGGACTAAAAAGTGTGAAAAAAATCTTCAAGAAACTGTATGAGCCAAAAAACATATTTAGCCCTTAAATTAAACTCTAAAATATTATATTTTTATTTACATTTTATATTTTTAATAAAAGTATAATTATTAGAGTCCTTTAATCACTAGAGTTTAATTTTAGTATGCCCGTGGTCTAGGAGGCCACTTAGTTGAGGATATATTCTTCAACCTACATGTACTCATTTCGAGACCTGACACGAAGAGTTTAATTTTAGTATAACAAGCATAAAGAATATTTTTAGGAAAAAGAGTATAAAGTCAGAGGGTTTTCATAAATTATTCTTAAGAGTTTATGAACATTTTATAAATTGTTTATATAAGTTGTTGCAGACAGTTTCACAACAAGTAGCTTAAATAATTCAATCCAAACAATTTCATCTAGATAGATACATACCAATTACCATTTATAGCAACTAATTTCATCTTGTCATAGATTAATTATTAATTTAGTCATTTATGGATTAATTTTGTGGGTTCATTTTGTTAACCATTGTTTTTTTAAATATAACAGTTGATTTATTTTCTCGTTGGTTATCTTTTGTAGACTTGTAGGTGTGAATTCGTGATAGAATAATCTAAGCTAGTTTTGTAGCCAGTAGTAGTGTTCACGGTTCATGAATAGCACTGAACTAATCATATTAATAATGCGGTTCATTCATATAATTACTTTTTGGTGAAAACTGATTTTTTTTCTTCTAAATTAGTTCAGTTTAGAACCGGTTTGAACTGATTCATAAAATATAACCTGTTTTTAATTAATATATTTTTAATTAGATTTTTCTCATATTTCTTTAAAATTTTCCATATTTTTTTAAAAAATTAAGCTCTACTCCATAAGAAGCGGACGATCATTCATGATGTCTTATCGGTATGAGGAACAACAATTGTCAAAGTTTAATTTGACTCATTTGTTCTTATTTTATTTTATTTTTTGAATTCCGGTCTTGTAGTAATATACAATGTCTCTACCAACTAATTTATGTTCACGAGGACATTCTTATTTTTTTTTTATTAAAATAAAATAAAAAATAAACCTTTAAGTAATTGAGATAGAATCAAATAATTGTTCTTATCTCCGTTTTTTTTTTCTTGCACCAAATCTCATCTCATCTCTTTATTATTTTTTTTATTTTTTTTTTGGATTAATCATCTCCTTATTTTTTGTCTCAATACTAGTAAAGGAGAAAAATAAATCATGATATGAATACGAATCATACCACAAAGACGGTAAGAGATAGGAATGGCTGGTGATTATGAATTATAGAGAGAGTAAGCAAAATTTTCTATTTTAAGAAATATTGTTAAACTTTTTTTTTTTTTATAAGCTAAGATTGTTAAACTTTGACATGTTGGTGTGTCACTTGATTTTATCTTTGATAATTTTATAAAAATAGAAAAGAAAGAAATTTTTTTACCTTCCATCTAAAATTAATTAAGATATATATATATACTGTGTGTATTACTACATGCATATTACTACATGTTTTTGAAAATAACAACTAACTCCAAAAAAGAAAAAAAGTAACATTATAATTTTATGGCGTTATTTTATTTTCTAGTTCTTAGTTTGTGCATAACATGTTGCATAGTTGATGCAAGAAGCAAACCTCTACTAAATGAGCAGAATCAGTTTACTACATCATATAGTACTATGGTATTTGTGTGACCTATATTGTCTTCTTCTTTTTTTTTTTTATGAAAATTATATTATTGTCTTCTCTTGATTTGTTTTACATATGCATTGTTTAATCTTAATTTTTGTTAATAAATCCAGCATCAAGTGGATAATGATTTTGATTGTGTTGATATTTACAAGCAAGATGCTCTGCAACATCCTTTGCTAAAAAATCACAAAATTCAGGTACAATAGTCGAACAATTTATAAGTTTAATTTATTTTATTGTAATTTGAAAACAAAATTGTTATACGATGAAATAAGAAAGTATGTTATGTAATTGTATTTAACCAAATAATATATTGTACATGTTATTATTCAAAATTTTGAGCATGAACTTTTTATTCATTTATAAAGAATCTTAACTTCAATTTTAATATATTGAACCTTATTTTGTTTTCTCTTTATTGTACCATATCTTTACCCAACATTCGCAAAGAATGTTGTGCAGAGTAGGCGATCTAATGATGGTGAATGTCCGGTAGGTAAAACACCTATTTATAAGGGGATAAGAAAACATCAATTTGATACTAATTCGTCTTCAAAATTACAATCTGGAGATTTGCCTATTGGCTATCATGTAAGTGGATAATTTTAAATAATATATTTGATTCTTTATCAAGTGCCCGTAGAGAATCTACATCATATGTGTATAATTATATTTCTCTTCTAACTATCATATGTGTTTATATTCTCTAGACTGTTTCTCTCGATACAATCAAAGATTGTATAAATGGAGGATACGCGGCGATAAGTATTTATAATCTATCACTTTCAGTTGGTCAATATAGCTCGTCTTTAATTTGTGTTGCAAGTGGCCAACCAAACGAAAATAATATATGTGCTGGACTTTCGGTGAGTTATTTCTCATCACGTCTATATCAAACTTTGTTTTTATTTTAATTTCATGATAACATAATATTTTTAAAGAGAAATAACTTGAATTCCTTAACTGCTCCTTTCCTTTCATTGACATATTCGTTATTTCCCTTTTTGTGTGCACAAACTCTCTTTTATTTTCATATTTGTATCTATTTTTTGATATGATAGGTTTATCCTGCCTTATATGGAGATAGTCAACCACGAATAACAACACAATGGCTGGTAAATATGAAATCAATGTATCAACTAATTATATATAAAAATGCATATCGTTGTGCTCAATTTGATATGAACATACAGGATGGCACTAACCGTGATTGTATCGATAAGCGTTGTTCTGGTTTCGTCCAAGTAACTCAAGACAAACCTTATATTGGAGTTGTCCGATTACCCAGTACTCCAATTGGTGAAGAAGGGGAAAAAATTGTTGTTAATGTCAAAATCCAGCGGGTAATTTTTTTTTAAAAGAATATGAATGTATACGCATATATTATAACATGTAATTTTTATATATTCAAAATTTAACACCTCTGATAAAAATTAGTAGTGTTTATAAAATAATAGTATATTTAAGACATGCATTAAGTAATTGCTCACCATAAAAACTGATAATTAAATTAGTTGAAAATAATTATAAAACATAAATAATTAGATGAGCTAAAGCATTGACGATTAATCATGAGTCAATGTGTCTTTTTTGTTTAATTATTCTTACTACGTTTGACTGACATAAGTTCTTATTAACTTATTTGACTTGCTTAAATATTTGTAGGATAACTCCACAGGTAATTGGTGGTTAACTCTTGATGAAATTGTACAAGTTGGATATTGGCCAAAAGAATTATTTCCTCACTTAAGTGAAGGAGCATCTTTGGTTAGATTTATGGGTCAAGTTTATGCTTCGCCTAATTTGGTGAATCCCCCAATGGGTAGTGGGAGATTGCCTAAAGAAGGATATGCAAACGCAGCTCTTTTTGGAAAACTCATGACTATTGATTCAGAATCTACTCAAAGTGATGTAGAACCTGAAGATATGAAACCATATAGTGATGCTAATTCAGATTGCTATGATTTGTTGTATTATAAGTATTCAGGACCTACGTATCGACAAGCTTTTCTGTTTGGTGGGCCGGGTGGACAAAATTGTGATAAATGATTGTATTGGCAATTTTATTTAAAAAAACCTTTAAAAAATTTATTTAATTTGTATCTCCTTTTCAGTTTTTATAGTGACATTCTCTGTTTTATTGTTTCATTTTGGTGGTTAATCATATATGATTGCAATATTGATGCTTTCATGTTTGCCGTAGAAGTTTGTGAAGCAACACTAAAATTGTCATGACCAAAATTTGTTGGATTCATAAGTTGAATTACCACAGTAGTAAATATCCTGAGATTAATGAAAGTTCCAAGTAATACTGAGGCATACACATGATTAATTAAGAACATCGTTGATATAATCCCACCTTTGATTATTGAGCCATTAGCTGCCTCAAGTTACTTTTTATATTTTATTTTTTAATAAAACTGATCTCAAGTTATTAATTAATACTTGATGAAAATGGTTAATCATCAACTTCAACAAATCATGTTTATATTGTAAAAAAAATAAAAATAAAATCATGTTTATCTGGAAGTATTACAAAGAATATAGTGATTTTAAAAATTTATATTTGTATGTGTGATCATAACTTTTATGTAATTTAATATACATGTTTTTCAGTTCTAAAACATTCGCACCTATAGCTTGTCAAAACGGACGGCTCGGTCGGGCTTCGTCAAGCCGGGTTAAAAAGCCCGGATAAAAAACGGGCTACTAAAATTAGTGCCCGAGCCCGGCCTGGTACGGGTAGTCGGGCTTTCGCGTCGGCCCGGTTTATTTTTTTTTTTTACTTCTAGTACTCAAACTCCACCATGTAAATAGCATTAATAATTCTCGCGCGCCGTATTTTTACTCATCCCCTATCTACGAGTTTCTCGCACGCCCTATTTTTACTCATCCACTACCTACGAGTTTCTCGCGCGTCATTCTTTTACTCATCCGCTACCTACGACTTTCTCGCACGCCCTATTTTTACTCATCCGCTACGTACGATTTTCTCGAGCGCCCTATTTTTATTCATCCACTACGTACGAGTTTCTCGCGCGCCCTATTTTTACCCATCCACTACCTACGAGTTTCTCGCGCCCTATTTTTACGCATCCGCTACTTACGAGTTTCTCGTGCGTCATATTTTTACTTATCCGCTACCTACGACTTTCTCGCGCGCCCTATTTTTACTCATCCGATACGTACGAGTTTCTCGCGCGCCCTATTTTTATTCATCAACTACGTACGAGTTTCTCGTGCGTCCTATTTTTACTCATCCGCTACCTACGAGTTTCTTGGGTGCCCTATTTTTACTCTTCTGCTACTTAAGTAGCGGACGGTGTTTTATAATTTATATTACAAACTAATTTCAAATCATCCAAAACACATTATTTATATATATATATTATTTTATTTTTTTAAAATTTTTTCGGACTTGTGGGCCTCCCGCAGCCCATTCGGGCTAGCCCATATTTAATCAGACTTTGTCAGGCCGGACTAAAAAGTCCAGAAATAATTCGGGCTAGGATTTTCAAAGCTCAAACCCGGGAAAAAATCGGGCTTGGCGGGCCGGCCCATTCGGGCTAGCCCATTTTCACAGCTCTACCTATAGCAAAAGAAGGATTCCAAATTGCCATATTTCTTAGCGTAAAAACATGCGTCTACAATAAAATAATTTGTACATCAAAAGCTCAAATGCACCTCAGCACCCTGTTCCCAACCTCCACGAATGTTTGTAAGAAGAGTACTGAATATAGAAGTATCACCAAGTTTCAACAAAATAGCTGAAGTTTTCATATGAAGAAACATAAAAAATCTACATAGAAATGCATTTCTATCTAGATGGATATCAATAACTTGAACCTTTGTTTGCATTTTCTATGTTTGAGAATGAAGAGAGTGAGAGATGTGTCAAACCTCATAGCTTATAAGTTTGTCCAGAACCTCATAGCTTATAAAATAATTCTATAGCACACAAACGCTGCACAACATTAACACATCAGTTTAGTCTATTTTGCACCCAAACTAAAAGAATAGGAGAAGACAAGAAACAAGTAAAGGGGAATCAAAAGCCATTGAATAAATAGGAGAAGAAACGAAATGGAAAAATGATATTTAAGTCGAACTAAGCTTACAATCTACGTTCTAAGTTGAAAACTAATCAATTTTAAGTGATTTAAGAATACAAAAATGAAAGGTAAATCAATTGTTGGTTTTTCTATTACCAGGTACTACTAATTTACAACGTATCTTCACATATGTTTTCTTCTTCCTTTTATCTTCCTTCATTAAATGCTAATATGCAAATCCAAATATAGAAAATCAAAACCAAACAGTGCTTCGAATTAATTCCAAGCCATGTGAGTTGTTTGTACCAATCCAAATCTAAGTGATAAATATACCATAACAATCAACATAATGACCTTTACACAAACTCTACACTCCACGTGCAACAGGTTAACATATGTTTGAAAATAAATCAAACCATACAGCAGTTCATCGCCAAAGCTACACACCTGAACAACAACAGACGAATAGTCCATCATTCACTTCTAGGGATCATTCAACCAATAAAACTTCTCCAAGTTCAAACAACTTTTCAGTATTCCTTATTTGCTCATAATACCAGAAAGTATCTTCCCTGGAGCTCATCCAAATACAGAACATGATGTCTGCTCTGATACCAATTGAAATTCTGGCAGACTGGTGACATATGTTGTACACAATTTTGGGACACTTGGGTTAACACGATGTTAAGACAAATGTTACAACATCTCGTACCAGTACAGACAAGTTAATAATAACTAGCAAAACAATAAAAAACACAGGATATTGTTAATCCAGTTCGGTGCAACTTACCTACTTTGGGGGATATCAATCTAGGGAGGAAATCCACTGTAATAGTTCCAGTTCAAAGCCCTCAGCAAACACCCCGGTTTACGACTTATCACCTAGACACTACCCTGCAACTTATACATAGGAACTCCTAGATATGAGATCCCATCTCACTTCCCCTCAACCTTACAACAAGTAAGGATTTTAATAACAATTACAATTAAGGATTTTGCAATTCGAAATTCAAATTCAAATAAGAATAATAAGTGACAAAATGCATGTGGTCTGCTAAAAATAACCACAATATTATCATTGTGGTTTGAAATGTGATGTTGAACGAAGCAAGGGTAAAAGAGACAACACTGTAATTGTACGCGGGGATGGAGACTTTTACAAGAATAAAGAATTTTAGCAATAATATTTTTTTAAGGAAAATCAACTTGTTGGCTAAAATATAGATGTAACAACAAACTTTTTAAATTGTTGCAATATGATTTTGTGTTCTCAACAATATTTTTTTTTTCTTTGGGTTAATAAATTGTTTTCTTGGGTTTTGGTCTAGTCCCCCAAGTTTGTATTTTTTTTTTCTTTTTAATAAATTTATTAGAGTGTTGCAAATGATAGGTGATGATTATGGGGTGCCAACATAGTTGGGATGTCATAGTTATCATGTGATGCCTATGCACGCTAATGTTTTTTTTTAAAAAAAAAAGTGGTACAAAAATGGCTTATCTCAACAATAATTAAAAATAAATAAATTAAAATACAAACCACTTTTAACTCCACTCATCCATAATTATAAAAAAAAATTCACTCATCCATCACGTTTTAAACAATGTTTAAATTTCACTTCTCCATCTATTTGAGATAATTGTATCACACACCATCATCATGGTGGTGCAATTGGCAAAAGTTAATATCCATAAGTCCAAATCAGTTAACTTGTGCAGTTGATCTAATAATTAATAATATCCTACCCACGTGTTAACGTTTTAATATTAATGCATCTAAATAGACCTCAAATATCTCTATATATGGAAAATTCTATGGTACATCAGAAAAATTTCAATGTACCGGTACATCAAATCATTAAATTATTAAGTAAATGAATATTTTTTTGAAAGAAATGATTTTTCTATCATTTAAAATATTATAATAACTGAATGCTATTTCTCAAAATTGTAAAAAAATAATTTTTTTAAATTTTTTTTTTATCATTAATAATAGTCATTATTGGATTTTTTAATGAAAAAATGTAAAAAAGTTAGTATAATGCGTACAAAACATTGAACTTGTGTTTTTTTCTTATGAAATCATGATCTCTAAAAAATAATATTCGAAAAATAGTTTTTTGATTTATAAAAATAATCGTCAATATATTAATTAATTTATCTAATATACCGGTACATTGAAATTTTTCAGATGTAACGTAGAAGTTCCCATTTATTAAATTTTAATTTTTTTCCGAATTATTTTTAAATGAAATAAAAAGCACTTTTTTTTTATGTACATAAAAAAATTTAAAGAATGGGCATAAAAAAATCAATAAAATAAGTTATATGACTAAAAAAAGGAATTTCGTTAACTAAAAAAGTTGTTCATAAATAATTCTTTTTGACAATATTATAATTTATAAATTGATAAATAAGTAAAACATAAAATAATAACAAAATAAAATAAAATACAATAATAAAGAATAATATAGATTTTCATTTCATGTTAGTCTTCATCAAGAGAGTGACATGTGGCCTATATTAATGATAATCATTAATACACACAAAAGAAAAGTTTCCTTAAAGATTTCTTCCAGGGATTCGTAAATATAAAATATAAAGATTCTATTTCGTAATATATAAGGGTATAAATGAAATCAAACATTTAAAATTAAAACATTTAAAAATTGGTAAAAGTTTCTTATAAATGGGAACTATTTTTTTTCTCAAAGTGTTCATTGTAAAAAGGACCGGTGGGAGTATTATAAGAACATCTCTCCGATAAAAATTTAGAATTTTTTAACATAAGATGAATTATTTATGAATTTTTATGTGCAACAAACTAAAAAATTCATATTTAATTCATGTCTTGTTAAAAAACTTTAAACTTTTGTAAAAACGATTCATATAATGTACTAAACATGACTGCAGAAAAAAAAATTAAAAATTTCGAATAATATGCACGAGTTGAATGAAAAGTAGGGACTAAAAACACTGACGAAAAAAACTTCAGGGACTAAAAAGTGTGAAAAAAATCTTCAAGAAACTGTATGAGCCAAAAAACATATTTAGCCCTTAAAACATATTTAGCCCTTAAATTAAACTCTAAAATATTATATTTTTATTTACATTTTATATTTTTAATAAAAGTATAATTATTAGAGTCCTTTAATCACTAGAGTTTAATTTTAGTATGCCCGTGGTCTAGGAGGCCACTTAGTTGAGGATATATTCTTCAACCTACATGTACTCATTTCGAGACCTGACACGAAGAGTTTAATTTTAGTATAACAAGCATAAAGAATATTTTTAGGAAAAAGAGTATAAAGTCAGAGGGTTTTCATAAATTATTCTTAAGAGTTTATGAACATTTTATAAATTGTTTATATAAGTTGTTGCAGACAGTTTCACAACAAGTAGCTTAAATAATTCAATCCAAACAATTTCATCTAGATAGATACATACCAATTACCATTTATAGCAACTAATTTCATCTTGTCATAGATTAATTATTAATTTAGTCATTTATGGATTAATTTTGTGGGTTCATTTTGTTAACCATTGTTTTTTTAAATATAACAGTTGATTTATTTTCTCGTTGGTTATCTTTTGTAGACTTGTAGGTGTGAATTCGTGATAGAATAATCTAAGCTAGTTTTGTAGCCAGTAGTAGTGTTCACGGTTCATGAATAGCACTGAACTAATCATATTAATAATGCGGTTCATTCATATAATTACTTTTTGGTGAAAACTGATTTTTTTTCTTCTAAATTAGTTCAGTTTAGAACCGGTTTGAACTGATTCATAAAATATAACCTGTTTTTAATTAATATATTTTTAATTAGATTTTTCTCATATTTCTTTAAAATTTTCCATATTTTTTTAAAAAATTAAGCTCTACTCCATAAGAAGCGGACGATCATTCATGATGTCTTATCGGTATGAGGAACAACAATTGTCAAAGTTTAATTTGACTCATTTGTTCTTATTTTATTTTATTTTTTGAATTCCGGTCTTGTAGTAATATACAATGTCTCTACCAACTAATTTATGTTCACGAGGACATTCTTATTTTTTTTTTATTAAAATAAAATAAAAAATAAACCTTTAAGTAATTGAGATAGAATCAAATAATTGTTCTTATCTCCGTTTTTTTTTTCTTGCACCAAATCTCATCTCATCTCTTTATTATTTTTTTTATTTTTTTTTTGGATTAATCATCTCCTTATTTTTTGTCTCAATACTAGTAAAGGAGAAAAATAAATCATGATATGAATACGAATCATACCACAAAGACGGTAAGAGATAGGAATGGCTGGTGATTATGAATTATAGAGAGAGTAAGCAAAATTTTCTATTTTAAGAAATATTGTTAAACTTTTTTTTTTTTTATAAGCTAAGATTGTTAAACTTTGACATGTTGGTGTGTCACTTGATTTTATCTTTGATAATTTTATAAAAATAGAAAAGAAAGAAATTTTTTTACCTTCCATCTAAAATTAATTAAGATATATATATATACTGTGTGTATTACTACATGCATATTACTACATGTTTTTGAAAATAACAACTAACTCCAAAAAAGAAAAAAAGTAACATTATAATTTTATGGCGTTATTTTATTTTCTAGTTCTTAGTTTGTGCATAACATGTTGCATAGTTGATGCAAGAAGCAAACCTCTACTAAATGAGCAGAATCAGTTTACTACATCATATAGTACTATGGTATTTGTGTGACCTATATTGTCTTCTTCTTTTTTTTTTTTATGAAAATTATATTATTGTCTTCTCTTGATTTGTTTTACATATGCATTGTTTAATCTTAATTTTTGTTAATAAATCCAGCATCAAGTGGATAATGATTTTGATTGTGTTGATATTTACAAGCAAGATGCTCTGCAACATCCTTTGCTAAAAAATCACAAAATTCAGGTACAATAGTCGAACAATTTATAAGTTTAATTTATTTCATTGTAATTTGAAAACAAAATTGTTATACGATGAAATAAGAAAGTATGTTATGTAATTGTATTTAACCAAATAATATATTGTACATGTTATTATTCAAAATTTTGAGCATGAACTTTTTATTCATTTATAAAGAATCTTAACTTCAATTTTAATATATTGAACCTTATTTTGTTTTCTCTTTATTGTACCATAGCTTTACCCAACATTCGCAAAGAATGTTGTGCAGAGTAGGCGATCTAATGATGGTGAATGTCCGGTAGGTAAAACACCTATTTATAAGGGGATAAGAAAACATCAATTTGATACTAATTCGTCTTCAAAATTACAATCTGGAGATTTGCCTATTGGCTATCATGTAAGTGGATAATTTTAAATAATATATTTGATTCTTTATCAAGTGCCCGTAGAGAATCTACATCATATGTGTATAATTATATTTCTCTTCTAACTATCATATGTGTTTATATTCTCTAGACTGTTTCTCTCGATACAATCAAAGATTGTATAAATGGAGGATACGCGGCGATAAGTATTTATAATCTATCACTTTCAGTTGGTCAATATAGCTCGTCTTTAATTTGTGTTGCAAGTGGCCAACCAAACGAAAATAATATATGTGCTGGACTTTCGGTGAGTTATTTCTCATCACGTCTATATCAAACTTTGTTTTTATTTTAATTTCATGATAACATAATATTTTTAAAGAGAAATAACTTGAATTCCTTAACTGCTCCTTTCCTTTCATTGACATATTCGTTATTTCCCTTTTTGTGTGCACAAACTCTCTTTTATTTTCATATTTGTATCTATTTTTTGATATGATAGGTTTATCCTGCCTTATATGGAGATAGTCAACCACGAATAACAACACAATGGCTGGTAAATATGAAATCAATGTATCAACTAATTATATATAAAAATGCATATCGTTGTGCTCAATTTGATATGAACATGCAGGATGGCACTAACCGTGATTGTATCGATAAGCGTTGTTCTGGTTTCGTCCAAGTAACTCAAGACAAACCTTATATTGGAGTTGTCCGATTACCCAGTACTCCAATTGGTGAAGAAGGGGAAAAAATTGTTGTTAATGTCAAAATCCAGCGGGTAATTTTTTTTTAAAAGAATATGAATGTATACGCATATATTATAACATGTAATTTTTATATATTCAAAATTTAACACCTCTGATAAAAATTAGTAGTGTTTATAAAATAATAGTATATTTAAGACATGCATTAAGTAATTGCTCACCATAAAAACTGATAATTAAATTAGTTGAAAATAATTATAAAACATAAATAATTAGATGAGCTAAAGCATTGACGATTAATCATGAGTCAATGTGTCTTTTTTGTTTAATTATTCTTACTACGTTTGACTGACATAAGTTCTTATTAACTTATTTGACTTGCTTAAATATTTGTAGGATAACTCCACAGGTAATTGGTGGTTAACTCTTGATGAAATTGTACAAGTTGGATATTGGCCAAAAGAATTATTTCCTCACTTAAGTGAAGGAGCATCTTTGGTTAGATTTATGGGTCAAGTTTATGCTTCGCCTAATTTGGTGAATCCCCCAATGGGTAGTGGGAGATTGCCTAAAGAAGGATATGCAAACGCAGCTCTTTTTGGAAAACTCATGACTATTGATTCAGAATCTACTCAAAGTGATGTAGAACCTGAAGATATGAAACCATATAGTGATGCTAATTCAGATTGCTATGATTTGTTGTATTATAAGTATTCAGGACCTACGTATCGACAAGCTTTTCTGTTTGGTGGGCCGGGTGGACAAAATTGTGATAAATGATTGTATTGGCAATTTTATTTAAAAAAACCTTTAAAAAATTTATTTAATTTGTATCTCCTTTTCAGTTTTTATAGTGACATTCTCTGTTTTATTGTTTCATTTTGGTGGTTAATCATATATGATTGCAATATTGATGCTTTCATGTTTGCCGTAGAAGTTTGTGAAGCAACACTAAAATTGTCATGACCAAAATTTGTTGGATTCATAAGTTGAATTACCACAGTAGTAAATATCCTGAGATTAATGAAAGTTCCAAGTAATACTGAGGCATACACATGATTAATTAAGAACATCGTTGATATAATCCCACCTTTGATTATTGAGCCATTAGCTGCCTCAAGTTACTTTTTATATTTTATTTTTTAATAAAACTGATCTCAAGTTATTAATTAATACTTGATGAAAATGGTTAATCATCAACTTCAACAAATCATGTTTATATTGTAAAAAAAATAAAAATAAAATCATGTTTATCTGGAAGTATTACAAAGAATATAGTGATTTTAAAAATTTATATTTGTATGTGTGATCATAACTTTTATGTAATTTAATATACATGTTTTTCAGTTCTAAAACATTCGCACCTATAGCTTGTCAAAACGGACGGCTCGGTCGGGCTTCGTCAAGCCGGGTTAAAAAGCCCGGATAAAAAACGGGCTACTAAAATTAGTGCCCGAGCCCGGCCTGGTACGGGTAGTCGGGCTTTCGCGTCGGCCCGGTTTATTTTTTTTTTTTACTTCTAGTACTCAAACTCCACCATGTAAATAGCATTAATAATTCTCGCGCGCCGTATTTTTACTCATCCCCTATCTACGAGTTTCTCGCACGCCCTATTTTTACTCATCCACTACCTACGAGTTTCTCGCGCGTCATTCTTTTACTCATCCGCTACCTACGACTTTCTCGCACGCCCTATTTTTACTCATCCGCTACGTACGATTTTCTCGAGCGCCCTATTTTTATTCATCCACTACGTACGAGTTTCTCGCGCGCCCTATTTTTACCCATCCACTACCTACGAGTTTCTCGCGCCCTATTTTTACGCATCCGCTACTTACGAGTTTCTCGTGCGTCATATTTTTACTTATCCGCTACCTACGACTTTCTCGCGCGCCCTATTTTTACTCATCCGATACGTACGAGTTTCTCGCGCGCCCTATTTTTATTCATCAACTACGTACGAGTTTCTCGTGCGTCCTATTTTTACTCATCCGCTACCTACGAGTTTCTTGGGTGCCCTATTTTTACTCTTCTGCTACTTAAGTAGCGGACGGTGTTTTATAATTTATATTACAAACTAATTTCAAATCATCCAAAACACATTATTTATATATATATTATTTTATTTTTTTAAAATTTTTTCGGACTTGTGGGCCTCCCGCAGCCCATTCGGGCTAGCCCATATTTAATCAGACTTTGTCAGGCCGGACTAAAAAGTCCAGAAATAATTCGGGCTAGGATTTTCAAAGCTCAAACCCGGGAAAAAATCGGGCTTGGCGGGCCGGCCCATTCGGGCTAGCCCATTTTCACAGCTCTACCTATAGCAAAAGAAGGATTCCAAATTGCCATATTTCTTAGCGTAAAAACATGCGTCTACAATAAAATAATTTGTACATCAAAAGCTCAAATGCACCTCAGCACCCTGTTCCCAACCTCCACGAATGTTTGTAAGAAGAGTACTGAATATAGAAGTATCACCAAGTTTCAACAAAATAGCTGAAGTTTTCATATGAAGAAACATAAAAAATCTACATAGAAATGCATTTCTATCTAGATGGATATCAATAACTTGAACCTTTGTTTGCATTTTCTATGTTTGAGAATGAAGAGAGTGAGAGATGTGTCAAACCTCATAGCTTATAAGTTTGTCCAGAACCTCATAGCTTATAAAATAATTCTATAGCACACAAACGCTGCACAACATTAACACATCAGTTTAGTCTATTTTGCACCCAAACTAAAAGAATAGGAGAAGACAAGAAACAAGTAAAGGGGAATCAAAAGCCATTGAATAAATAGGAGAAGAAACGAAATGGAAAAATGATATTTAAGTCGAACTAAGCTTACAATCTACGTTCTAAGTTGAAAACTAATCAATTTTAAGTGATTTAAGAATACAAAAATGAAAGGTAAATCAATTGTTGGTTTTTCTATTACCAGGTACTACTAATTTACAACGTATCTTCACATATGTTTTCTTCTTCCTTTTATCTTCCTTCATTAAATGCTAATATGCAAATCCAAATATAGAAAATCAAAACCAAACAGTGCTTCGAATTAATTCCAAGCCATGTGAGTTGTTTGTACCAATCCAAATCTAAGTGATAAATATACCATAACAATCAACATAATGACCTTTACACAAACTCTACACTCCACGTGCAACAGGTTAACATATGTTTGAAAATAAATCAAACCATACAGCAGTTCATCGCCAAAGCTACACACCTGAACAACAACAGACGAATAGTCCATCATTCACTTCTAGGGATCATTCAACCAATAAAACTTCTCCAAGTTCAAACAACTTTTCAGTATTCCTTATTTGCTCATAATACCAGAAAGTATCTTCCCTGGAGCTCATCCAAATACAGAACATGATGTCTGCTCTGATACCAATTGAAATTCTGGCAGACTGGTGACATATGTTGTACACAATTTTGGGACACTTGGGTTAACACGATGTTAAGACAAATGTTACAACATCTCGTACCAGTACAGACAAGTTAATAATAACTAGCAAAACAATAAAAAACACAGGATATTGTTAATCCAGTTCGGTGCAACTTACCTACTTTGGGGGATATCAATCTAGGGAGGAAATCCACTGTAATAGTTCCAGTTCAAAGCCCTCAGCAAACACCCCGGTTTACGACTTATCACCTAGACACTACCCTGCAACTTATACATAGGAACTCCTAGATATGAGATCCCATCTCACTTCCCCTCAACCTTACAACAAGTAAGGATTTTAATAACAATTACAATTAAGGATTTTGCAATTCGAAATTCAAATTCAAATAAGAATAATAAGTGACAAAATGCATGTGGTCTGCTAAAAATAACCACAATATTATCATTGTGGTTTGAAATGTGATGTTGAACGAAGCAAGGGTAAAAGAGACAACACTGTAATTGTACGCGGGGATGGAGACTTTTACAAGAATAAAGAATTTTAGCAATAATATTTTTTTAAGGAAAATCAACTTGTTGGCTAAAATATAGATGTAACAACAAACTTTTTAAATTGTTGCAATATGATTTTGTGTTCTCAACAATATTTTTTTTTTCTTTGGGTTAATAAATTGTTTTCTTGGGTTTTGGTCTAGTCCCCCAAGTTTGTATTTTTTTTTTCTTTTTAATAAATTTATTAGAGTGTTGCAAATGATAGGTGATGATTATGGGGTGCCAACATAGTTGGGATGTCATAGTTATCATGTGATGCCTATGCACGCTAATATTTTTTTTTAAAAAAAAAAGTGGTACAAAAATGGCTTATCTCAACAATAATTAAAAATAAATAAATTAAAATACAAACCACTTTTAACTCCACTCATCCATAATTATAAAAAAAAATTCACTCATCCATCACGTTTTAAACAATGTTTAAATTTCACTTCTCCATCTATTTGAGATAATTGTATCACACACCATCATCATGGTGGTGCAATTGGCAAAAGTTAATATCCATAAGTCCAAATCAGTTAACTTGTGCAGTTGATCTAATAATTAATAATATCCTACCCACGTGTTAACGTTTTAATATTAATGCATCTAAATAGACCTCAAATATCTCTATATATGGAAAATTCTATGGTACATCAGAAAAATTTCAATGTACCGGTACATCAAATCATTAAATTATTAAGTAAATGAATATTTTTTTGAAAGAAATGATTTTTCTATCATTTAAAATATTATAATAACTGAAATGCTTTTTCTATCATATATGATTGCAATATTGATGCTTTCATGTTTGCCGTAGAAGTTTGTGAAGCAACACTAAAATTGTCATGACCAAAATTTGTTGGATTCATAAGTTGAATTACCACAGTAGTAGATATCCTGAGATTAATGAAAGTTCCAAGTAATACTGAGGCATACACATGATTAATTAAGAACATCGTTGATATAATCCCACCTTTGATTATTGAGCCATTAGCTGCCTCAAGTTACTTTTTATATTTTATTTTTTAATAAAACTGATCTCAAGTTATTAATTAATACTTGATGAAAATGGTTAATCATCAACTTCAACAAATCATGTTTATATTGTAAAAAAAATAAAAATAAAATCATGTTTATCTGGAAGTATTCCAAAGAATATAGTGATTTTGAAAATTTATATTTGTATGTGTGATCATAACTTTTATGTAATTTAATATATTCTCTGTTGACATGTTTTTCAGTTCTAAAACATTGGCACCTATTGCAAAAGAAGGAATCCAAATTGCCATTTTTTTTTTGGTTCATCCAAATTGCCATATTTCAAATGCATTCTAATAAGGTATTGGGTTTAGACGGTTTCAATTCGATATTTTCTTAGAACTTTTGGTACCTATGTGGAGATGACGTGTTAATGGCCACTAAAGAAATTATTTCCCTTCTTTGAATGATATTAATATTTGTCAATTACCAAAATGTGATGCGTCAAATAGAAATGAAGTCGATGTAGATATGAATGGTCGGCTGGAGGATATGATATGCGATATAGTTATATGAAAGAAGGGGGAAAATGGTTCAGGCTTGTAATAAATACCACCACACACTGTTCGAAGCTGTTTCAGTTCGCTCCATTCCTCCATTCAGTTCTCAGTTCGAAGCTGTTTCAGTCGCTGTTTGAAGCCTTCAATAGCCGTTTCACTCACTCGCTGTTTCAGTTCACATCAGTGAAGCTCTCACAAACTAAATCATTCTGAGTTGCAAGTGAAGCTCTTGTTCCTAGTTCCGTGAAAATAATCACACATCCAGGTATTCATTTCATTTTAATTATTACCAAATTGTCAATATTTACCCTGTTTATCATACCAAGTCAAAACCAAAGCATTGTTTTTTTGTAGTTGTCTGTGTCTCTCAATAATTGCACACATGGGGTAGCATGATTCCAGTTTTCATTAACTTATGTAAATCCATTAGTTTTGGTTTTAATTTTTAAGTTGCAATGTTAAATATATATGTGTCTCTCAATAATTGTGAATTCTCAATTTACCGTGAATTAATAATTCTGGAACACAAATTAATCTTTCTGATTTTTGAGATGAAGAAAAAGAAGAGTGGTAGAGCATATTGGGAGTGCTTGGCTTTGTATTGTTTGAAATTAAAGTATTACTTACCAGAAGCTTTGAGAAGTAAAAAGAACTATATACTTGGCACCTAAGAAACATAGTAATTGGACCTCAACAAGCAAGATCGAGTTAGAGCAGTCATCTCTAATGTAGAAAACTCAAATAGCAGAGTACAGGAAACTCGATGCGCTTTCGTGTTGAAATTAAAGAGTATATTTATAGCTAGCAGATATATTTCTCCATCATAGGCTTCATGGAGAATTTTTCAGTTTCATATATGTTTTTCCGAGAACCAGTTGTTGAACACTTCTCCTTCCACCTCGATGGGCAGCATACAATATATTTTACATAGTGGACAACCAATTTCCTACTAAATATGTATGGAACAAAACTAAAAAATGTGGTCAAGAAAGAAAAGCGTAAAAACATGCGTCTTACAATAAAATAATTTGGACATCAAAAGCTCAAATGCACCTCAGCACCCTGTTCCCAACCCCCACGAATGTTTGTAACAAGAGTACTACTGAATATAGAAGTATCACCAAGTTTCAACAAATAGCTGAAGTTTTCATATGAAGAAACATAAAAAATTCACATAGAAATGCATGCATCATAATCGAGTTTTGGATGCTGATGTCAAAACCTATTACAAAAGCATAGCCATACATATTTACTTCAATGTTCTAACATTCTATGAAGCATTGACGCAAACACAAACATGACGCTAATACTAATACGATGAACCGCTTTGAAAGACACTGAAATGTGGCGAACATTGGACACATCTGCAATCTGAACTATAAGTCCTACTTAACTAACATTATATATATAGTTGGGAGTAGTTAAAATAAACATTAAGCAAATGCAAAGCTAATTTTCTACGTTCAAGTTTCAAGAGCCTAACAAAAAATGCAAAGGGACAAGTTCAAGAGCCTAAAAATAGTTCCTCTTCAAATCTTCCTTCACCTGACAGTCCTAGTCCTAGGCATGACAAAGGTGAAAGCACAACTCTTCCACTGGATGGGGAAGGATACCGTTTGTCAGAGGAAATATCCGATTTTTGCCATTGCCTTTACATGTCATGGATAATGAATTTCCAGTTTTAATACTCTGTATCATTACATCAATTACAAAAATATTAGTACCAAACATCCAAAACATGCCATTCTGACTAAGATGTGTTTTTTTAAAGCATGTATTATGTTATCTTCTAACTAGTCTATAAATGTTACCTAATTTATCAAGCTTCCATTTTTTTAAAAAATTATTTTTCTCTATATTTTCACAACAAAATAAATTATAAACAAAGTAATAACATCGATCACTCACTTCACAATCAATTCCTCGGTACTTGCAACTCCAGCCCGGGAAAGGAATACAATCAAGGTAATGACACCATGAGCAGTGATCGTTCAAATTCACCCCTTTTAGTACCATCATCATCCCAATCAACAATCTGTCAACAAATTAGAATCACAAATACCATGCGGCTCATTAAATATGATTTATTAAGTGAATAGGTGTAAACATTTATATTCAATCCTATTATTCCAACAATAATGAGAAAGACAAATTACCCAACAAAAATTACAATCAACAAAGCAGTAGAACGCAATCTGTTCACTGGAGGCCGAATAAATATCACAAATCCAAATAGTACTCCAACGATCGATCCTCCGAGATTTACAAAGTTGTCACCGTGCTGAACAATTGTGACAACTACATTGATGAGCATCATGAAAACAGCAAGTGACAAGTCAAAACCCTACAAAACAACAAAAATAAACTCTTTTTACTACGGATACCAAAATATATATAACCAAAACTCAATAATAAAAAGAGTTTAAATAACAACCATCGGAAGATGTAGTGTCCAATATTCTATGAAGGTTTTTGATATAGCCCCTCCTGCTAAGCCGGCCAGTGCACCAGAGGCACCGACAGTGACCCTCGACTTAATAAATAATGCAGAGACTAAACTGCCACCTAAGCCCGATATCAAATATAATAATCCGACTCGAACTACAAAACAACCAACAATTTAGAAATTTTAATCTTAAATTGTGAAAGTAAATATATATACATATATATTCTTTCAAATAACGTTCATATCACACACAATACTCTTAATAATATAAAAAAAAAAAAATTGAAGTTTAGCTAACTATTCTAAATGAGACGTACCAAATCCAAATTGTTGTTCAAGCCGGATTCCAACTCCACATATACTGACTACGTCGGTCAATAGCTGCGTAAACCCCTCGTGCAACCATATATTTGAGAATAGGCGCCATGCCTGGTGCATATGAAGCACATTTCTCAAATACAACCCACCCATCTTTATTAGTCTGAATAATAAAATAATTTGAGAAGTAGGACACGATGCCATACAAAATAATATTGATTTTCATATACTGCAATACATTGGCTTGGTAATATTCTTTGATAAAATTCAGCACATGGTAGTCTAATGAAAGCATCATCATGTAAAAAAAACATAAAAAAATAATTCATTGCATGCCACTCGAGTAAAATGGATTTAGATCCTTTGTAGCTGCTCTCTTTTTAAAATCAATGTGTTTAGAATTTAGATACCACTGCACGGTAAATCAGATTTTATTTTTTAAATCAATGTGTTTATAATTTAGATACCACTGCATGATAAACACTATCATCAGATGCAGTGCACATTATATTACTCTACTTTAAATAAATTATATAATCATGTCATCATAGAAAAACAAAAATAAAAAGCACTTACGTTTCACGAGAAGGACCATATAACGGGTTCTGGTCGGTTGGTTGGAATGATAATCGCCCCAAAAAACGAGGAAAACACGCCGTGGTAGGAAGAGTATGTTTTGTGCAGTTGTTGACATACATTGTAATTATGAATATGCCAATGTATATCACCACAAAACTGGTAACCAACACCGGAAAGTGTTTCCTTTCTACCTCCGGAGTTTCTTCATGTTGAGCAGCTGCTTCTGGCGGAGCATTGTTATCTTCTGGTGGGGTAGAAAGTGTCTCTGACACAGAAAGAAACTCTTCTTCTGACAACCGAGACAGATAATGAAAGAAATCTTCTGAAGAAGAAGATAGAGACTCTAAGTCAAAAATCTCTTCCGAGCTCTCCAAATCTTCCCTCTGTTCCGGGAGCGGTATAGCCGGGGGAGGTATAGCAAACCACCACGATAAAGGAAAGAAAGAACACAGTAACCTAAGACAGAGCATCATCCTCACAAATTGCTTCTCTTGGTGTTTTTTACTCTACAAGTCTGCTTCTGTTGTGCTGCCACCGTAGGCCTGGATTTGTTGAGTTTTCTTGGTGTGTTTTGGAGGGTAACAAGGCGTTGGGGAGGGGTCTGTATTAGTGTTGTTAGGTGGTAGTTCAATAGAGCTTTCCTTTATGTTTTGTTTAGTAGCTCTGTTTGTTTTGTTTGTTCTTGGTGTTTTTTGGTTGAAAAAGAAATGAAGTTGTCTTTTAGTTTGAGTGGAGGAGATGAAGTTAATTTTGAGCTCCAAACCTTAATATTTTTCTGCGATGACTTCAAATTACATACTTTGTTACCCATTTTGGAGATGGTGGTTGATCATGCAAAAGAAGAAAGAAAGAGATGGAGTTGTAATGATATGATGGTGGTTGAACATGCAACTCTCAAGACTAAATGTCTTTTTTATGCACATGAACTAAAATTTGCACTACACGTATTAATTAATTTTAGGGAAATTCTATGGTATATCTATAAAATTTCAATGCACCGGTACATTAGATCAAATAATTACTAAATAAATGAATATTTTTTTGAAAGAAATCATTTTCCTATTATTTAAAATATTATAATAACTAAATACTATTTATCAAAATTGTAAAAAAATAAAATTTTATAATTTTTTTGAATTTTTTATCACTCATAATAATAGTTATTTTTGAATTTTTTATGAAAAAAATGTAAAAATGTTATCATAATGCTTATAAAACAATGAAAATGTGTTTTTTTCTTATGAAATCATCATTTATGAAATACAATAATCGACAAATAGTATTTTGATACATAAAATAATCATTAATTTAGTAATTATTTGATCTAATGTACCGGTACATTGAAATTTGATAGATGTACCGGTGATGTCTAGCCCCTCACGGCCGCACCATTGTCTCACCCCTTTGTATTCGTTTTAACCCGGTCACCTTTTGGTGGCAGCCACTATACCAGCATGATTAACCTTCCTTTGGCGTCGTTTTCTTTGGATCTTCGTCATCTGCATGGGTCGTGGTAGGAGGTGGTTGTTTTAGACGATTTTTTGGTAGTTGTTGTTGCGGATTTGGGTTTTTGTTTTATGTGGGTTTCGTATATGTTCTCTGCAGGTTCCATTTGCTTCAAATTTGCCACCTCTGAGCCGTAGGATTTGAGTTGTTTCAACTTGCTCGGACATGAAATCTGTTCAAGTCACCGTCTTAAAATTTGTCTCTGTTCTTCGTAAACGTCTTTAAAATTAATGCTTGGCTAGAAATGGCTGTAAATTTACGGTTGTTTGTCACAGTAAATTGTTGGTGCGAAGTTATGTTCTCGTGTTGACGGTCGATTTATTCGCCTATGTCACACACCTCAATTTTTTTTTGCAACTTGGTTTCCAATCTATGCGCGGACTTGCTAGAGTAAATAGTCATTTAGGTCTCTAAAAGTGTCCTATTTGTCATAATAGTCCATGAATCATCAAAAAATCATTTTGAAGTCCCTGAATCAAACATCCTTTAGGCAATGAGGTCCCTAGCGTTATCTTTGATGACAAAACCGTTTGAACTTGATGACTGATGATAAATTTCGCAAGTGCACGAAAATCACGTAGTAATAAAAATATCGATCCACAGGGATTGTGTGATCAAACTAATCGAATGGTGTTCATAGACATTATACAGAAAATACACATAAATTGGGGGTATGTTGAGTAATGAATTGCTAGAAAATATGCTTGATATAATGGAAAAGCGAGGTAGAATCATCGGAATCGCCTAGTCTATAGTTCAACCACATGCAATCTACTATATCATAGGAATCTACTCAAGTGTTAACAACTAGATCGACAAAATAGTGAATCGCAATCTCTTGTCAAAATCCACTCTATTCGTTGTCGATACTCCCCCGATCTCTCGGGCGGAAGCTACCTACAACGAATGATCTTAACGCGCGTCAATCGTTCGCTACACTCTATGCCTCAATCTCTCGACCGGAGACACTCGAGCGCTCAATACAATTCAGTTCAGACATTAAATCAATACTCTCGCACGTGACTTAACTCAAAATCATTACAACACTAATGAAGGATTGTAAAGCATTAAACATTGAATTGCATCAAATTAATCACTATGAAAAGAGTAGATTCTTACACATATAACAGATTACACAGGATCTCCCTACATTCTAGACTATCCTAGATCCTACCTCCAAGGAGTTTAGCTCATCATCGTTCTTCGTTCGCTTCCTCGCTTCATCGCCACGGCTTGTGAGTCCATGATCTGATGCGCTTGGAGCTCTCCACTGGAGTGTTGAATCACGATCTTCAAGTTCCAAGACCAGAATGTAGTCCAATTTCGCAGAATTTTCCAACCCCAAAACAGAATTATGCAGAAAATATATATACAGAAGGCAACCACGCCGCGCGCCAGATCTACCACGCCGCGCGTGGTTGCAACTCTATCACTATGCCGCGCGTGATAACAGAATCACGCGGCGCGTGATCAAGTCAGAGAGCATTCTTCATTGATGACAAATCGTCACACTCTCTATTCCATGCCTAATTTAGCAACATTAGATACATTTTAGTAGGTTTTTAGCAATAAATATGAGAGAAATCTAACCATTAGCTTGATTACTTATTTTGCAAGAAAACAGGAAAAACTGCAGGAAATGAATGCTTTTCACTACGCTGGGGGCGTAGCCCATCACGCGCCGCGTGATGGAGCTCACAGGGAGCAAGGATTTTCACTCTGATCACGCGCGGCGTGAAGCTTGGTGCAGGAACTGGATTGCTCTCTGACTTGACTACGCGCGGCGTGATACTTGACCACGCGCGGCGTGAAGTCTTGATTGAAGATGAAGATTGCCTCTGACTTGATCACGCGCCGCGTGATTCTGTTACCACGCGCGGCGTAGTTGATGGAATTGCAACCACGCGCGGCGTGATGGATCTGGCGCGCGGCGTGGTTGCCTTCTGTATATATATTTTCTGCATAATTCTGTTTTCGGGTTGGAAAATTCTGCATCTTTTCACTACATTCTGGTCTTGGAACTTGAAGATCGTGATTCAACACTCCAGTGGAGAACTCCAAGCGCATCAGATCATGGATTCACAAGCCGTGGCGATGAAGCGAGGAAGCGTACGAAGAACGATGAGGAGCTAAACTCCCTCGGAGGTAGAATCTAGGTAGTTTAGGATGTAGTTCATTGAATGTAACCTGCAATTGTGTAAGATCATACTCTCTTTATAGTATTCATTCAATTCAAGTCTGTTTCTAATGCTTTACAATCCTTCATTAGTGTTGTAATGATTTTGAGTTAAGTCACGTGCGAGAGTATTGATTTAATGTCTGAACTGAATTGTATTGAGCACTCGAGTGTCTCCGGTCGAGAGATTGAGGCATAGAGTGTAGCGAACGATTGACGCGCGTTAATATCATTCGTTGTAGGTAGCTTCCGCCCGAGAGATCGGGGGAGTATCGACAACGAATAGAGTGGATTTTGACAAGAGATTGCGATTCACTATTTTGTCGATCTAGTTGTGAATACTTGAGTAGTTCTTATACATTGTAGGTTGCATGCGGTTAGCTATAGACTAGATGATTCCGATGATTCTACCTCGCTTTTCCATATTATCAAGCACTTTTTCTAGCATTCATTACTCAACATACCCCCAATTTATGTGTATTTTCTGCATAATGTCGATGAACACAATGCGACTAGTTTGATCACACAATCCCTGTGGATCGATATTATTATTACTACGTGGTTTTCGTGCACTTGCGAAATTTATCATCAAGTTTTTGGCGCCGTTGCCGGGGATTGTGATTGATTCAATTAGGCGTTAGTGTTCATATTTTCTGTGTTTTTCTTTATTACTTTCTGTTGTGTATTTTTCTCCCGGAGCGTTCTACTTGTGTGTTTCATTGTGCATGCGGAGAACAGGTCCTCAAGAGCTGCAATTTGATCCGGAGATTGAAAAGACAGCTCGCGCAATTCGAAAGGCAACAAGGGAAGCTCAAGCTTTAAGGGGAACAGCTTTGCTAAGGGATACACCGGACTGTCAAGGAAGGACTGCAGCAACAATGGAGGAAGAACAGGTTCCACCGGTTCCTCAACCGCCAAGGCGTACCCTTGGTGATTATGGGAGGAGAGACAATGACGCGTTGGCAAACCAAGGCTTTCAGCCGGCGAATCCTGTCTCATTCGACATCAAGAACACGGTCCTTTCCGCCTTAAAAGAGAATCCGTATTCAGGTTCGGAAGCTCAATGCCCGAATTTACACTTGTCTCACTTCTATGAAGCATGCGACTATACCGATCCACCGGGGGTGAGCGAATCGGACAAAAGGCTGAGGTTATTCAAGCATTCTCTCACCGGCCGTGCTAAAGATTGGTTAGACACGATACCCGCCGGAACAATTGAGACTTGGAGACAGCTGGAGCGGAAGTTCTTAGATCGTTACTTTCCTATTCATAAGTTTCTAGAAAGAAGGGCTGAAATTAGCAACTTCGAACAAGCGGATGGTGAGACGTTGTACGATGCTTGGGAGAGGTTCAAAGTTTGTCTTAAAAGGTGTCCGAATCACGGTTTCGATGGCCACAATCAGATGCAAATGTTTACCCAAGGTTTGAGGGCTCAAACGCGAATGATTCTTGACGCATCAGCCGGTGGTTCGTTGAAGAACCGTGACGAAACTGAAGCAAGAGAGTTGGTGGAAAGCATGGCTCAAAACGAGTATAGAGCTACTAATGATAGGGGAGCCAAAAAGAAAGGCGGAGTGTTGGAATTGGATACTCAATCAGCACTATTGGCACAGCAAAAGCTCATGACTAGCCAAATGGAAGCAATGATGAAGCTGCTGTCCAATCCACAAGTTCAATCTTCTCCAATAGGTAAAATTGACAATGTGCGCTGTGATTTTTGTTTGCAGGACCATCCTAATGGCGGATGCTTCCCGGAGGGTTCAGAGGAGGCTCGCTACTTGGCCAATTTTCGGAAGCCGTACAACAATAATAACAACGGTTCCGGGTGGGGGAATGGTATGCAAGGTCAAGGTGCACAGCAACAGCAGCAAAGGCCTCCATCAAGGATGGAAGAGACTCTAAATCAGTTCATGCTCATGACCCAAAGCAACTTTGAAGCAATGAAATCGAGTCAAGCAACCTCTAATAAGAATCATGAAGCTTCTATAAAGAATCTTGAGGTGCAAATGGGTCAGCTGTCAAGACAGTTTTCTATGTTGCAAAACCAAGGAGGTTTCGGTGGAAACACTCATGATAATCCGAAAAATGAAACTTGCAATGGAATCACTTTGAGGAGTAGAGAGATACCGGAAAGGCCAGCTGTGGAGAAGCCCTTGAAAAAGAAGGTCATTGAGGAAGAAGTTGAAAATAAGCAAGAGGTCGTAGTTGAAAAAGAGAGATATGAGGGAGAAGTAGAAAAGGAAAATGTGTCTAAAGAAGTTGAGATTAGTGAGGATGAAATAGAAGAAGTTGAAAAACAGAGGGAGATAAAAGAAAAAGAGAGTAAGAAGGTTGAGAAAGGTAAAGGAGTTGACGAATCACCATATGCTAGGATGCCTTTTCCTAGGAGAAAGAAAGTGAAGAATCTTGAGCGGGAGAAGGAGTTCAAGAAGTTCATGAAGGTGTTGAACAAGCTTGAGATGGCTATACCTTTAGTTGAGGCTTTGGAGCAAATGCCGAGTTATGCAAAGTTTTTGAAGGAGCTGCTCACAAAGAAAAGAAAACCATTGGATGATGAAATGGTGAGTATGACGGAAGAGTGCAGCGCCCTCATTCAACGGAAGCTACCGCAGAAAAAGAAAGATCCGGGGAGCTTTACAATTCCATGTTCCATTGGAACGCTCACCATTGAAAAAGCTTTGTGTGATTTGGGTGCTAGCATTAATTTGATGCCGTTATCAATGATGAAGAAGATACCGGGAGCTGTAGCAAAGCCGACAAAGATGAGTCTCTCTTTGGCGGATAGATCGGTTGTGCATCCGGAAGGTATTCTCCATGATGTGTTGGTCAAGGTTGGCGGATTTGTGTTTCCCGCGGATTTTGTGGTCTTAGACATAGAAGAAACTAGGGAGTGGGAACCGTTGCTACTTGGTAGACCCTTTTTAGCAACTAGCCGTGCCCTAATCGATGTAGAGATGGGCGAACTCATGCTAAGGACCGATGATCAACAGGTAACATTCAATGTTTTTGATAAGATGGAGTGTGACGATGGAGACCCACAGTGTTTTAAAATCCAGGTTTATGATCATATGGTTAAACATGCTTTGAAATTGCCTTGGAATGCACACTACTTGCCACATGATGGCGCTTCTTCTCCGTGACCCTTAGGGGCATGGAACGTCAAGCATCGGGACGTTAAACAAGCGCTGGTTGGGAGGCAACCCAACGGTTTTTAATGTTTTAGTGTGTTTTCTTTTGAAGTATGTAGGTAGGTGTGCAGCAGAAGCAAGGACGAAAGCAGAACAGGGCGAAACAGAGTTCTACTACGCCGGGGGCGCAGTACAATCACGCGCGGCGTGATCCTTCATCACAGAGGAGGAAGTTTTCAGAAGTCATTACGCGCGGCGTAGGGGTATATCACGCGCTGCGTGAAGACTGGAGAAATATGGAGTCTCTGACTAGGTGATTACGCGCCGCGTGATGGTGATTACGCGCGGCGTGGCCTGTTTGAAAGAAGTTCTTGACCGTTACAATTGCTACTACGCGCGGCGTAGATGGACCACGCGCGGCGTGGTTACACAGGAAAGCGTGTCAAATTTGAATTTCTTCATCTTCTCAACCACTCCATCCGTCCCATCATCAATTCACACGGTTTCCCACACAGAAAACTCCATTGACAACCCATTTTCACTCTCCAAACTCTTCCAATTTCACTTCTAATCACCTCCAATCATCCATCTCCTTCACATTCACATTACACCCATATCACCCACTCCTAATTCCACTCCAAATCCCTCATTTCATCCCACATTTCTCCAACTTCCCAATTTACCCATTTCAATCTTTACAATATCACCATGTTGACTAGGCTAACCGGAAAGGGAAAGAAGAAGAGTGATGCTAACCCACCACAAGAGCCTCCGAAGAAACCAAGAACGAAGATGAGTGCAAGCAAGGGCCAATCTTCTCGGTCTGCTCAAGCATCCCCTCCTCGCCGGAGCAATGTGACTCGGCCACAGGTCCATCCCCACTTCATCAGTGAAATTCATGAAAAAAGGTACTCCCAAATTCGAACCTTTACTATTAATCAAGAGAAGGGTTTTGGTGAGGATTTGTTGAAAGGAGTAGCTGAGTTAGGGAATGAGATAAGGTCTAGGGGATGGGAGAGATTTAATAATTTGATGATTAAAGATGAAATGAATCCTGGAAATCAGATGTGGGCTAGGGAGTTCTTTGCAAATGCTTATTTACCGGATCAACCTATGTTTCCGGAATATGTTTCTGTGGTTAGGGGTGTTAAAGTGAGCTATTCTTTTGAAACTATAAATAATCTGCTTGGTTGTGCTGCTGGAGGAGTGTGTGAACTCTTGCGTGATAGAGAAAGGATTGACAAAAGTGGGATTGAAGTTAGGGAGGAACTAAAGAATATTGTGTGTCGTCCGGGAGCAATGTGGCTACCCCATTCTGCAGCTTCTCTTCCTAGAAGGTTGAGCTTAACAAGTTTCAATCCGGTTCACCGAGCTTGGGGTGAATTTTGGTTGAAAAATGTGAGGGTTGTAGGCAACAATTCCGAAATTCAGCTGGACAACGCGCACGCGGTCCGATTGTTGGTGGAAGGGAAATTTATTAATCTTGGATATTGGTTACAAAAAGATCTTCATGAGATAGCCAATCATCCGAATCCGACCTTTACTTTGGGACATTGTAATCTTATCGCTGCTTTGTGTAGGGCGAATAATGTTCCCATGAATGTGCAAGAAGGTGATCTTCATCCCGTCCGACCTCTGTCTTTATCATATTTCATCAAAAAGTTTGAGAGAGGCCCGATTGTGCCCCGAGGTGAGGGGAATGCTGCGAGAGAGGAAGCTTTGAGGGAGGAGGAAGAGATTAATCGTTTTGAAGAAGGTAATCATCCGGATCAACAAGGGGATCCGGCAAATGAATATCATGATATACCAGCTCAAGACCCTCCTCGGTACTCTCATGATATAAATCAGCTTGCATCGATGTTGCATCAAATGGAAATTTCTCAATATTCCGGGCTGCCGAATCTCTACTTTGATACCGCCTCTTCCATGTACACCGAGGCGATGACTTACCGGTCTACCTTCCCTCCTCCTACTTTTGGGACCTTGTATCCCATTGATACTGATTGGGAGGCGCATCAGGCGAGGGAGCTGAACTCCTTTCAGGCCAGACAAGCATACAATTCTGGTTTGAGAGCTTCTGAGTTGGCTGAGATCGAGAGGCGACGCCGGGTTGAGCAGGATGAGGCTGCTGCAATGGAAAGGGAAATGCTGGATGTGGATGGGCTGAATTTGAATTTGAATAGCCCGTTCACAAACTACTTCACTGGCCAGCCGGATGATGCGGTTTGATGTTGTTGGTTCTGATCTACTACTGCTGCTGCTACTACTCTACTACTCTATCTCTATCTTTACTTTTTGTCTTTTAATTGTTGGGTTTGTAATAATATTCTGATGTTGCTTGGATATTGGCTGGATATTTTAATTGTGTACTCTAAATTTGAATCCTCTTGTATTTAAATGTGGAACAATTTTTACTTCTAGAGTTTGTTTCAATATTTTGGCATGTTCTTTCTAGTTACTTGAGTATCAATTACTTGATTTTCTCCGTGTGTGATATGTGAAACTTGCAGTGCAATAGCTTGTTGCACTCATGTGATCAAGAGGCAAAGGAAGGGAACGCACACTTTTTGACCGGTTCTTTGGTTCGACCCAACCGAGAGGTATTGAGCCAAACACTCATTTTTTTTCTTCTATGTGTGATATCCACTCATGTATTGTCTCTCGATTTTGCTTGTCGTCTTTGTATTTGATTGGTACTTTTGTAGCACACACGAGGCATGTTTCTTGGTACCTTTGAGCCTTTCTATCCACCCTTACATATAATTATCCTTTGCTTAACCATTTTGAGCTGAAAAAGAAAATGTATTTTTGCAAAACCTTAAGAAATTTTTGATGAAAAAAAGGAATGACTTTCTTGGAGGTTAGGCACCTAATTAGTGGTTGATGCGCATTGCTCACTACTAAGTTTGGGGTTGCTCTTTGGAATTAGCAACAAATAAAGTTTGGGGTGAGGGTACTAGAGAACTTACAAAAAGTTTTGATTTGAAAAATAGAGAAAAAGAAAAAAAAAAAAAAAAAAAGATGAATGAATGTGAAAGGAAAATAGAAAAGAAGTACAAAAGAGAAAAAAAAAAAGATGTGATAGCCTTGAATTCAAAGAATTGCAAAACTTTGGTTGATGATTTGAAAAAGTTCTCTAGTCCACTATAGTTCAAAAGGGGGTTTGGTTTATGAAATTTTGTTGACCTTAGGGGGATCTAACTCCAAGTTTTTCTACTACTTATCCAAAATGTCACCATCCACCCTAGCCAAGCCACGTTATAACCCTAAAGACCTCTAATGTGTGTGCACAAAGTGAACCGAATGAATTCTTAGATTACTTGCAAAATTATTGTTGACTTGCATTGATGTGTTGATTTGAGTGTATTACCAAAATTGAAGAGTGCATGTGAGTAGTGTGATGAAATCATAGAGC
Organism: Trifolium pratense; assembly: GCF_020283565.1. Classification (NCBI taxonomy): domain Eukaryota; kingdom Viridiplantae; phylum Streptophyta; class Magnoliopsida; order Fabales; family Fabaceae; genus Trifolium; species Trifolium pratense. Next base: position 57,283,891 of record NC_060063.1, read on the forward strand.
TTTGGTCGAAAAGTGTGAACTACTTGAAAATGTCTTGCGGGAACGGTTGTGCAATTGAGCAATGTTTGCAGGAGGATCATTGATCATCAGGTGAGTCTCACGTATGTATGATTCGAGTGATTTTAAGGAAAATGCCAAGGTCTTGACACGGAAGCTTGAGGTAAAAGTTGTTTCCTTGAGGACAAGGAAAGGTTTAAGTTTGGGGTTGTGATGACAAATCGTCACACTCTCTATTCCATGCCTAATTTAGCAACATTAGATACATTTTAGTAGGTTTTTAGCAATAAATATGAGAGAAATCTAACCATTAGCTTGATTACTTGATTTGCAAGAAAACAGGAAAAACTGCAGGAAATAAAGGATTTTCACTACGCTGGGGGCGTAGCCCATCACGCGCCGCGTGATGGAGCTCACAGGGAGCAAGGATTTTCACTCTGATCACGCGCGGCGTGAAGCTTGGTGCAGGAACTGGATTGCTCTCTGACTTGACTACGCGCGGCGTGATACTTGACCACGCGCGGCGTGAAGTCTTGATTGAAGATGAAGATTGCCTCTGACTTGATCACGCGCCGCGTGATTCTGTTACCACGCGCGGCGTAGTTGATGGAATTGCAACCACGCGCGGCGTGATGGATCTGGCGCGCGGCGTGGTTGCCTTCTGTATATATATTTTCTGCATAATTCTGTTTTCGGGTTGGAAAATTCTGCATCTTTTCACTACATTCTGGTCTTGGAACTTGAAGATCGTGATTCAACACTCCAGTGGAGAACTCCAAGCGCATCAGATCATGGATTCACAAGCCGTGGCGATGAAGCGAGGAAGCGTACGAAGAACGATGAGGAGCTAAACTCCCTCGGAGGTAGAATCTAGGTAGTTTAGGATGTAGTTCATTGAATGTAACCTGCAATTGTGTAAGATCATACTCTCTTTATAGTATTCATTCAATTCAAGTCTGTTTCTAATGCTTTACAATCCTTCATTAGTGTTGTAATGATTTTGAGTTAAGTCACGTGCGAGAGTATTGATTTAATGTCTGAACTGAATTGTATTGAGCACTCGAGTGTCTCCGGTCGAGAGATTGAGGCATAGAGTGTAGCGAACGATTGACGCGCGTTAATATCATTCGTTGTAGGTAGCTTCCGCCCGAGAGATCGGGGGAGTATCGACAACGAATAGAGTGGATTTTGACAAGAGATTGCGATTCACTATTTTGTCGATCTAGTTGTGAATACTTGAGTAGTTCTTATACATTGTAGGTTGCATGCGGTTAGCTATAGACTAGATGATTCCGATGATTCTACCTCGCTTTTCCATATTATCAAGCACTTTTTCTAGCATTCATTACTCAACATACCCCCAATTTATGTGTATTTTCTGCATAATGTCGATGAACACAATGCGACTAGTTTGATCACACAATCCCTGTGGATCGATATTATTATTACTACGTGGTTTTCGTGCACTTGCGAAATTTATCATCATTCATCTTCAGCAAAGCTTCACGCCGCGCGTGGTAAGGCATCACGCCGCGCGTGGTCAAGTCAGAGAGCAATCCATTTCCTGAACAAAACTTCACGCCGCGCGTGGTCAGGTATCCGCTGCGCGTGATCAGAGTGGAAATCTTGGCTCCCTGTGAGCTCCATCACGCGGCGCGTGATGGGCTACGCCCCCAGCGTAGTGAAAAGCATTCATTTCCTGCAGTTTTTCCTGTTTTCTTGCAAAATAAGTAATCAAGCTAATGGTTAGATTTCTCTCATATTTATTGCTAAAAACCTACTAAAATGTATCTAATGTTGCTAAAATAGGCATGGATTAGAGAGTGTGACGATTTGTCATCACAACCCCAAACTTGAACCTTTCCTTGTCCTCAAGGAAACAACTTTTACCTCAAGCTTTTGTGTCAAGACCTTGGCATTTTCCTTAAATTCACTCGAATCATACATACGTGAGACTCACCTGATGATTAATGATCCACCTGCAAACAATGCTCAATTGCACAACCGTTCCCGCAAGACATTTTCAAGTAGTTCACACTTTTCGACCAAGGCTCTACGATTTCATCACACTACTCACATGCACTCTTCAGTTTTTGGTAATTCACTCAAATCAACACATCAATGCAAGTCAACAATAATTTTGCAAGTAATCTAAGAATTCATTCGGTTCACTTTGTGCACACACATTAGAGGACTTTTAGGGTTATAACGTGGCTTGGCTAGGGTGGATGGTGACATTTTTGGATAAGTAGTAGAAAAACTTGGAGTTAGATCCCCCTAAGGTCAAAAATGTTTCATAAACCAAACCCCCTTTCTTTTGAACTATAGTGGACTAGAGAACTTTTTCACAACATCAAACAAAGTTTTGCAATTCTTTTGAATTCAAGGCTAACACTTCCTTTCTATATTTTTTTCTTTTCACATTCATTCATCTTTTTTTTTTCATTTTCTTTTTCTTTTCTACTTTGCCTTGCAATTTTTTTGAAATTTTTTTTCTCAATTTTTCAAATCAAAACTTTCATAAGTTCTCTAGTACCCTCACCCCAAACTTTATTTGTTGCTAATTCCAAAGAGCAACCCCAAACTTAGTAGTGAGCAATGCGCATCAACCACTAATTAGGTGCCTAACCTCCAAGAAAGTCATTCCTTTTTTTCATCAAAATTTTCTTAAGGTTTAGCAAAAATAACATTTTCTTTTTCAGCTCAAATTGGTTAAGCAAAGGATAATTATATGTAAGGGTGGATAGAAAGGCCCAAAGGTACCAAGAAACATGCCTCGTGTGTGCTACAAAAGTACCAATCAAATACAAAGACGACAAGCAAAATCGAGAGACAATACAAGAGTGGATATCACACAAAGAAGAAAAATGAGTGTTTGGCTCAATACCTCTCGGTTGGGTCGAATCAAAGAACCGGTCAAAAAGTGTGCGTTCCCTTCCTTTGCCTCTTGATCACATGAGTGCAACAAGCTATTGCACTGCAAGTTTCACATATCACACACGGAGAAAATCAAGTAATTGATACTCAAGTAACTAGAAAGAACATGCCAAGATATTGAAACAAATTCTAGAGGTAAAAATCATTCCACAATTAAACAAAGGAAGATTCAAATTAGAGTACACATTTAAAACATCCAGCCAATATCCAAGCAACATCAGAATATTATTACAAACCAAGCAAATAAAAGACAAAAAGTAAAGATAGAGATAGAGTAGTAGAGTAGTAGCAGCAGCAGCAGTAGAACATCATCACCAACAACATGCACGATCTATAATTGAAAAACAGGGAGGTTAATAGTAGTCACGTGCATCTGAGGCCTACAACTAAGCACCAGACTGTATATCTTACCACCTGCGAAAACCCTCCTGAGATTGAGTTAATGAAATGAAGGTTGAATTAATGAAATAAAAGTTACTGAATTCACTTGCACTGATTTTAGGCTTCACATCGCACTTAAGAATTCTAGTGAAATTGATAGATCTGAAGCCTAAAACCAAGCAGATGAATCTGAACCTTGACGAATGGTGAGTCTTTAGCTAGAATTTTGAGAGTTTAAATAATCAGAACAAAGTCACCTGATGACGCCGCGCGTGGCTTACTCCACGCCGCGCGTGATTTAATTCAAAATTTCTCTCTGACCCCAAAATCCAACGGTCATATTGACCAAATTCAAACGGTCAAGTTGACTTTATCACGCCGAGCGTAGCTCTCCTTACGCGGCGCGTGATAACTTTAGCAAAACCACCTTCCTCTCTGCCTTGGTCACGCGGCGCGTGAAAGATACCATGCCGCGCGTGATCACTAGTCAGAGAGCTCACTTATCCACTCCCATCATCACGCCGCGCGTAGGAAGCCACCACGCCACGCGTGACCGATACTCCAGTGGCACCTCTTTCCTGCACTTACACGACGCCGCGCGTGGCTTTACCACGCCCCCAGCGTAGTTCACTTCATCAGTGCTCTGTTTCTGCTCTGTTTGCTGCTAATAGCTGCGTACCTACCTACATCTTGCAAAACAAAACAACTAATCATTAGAAACCGTTGGGTTGCCTCCCAACCAGCGCTTGTTTAACGTCCCGATGCTTGACGTTCCATGCCCCTAAGGGTCTTGGAAGAAAAGAGCCACGTTGTGCCGAACGAGCTCTCCACCACGATAAACTTTCAACCTTTGACCATTCACCTTAAAACTCTGATTCTCCTCCCCCGATTTGAAGATTTCCACAGCCCCATGTGGAAACACCTCCTTAACTACAAACGGACCAGACCACTTGGACTTGAGTTTACCGGGGAATAACTTGAATCGAGAGTTAAATAGAAGCACCAACTGTCCTTCGTGAAACTTTTTCGGAACTAATTGCGCATCATGATAGCGTTTAGTCCTTGCCTTGTACAGCACCGCATTTTCATATGCCCTTTCGCGCCATTCTTCTAATTCATTGAGCTTCAACACCCGAGCTCTACCGGCGAGTGTGGCATCCATGTTCAGTTGCTTAACAGCCCAGTATGCCTTATGCTCAAGCTCCACGGGTAAATGACATGCTTTTCCATAAACCAACTGATACGGGGAAAAACCGAGGTGGGTTTTAAACGCAGTACGGTATGCCCATAACGCGTCGTCCAGTTTGAGTGACCAATCCTTCCTTGATGACGAAACCGTCTTCTCAAGAATCTGTTTCAATTGGCGATTGGACACTTCAACCTGTCCGGAAGTTTGAGGATGATAAGGAGTAGCAACCTTGTGCTTAACGTTATACTTCCTCAACAAGTTTTCCAGATGCTGATTAATGAAGTGCTTTCCTCCATCGCTGATTAAAATCCTCGGCACCCCGAATCTTGTAAATATGTTCTTTTTGAGAAACCGCACCACAGTGGCTGAATCATTGGCTTGGCAGGCTGTAGCTTCGACCCACTTTGTAACATAATCCACACAAACCAAAATGTGCACATTAGATTGGGACGAAGGAAATGGTCCCATGAAATCGATCCCCCATACATCAAATGGTTCGACTTCAGTTAGGCCATGCTGCGGCATCTCATCTCTTTTAGAAACACCCCCCGATCGTTGACATGCATCGCAAGCTTTTACAAACTCCATACAATCTTGAAATATCGTTGGCCAAAAGAACCCACACTGTAAAACCTTCGCAGCTGTTCTTGGGCCACTATGATGCCCGCCACAAGGCGAGTTATGACAATGCCACATAATACCTCGGATCTCACTATCGGCCACACATCGACGAATCATGCCATCATTACTCATCTTGAACAAAAATGGATCATCCCAGAAATAATGTCGCGAATCCGCGAAGAGCTTCTTCTTTTGTTGCGCCGTCATTTCTTCCGGAATGAATCCACTAGCTTTGAGGTTGGCAATGTCACCGAACCATGGAAACTCAGATACGGCAAGCAATTTTTCATCCGGGAATTCACACTTAATAGCTTCTTCCTTATTAGTAATATCCGGATTGCTTAGCCTTGAAAGGTGATCAGCCACCACATTCTCTACCCCCTTCTTGTCTCGGATTTCCAAATCAAACTCCTGTAAAAGCAACATCCATCGCAGCAACCGCGGCTTGGAATCGCCCTTTGTCAACAAATACTTCAACGCTGAATGATCTGTAAAAACAATCACTTTTGACCCAATTAGATAGGAACGAAACTTTTCCAATGCGAATACCACCGCTAGCAATTCCTTTTCCGTTGTGGTGTAGTTAATTTGATTCTCATTAAGGACCTTGCTAGAGTAGTAAATCACATGGAAAAGTTTGTTATGGTGTTGGCCTAGGACTGCACCAACCGCGTAATCACTTGCATCGCACATCAATTCAAAAGGGAGGTCCCATTGTGGTGCAACGATCACGGGAGCAGTAACCAACTTGGTTTTAAGACAATTAAACGCGGTCACACAAGCCTCATCAAAAAGAAACACCGTATCCTTGACTAGTAAGGATGATAAGGGTTTTGCAATTTTTGAAAAATCCTTAATGAACCGCCGGTAGAACCCGGCATGTCCGAGAAAACTCCTTACCCCCTTTACATTTAACGGTGGAGGTAGCTCTTTGATTACCTCAATTTTGGCTTGGTCTACTTCAATCCCCTTTGAGGAGATTTTATGACCGAGAACAATCCCTTCTCTTACCATAAAGTGACATTTTTCCCAATTTAAAACCAAATTGGTACTTATACATCTTTTCAGCACATCATTCAAATTAGAAAGGCAAAAATCGAAAGACTTACCGAAAACCGAAAAGTCATCCATAAATACCTCCATTGTGTCCTCCATCATATCGGAGAAGATGGCTAGCATACATCTTTGAAACGTTGCTGGGGCATTACATAATCCAAATGGCATTCTTCGATATGCAAACACCCCAAAGGGACAAGTAAATGCCGTTTTCTCTTGATCTTCCGGATCGACGGTGATCTGATTGTAACCTGAGTAACCATCAAGGAAACAGTAGAACTCTTGCCCCGCTAACCGTTCCAACATCTGATCCATGAATGGCAAGGGAAAGTGATCCTTCCTAGTCGCGGTGTTGAGTCGGCGATAGTCGATGCACATACGCCATCCCGTAACAGTCCGAGATGGAATAAACTCATTCTTATCATTTTTCACCACCGTCATTCCCCCCTTTTTCGGCACCACATGCACCGGAGATACCCAAGCACTATCGGAGATAGGGTATATCATGCCGGCCTCCAATAGTTTCAGCACCTCTTTCTTCACAACTTCCTTCATGGTAGGATTGAGTCTTCGTTGCGGTTGCACCACTGGTTTAAACTCCGCTTCCAACTTGATTTTATGCATGCAAAAAGTGGGACTTATTCCTTTCAGATCGGAGATAGTCCATCCCATTGCGGCTTTGTTGGACTTCAAAACTCTCAACAGTTTCTCTTCTTCCAAATGAGTGAGTTTGCTGCTAATGATGGCCGGAAACGAAGCATCATCACTTAAGAACACATACTTCAGATGTGAAGGGAGTTGCTTCAGTTCGGGAACTTTCCTCTCTTCTTCCATTTGATCCTTGTTCCTTACTTCAAGGAGGCTTTCAAACTTAGGACTTTCATCTATCCGACTAGCATTCAAATTGCTAAGACACAACTCAATTTCTCGCTCCCCTTCCTCTTCCACATTATCCAATGAGTTAACTAACACTTTTTCAAGAGTGGAGGAGGAGTGTTGAACCTTAAAGATATCTTCAATGACCTCATCAACCACTTCAATTCTGAAACATTGAGTGTCATCGTCGTGTTGTTTCATAGCTTCAAACACATTAAAGAGGATTTGTTCACCGTCAGTCCGGAACATTAGTTCTCCCAATTCCACATCAATAAGGGCGCGTCCGGTAGCTAAGAATGGTCTTCCTAACAGCAAGGGTTCCCAATTCTTGTCTTCTTCCATGTCTAAGACAACAAAGTCAGCCGGAAACACAAATCCGCCGACTCGCACCAGAACATCATGTAAGATACCTTCCGGATACACGATGGATCTATCCGCCAAAGAGAGACTCATCTTTGTCGGCTTTGCTACAGCTCCCGGTATCTTCTTCATTATTGATAACGGCATTAGATTCACACTAGCACCCAAATCACACAAAGCCTTTCCAATAGTAAGATCCCCAATGGAACAAGGGATTGTAAAGCTCCCCGGATCTTTCTTTTTCTGCGGTAGCTTCCGTTGAATGAGGGCGCTGCACTCTTCCGTCATACTCACCATTTCATCATCCAATGGTTTTCTTTTCTTTGTGAGCAGCTCCTTCAAAAACTTTGCATAACTCGGCATTTGCTCCAAAGCCTCAACTAAAGGTATAGCCATCTCAAGCTTGTTCAACACCTTCATGAACTTCTTGAACTCCTTCTCCCGCTCAAGATTCTTCACTTTCTTCCTCCTAGGAAACGGCATCCTAGCATATGGCGATTCATCAACTCCTTTACCTTTCTCAACCTTCTTACTCTCTTTTTCTTTTATCTCCCTCTGTTTTTCAACTTCTTCTATTTCATCCTCACTAATCTCAACTTCCTTAGACACATTTTCCTTTTCTACTTCTCCCTCATATCTCTCATTTTCAACTACAACTTCTTGCTTATTTTCAACTTCTCCCTCAATGACCTTCTTTTTCAAGGGTTTCTCCACAACTGGCCTTTCCGGTATCTCTCTACTCCTCAAAGTGATTCCATTGCAAGTTTCATTTTTCGGATTATCATGAGTGTTTCCACCGAAACCTCCTTGGTTTTGCAACATCGAAAACTGTCTTGACAGCTGACTCATTTGCACCTCAAGATTCTTTATAGAAGCTTCATGATTCTTGTTAGAGGTTGCTTGACTCGATTTCATCGCTTCAAAGTTGCTTTGGGTCATGAGCATGAACTGATTTAGAGTCTCTTCCATCCTTGATGGAGGCCTTTGCTGCTGTTGCTGTGCACCTTGACTTTGCATACCATTCCCCCACCCGGAACCGTTGTTGTTATTGTTGTACGGCTTCCGAAAATTGGCCAAATAGCGAGCCTCCTCTGAACCCTCCGGGAAGCATCCGCCATTTGGGTGGTCCTGCAAACAAAAATCACAGCGCACATTGTCAATTTTACCTATTGGAGAAGATTGAACTTGTGGATTGGACAGCAACTTCATCATTGCTTCCATTTGGCTAGTCATGAGCTTTTACTGTGCCAATAGTGCTGTTTGAGTATCCAATTCCAACACTCCGCCTTTCTTTTTGGCTCCCCTATCATTAGTAGCTCTATACTCGTTTTGAGCCATGCTTTCAACTAATTCTCTTGCCTCAGTTTCATCACGGTTCTTTAACGAACCACCGGCTGATGCGTCAAGTATCATTCGCGTTTGAGCCCTCAAACCTTGGGTAAACATTTGCATCTGATTGTGGCCATCGAAACCGTGATTCGGACACCTTTTGAGACAAACTTTGAACCTCTCCCAAGCATCATACAACGTCTCACCATCCGCTTGTTCGAAGTTGCTAATTTCAGCCCTTCTTTCTAGAAACTTATGAATAGGGAAGTAACGATCTAAGAACTTCCGCTCCAGCTGTCTCCAAGTCTCAATTGTTCCGGCTGGTATCGTGTCTAACCAATCTTTAGCACGGCCGGTGAGAGAATGCTTGAATAATCTCAGTCTTTTGTCCGATTCGCTCACCCCCGGTGGATCGGTATAGTCGCATGCTTCATAGAAGTGAGACAAGTGTAAGTTCGGGCATTGAGCTTCCGAACCTGAATAAGGATTCTCTTTTAAGGCGGAAAGGACCGTGTTCTTGATGTCGAATGAGACAGGATTCGCCGGCTGAAAGCCTTGATTTGCCAACGCGTCATTGTCTCTCCTCCCATAATCACCAAGGGTACGCCTTGGCGGTTGAGGAACCGGTGGAACTTGTTCTTCCTCCATTGCTGCTGCAGTCCTTCCTTGACAGTCCGGTGTATCTCTTAGCAAAGCTGTTCCCCTTGAAGCTTGAGCTTCCCTTGTTGCCCTTCGAATTGCGCGAGCTGTCTTTTCAATCTCCGGATCAAATTGCAGCTCTTGAGGACCTGTTCTCCGCATGCACAATGAAACACACAAGTAGAACGCTCCGGGAGAAAAATATAAAACAGAAAATAATCAAACAAACACAGAAAATATGAACACTAACGCTTAGTTGAATCAATCACAATCCCCGGCAACGGCGCCAAAAACTTGATGATAAATTTCGCAAGTGCACGAAAATCACGTAGTAATAAAAATATCGATCCACAGGGATTGTGTGATCAAACTAATCGAATGGTGTTCATAGACATTATACAGAAAATACACATAAATTGGGGGTATGTTGAGTAATGAATTGCTAGAAAATATGCTTGATATAATGGAAAAGCGAGGTAGAATCATCGGAATCGCCTAGTCTATAGTTCAACCACATGCAATCTACTATATCATAGGAATCTACTCAAGTGTTAACAACTAGATCGACAAAATAGTGAATCGCAATCTCTTGTCAAAATCCACTCTATTCGTTGTCGATACTCCCCCGATCTCTCGGGCGGAAGCTACCTACAACGAATGATCTTAACGCGCGTCAATCGTTCGCTACACTCTATGCCTCAATCTCTCGACCGGAGACACTCGAGCGCTCAATACAATTCAGTTCAGACATTAAATCAATACTCTCGCACGTGACTTAACTCAAAATCATTACAACACTAATGAAGGATTGTAAAGCATTAAACATTGAATTGCATCAAATTAATCACTATGAAAAGAGTAGATTCTTACACATATAACAGATTACACAGGATCTCCCTACATTCTAGACTATCCTAGATCCTACCTCCAAGGAGTTTAGCTCCTCATCGTTCTTCGTTCGCTTCCTCGCTTCATCGCCACGGCTTGTGAGTCCATGATCTGATGCGCTTGGAGCTCTCCACTGGAGTGTTGAATCACGATCTTCAAGTTCCAAGACCAGAATGTAGTCCAATTTCGCAGAATTTTCCAACCCCAAAACAGAATTATGCAGAAAATATATATACAGAAGGCAACCACGCCGCGCGCCAGATCTACCACGCCGCGCGTGGTTGCAACTCTATCACTATGCCGCGCGTGATAACAGAATCACGCGGCGCGTGATCAAGTCAGAGAGCATTCTTCATCTTCAGCAAAGCTTCACGCCGCGCGTGGTAAGGCATCACGCCGCGCGTGGTCAAGTCAGAGAGCAATCCATTTCCTGAACAAAACTTCACGCCGCGCGTGGTCAGGTATCACGCTGCGCGTGATCAGAGTGGAAATCTTGGCTCCCTGTGAGCTCCATCACGCGGCGCGTGATGGGCTACGCCCCCAGCGTAGTGAAAAGCATTCATTTCCTGCAGTTTTTCCTGTTTTCTTGCAAAATAAGTAATCAAGCTAATGGTTAGATTTCTCTCATATTTATTGCTAAAAACCTACTAAAATGTATCTAATGTTGCTAAAATAGGCATGGATTAGAGAGTGTGACGATTTGTCATCAATGACATATCCCATTGGTTGACTAAGGCGAAGCATGATGTGGCATATCTCACTTCAAAACCAAGTTCACGTAGGTATGAGAGCAAAATGAAACTGTACTACAATAAGGACCAAAATGAAATCAAACTTATCTTCATCTTCTTCCTCTCACAACATCACAACTTCACCACCCAACAATCCATTAACATAAAACAACTTTTTTCCTCTAAATTACTCTTGATATCCATTATTTCTATCAACGGAATTAATGAGATGGGAATATAACTTCCTTCTTCCTCACTATATTTTTCTTCTTCACATCTGGTATTTTATAGATCTTGTTTTGTTTGTATTTTGTGGGAATACATTTCTCTCTAGCATCTTGAATTAGAAATGGTTTTTTTTTGGGGGGGTGGGGGAATATTTAGAGATGGGTAGGGTTAAAGAAGGTCGTTATCTTAAATAATAAATTTTAACATTATTTAGTTTTAAATATAAATCTAAACTATATTCAAATATAAATCTTCAAAAGATATTCAATCTTGACTCCATTTACCTAAAAAAAATACACATATATTGGAAATAAGTGAATAATTTAACTATTAAATACAGATTAAGGTGCAAGATTAATGTTTTGAGTCAAAAAAAAAATTGCAAGATTAGTTGAGTGGACTGATTAAATATAACTTTCATGAATCGTGGGATGTTTTAACTATTTTAATAGATTGAGGGGCATGATTAATTGATTGGTGCAAATTTAAAGACAAGTTTGCTTATTTACTCAATTTAAGTAAAAGAAAAAGGTGTTAATTTATTACATGACGGTGTAAATTTTTTTTACACATGCATCCAATAAAATAATGCCATATAGATTTTTGTTGAAATATTTTAAGAACTAACTTATAAAAGTGGCATGTTTAAAAAATTTTACACCATCGGTGTATAGTAATTAATCTAAAAAAAAAAGTTATTAATTAAAAAGAAACTCTAAAATTGTAAACAAAAAAAGAAAATCTCAAACATACAAATTATACAAATAAAAATTAGTCTATTGACCAAAACTTATTTGAACCACACTATGCTTCTCCATCATTCTTCTATGGCCTTCCCAAGCTTAACCATGTTTCATTTCTCCTAAATTTTTTTTATTATACCACATTATGAAAAATTCTCAACCCACCCTCATGTTTCTTTTTCACCCCTAGCACATAAAAAATTTCGGAAAATACATTTCAAAGTGTTTTTCTAGTGTAAATTTCAGTGAAATTTACACTAAAAAAAATTCGAAAAACGTTTTCTGAATTTTTATATGCAAAAGCAGAAATTCAAGGGGTGGGTGGGCAAAATTTACACTAAAAAAATTCGAAAAATATTTTCTGAATTTTCTGTGCGAAAACAGAAATTCAGGACGTGGGTGGGTAGAAATTTTTTCCCACATTATGCCTATTAGTTGAAATGTCTTGGTTTATCATATCATGTGATGCTTTTGAAACATTTTTTGTTGTAAAAAAAGAACATCAAGCCCATCTTTCAACTTCTATGGGCCTTCCCAATCTCTTCCATTTGAGTGCTAACATAGAGAATGTCTTCATGGATGACCCATTTTCCATCATAGCACAATTAGCAAACTTTTGTAGTTCTTTCATTCTTTTTCCAATTTCTTCACTCTTCAAACCCTCCATGACACCCTTTATGATATTAGCCACTTCCTCCTTTACCACTATGCCTTTGCTATTACATTTTGGTCTCATAGCAACTTTGAGACCATTAGTCACCAATGCAGCATTGCTTCTTTGTTCAGCAAATAATGGCCAAGCTATCATAGGCACACCATGAACAATACTCTCCAAAATTGAATTCCAACCACAATGAGTTAGAAATGCACCAATTGCATTGTGTTTAAGCACTTCAACTTGTGGTGCCCAACCACACATAACAAAACCTTGTCCTTTTGTTCTTTCTATAAAGCCCAAAGGTAAATAATTTAAAGGGTCCACTTCATTATTACTTAGGTAATTAGCACTTGCTTTATCACTTGGTGCTCTCACATTAACCCATAAAAATTTATGGTTACTCAATTCCAATCCCAAAGCAAGTTCATTAATTTGTTCATGTGAAAGTGTGCCACCACTTCCAAAGGAAATGTAGATAACTGAATTAGGTGGCTGATTATCTAACCATAGTAAACATTCACATGCATTTTTCTGAATATTGGGCCTTGTTTGTACGATAGGTCCAATTGGATATACATTAGGTGTAGTGCCACATAGATATTTTTGGGATATTGCTTTCAATGTTTCTGATTCCATTTCAACGAAGCTATTGATTATGATCCCATCAGCTTCACAAAGTTGTTGGGAGCGGTGAAGAAATAACTTGTATGCTAAACTTGATTTATTTTGAAAACTGTCTGGGAGATCTGTGCCTTGTACAGATATGCAACCTATAATCAAGACGATTGTGAAATCCTTTAATATTATATTATGATGATGTGGTAACTTACTCACCAGTCAACAAAATAGAGTCCAAGATTTAAAAAAGTTGTGTTATTTGAGCATTTATATAAAGATATGGTATGTGAGACCGTATATGTTTATTTTGTTTTTCCAGGATATTAAGATGAAGTTTTTATCGTCGTCAGTGATGACTAATTTCTGTCGAGAAACTTGTGGGACAAATAAGAGGTTTTTCCCTTCCCAACTGAATTTTCTCCATACACATGAGCCATAAATCGAACCCCTAACCACATGTTTAAGTGGACCAAAACCCTTAATTACCACTTGGACCAAGTCATTATTAGTTGTATATGTTTATTTCTATCACTATTTAAATTTTTATATTTTTTTTCTTTTTGGACCACGTGTTACACGCATTTTAAAAAAAGAGTAATAAATACTTGACGTTTATTGGAATCGATATCTTCTATTCTATTCAACATGTGTGTTTATTTATGCATGACCCAAGAAAAGACACAACTTAAATTATTATTATTTTTTATACGGATGAGGGCTAATGCCCGAACAAAAAAAGCTAAGCAACAATCAATCTAGGAGAGCTTTGGCCCAGCTCATCATCTAACAAAATATATCTAATTTCAGCAGGACATTCCTCATAAAAAATCACGTTCCGATATAAGGAACAACATATGTTTACCAAGACATCTGCACACTTATTTGTTTCTTCACACCCCAAATATGTCTTATTTACTCATATGAGATCAACACAACCCAAATTTATCTTACAATAAAATCACTCTTTTATTAAAATCACAACCTAAATTTATCTTACAATAAAATAACAACACTCACTCTTTTATTAAGTGAAATTTATGAATCCCACCACTTTATATATTCCCAATTGAGATTATTTTATTGTATAAAACAATGTTTGTAATCTAAACCGTTCAATCTCAAATGACCGGCTGAGATGTGCTACAACAGGAAAATGTGTGAAATTATTAAGTTGGAAATCCGGATCCTACACTTAAGGAGTTGTAACTTGCTAATCAATCAATAATAATATTTCTATTACAAATATAAATAGTATGTATAATATAAAGTTGCACAAATGAAGGGTTAATCTGACTCACCTGGAATCTCTATTGGATTTGGATGATCTTTATACTCACAAGTAATTGATTCATCCAGCTTTGAGGAGTATAGGCACATTGACAATACCATTGCTGAACAAGGAAAGTATCTATAGGATAATATATTCAAATCCTTAGCAAATTGATGTGCTTCATATGCAAAAGTATCAACAATTATAGCAACCACATTAGAGCTAGTACTAATTGACTTTAATGTTTCACACACTAAAGGCATAGATCTAGAAACTGATATTTGAATTTGAGATTCAAGTGTAAGATCATTCCTTAGATCCTCAAAGTTAGTAGGAGGAAGAAAAATGCATTGTATGTTAGAAGGGAGGGTACCAAAGAAGTGTTTGGATGCAATGGATGGAGAATCACTTATTGTGGGAATGATGCATGTAACATGGAAAGTGTTTTTGTAGAGATGAATAAGTTGTTTAGCAAACTCAAGTATTGAAACTTGATGAGTAAAGACAGGGATAGAGACAATTGCTATGTGAGCTTTTGCTTCCATTGGAACCAAATTAGTTGTATAGGTAGCATTAGCAACCTCACTAACAATGGAATGTCAAATATATAAGTAGTGAATGCAACTAAGAACGAGTGCCTTAAAAAATGACCATTGGAAATATTCCAAAGAAAGAAAAAAAATTAAAAAATACACTCATGTGGGTGGTGGGTTAGTTTTCTTTTTCCGTTCCATTTTTTCCGATTTATCTACAATTAATTTGATAGATTTTTTCATTGTTATCACTTTTTTTTTTCCTATGTGTCATGTCTCGAACTAAGTACCTCTAGGTTGAATAAGAAATCCTCAACCAAGTGACATATAAGGAAACAGGCTGTTATCACCTTTTTTTAAATAGACAAAATGACAAAACAATTATAAACTTACATTACATGGATAAGTACCAGAGGAGTCAGAGTTCGAATCATAGTCATTAACATTTAACCTAACAATTTCGTCAATTTTTTACCAGTTGAGCTTATGGACCATGAGAAGCCTTTAGAAGATCATAAGTTCCTTGGATCAGAAGAAGTGTTCAGAATATCATTTCTATCAAACCAAGAACAACTACAAAAAAATTATTGTATTTTATTTATATATTGTTCAACCTTCAGTTTTTTAAACAATATCTTATCGGCCATAACATTATGATTATTTCATAGTAAATAGAAATGGCATAAGGGAAAAATCTGCCATCAAATCTCAACATTTCATCATTTCATTATAGTACAAACAAGTTTGAATATTTAAGAAATATATTTTTATAATTGTAAAATAATAAAATATGATGTATGTTACGAAATTAAATAAATAAAATATGAAAAATACTTTAATAATAAAAATACTTCAATATTAATCTAACTGTTTTACTTTATGAAATTGTTGGGAAAAAAATAGTTATAGTTTCGAATATGTTTTTTTTTTATTTCGTCAACAAAAAAAAGAATTTTTATGTTTCTCATATCTACAGAAAGAATTTTTATATGTACACCTTGATTCACTTGGTTGAATAAAATCTCTCCTCAGATAAAAGGAGACTTTGGTAGGTAGGAATCGTGTTGAAATGCCTTATAGATTTTGCTTATGCACTTTGTTTTGAGGGTTAGGTTCATGTCCCTCTCATCTTTCGTATTTTCCTTTTCTTATTAATATATTTTGAAGGCTTGCTCAAGTCTCTTTTATTGTTTTAAAAAAAAAATCTAGTTGTTTTCATTTCTATGTTTCAATTTTGATATGTTGACATAATAATAACAGAACAAAATTAGTATTTTTCCCGGTCCTAATTATAAGATATTCACTTTTTAGATACATTAAAAGTTTAATGTATCTATTTTATATTATTGTCAAGATACATCAAAATTTGAATGTACTTAAATATTTTTTTTCATAATTAGGACTGAAGCAAATAATTGAAATTGAATTGACAAGTGGAAGTTCAATTACCTTAAGAAATGTAACTATATATGGTCCCAATCAATCAATAATAATAGCATTTTGGACAAATAATATGTAACCGTTGCATGGAGTAAGAAATTGTAACTACATTTGGTCCCAATCATAAAATGTTCAAGTACTTTGAATGGTTTCTCATGAAAGATTATACATTACTAAATAACCGTATACATGTCATACTTATTTAAGATAATTTCTCTTCCGACCCTCCACGTTTCTTTTATACCCCTGTGTTAAGAATGTATGGGCTTATGCATTACTCTTTTATTTTATGTCAATAATATTACTTACCAAAACTAAAATATTTAAAAACTAAAATACTCAAAATTAACGACAGATTAGAAATATATGTACCATCCGATAGTAGAATATATTTGTTTACTCATAGTAAAGTTAAATCTAAACCAAGCTAAGAAAAACATATCACATGCATATGGAGAGAAGTTATGAAACTAACTTTCATTACAACTTTCAAATTGGTCCATATTTTGTGACCAATTGAGACATAGTGGTTAAGCAAGATCCATCTACTACTTTCATTGCAGCATCTTGTAGGACTTTCATCCTTTCACGAATCACAAGTCCTTATCCTCTACCATTAACCTCTAGCTTTTTTGTCCTTTCTAAGAACCCTTTTGGTAAAAAACTCAAATGAAGGAACTGTTAGATTTAGAAACATCAAAATAATTAGCACTACCTAAATCATTTGATTCTCTCACAACCCAAAGAAACTTTTGGCAACTAAATTCTGATCCTAATGCTAATTCATTCATTTGGTTTTGAGAAATTGTTCATCCACTACCTAATGCTCTCTCAAAAAAACTCTCTGTCCAATGTTTCTTTCACTTTGTTTGTATTGGATGTTTTCATTTAACCCCTAAGATCATTTAGAACATTATTGAACCCAAGACCCATTAGGTCTCCATTAATATGCCAATTGTTGGTTCCTTGCCTGACTTTTACTTTGACGCACTCTTCATTGATTAGGTTAAGATTTTCTGAGACATGATGATTATAGAAATTGAACTAAACCGACTTATTTTATTGGTTCAAAGTTTTTTCTCCCCAAAATCGAATTAAACCAACTTGTTACTCTCATGCGTTGAGGTGGTTACTTATCTCGTCGTGATGCCCAAATCATCGAATGGTTGCACAAGGGACGAAGTAGCACACATTTAATACCTGCTGAGCTGTCAAAATGAGCTAGTCTGTATGAGTCACTCTTCCAAAAATATGCAATATAATGTTCATATACAAAAACATCTGCAATGTTCGATGTATTTTTGGATCTGTTTATATACAAAACATCTGCAAGGTTCCCTGTTTTTTTTTTTTATCGCTCTTGTATTCTTGTATTTGTTTTCTTTGGAGTTCTTAGTAATTTTTGTACTCCCCCTTTTTTTGGATACGTTGTTAGCCGAAGTTCTTTTTTTCTAAATATAAATTTTGCTATTAAAAAAAAAGTTACACTTTTAGCGACTAAAATAATAAGTTTTCCGTTTTAAAATTCCTTGCGAGAAATAACATTGTTGTATATTTTATTTTACATTTATTTTTACTAACGGCCCAGATAGGCGAACGCGTCTGCCTGTGTCTAACTTATGTGAAAAAAAAAACATGTCTTATGTTATGGTGAGTGTTTATTAATAAAAAGACGCGTCTGCCTTCCATTCACATGCTTGCATCTATCGATCTCGGTAACTATCTTGAGAATCACATGAATTGGGTTGTTGGGGCGGCGAAAACTCTCCTCAAAGATACTTTTGTTTCTCTACATCCACAAGTACCAGCATGTTACCATAAAAATGGTGTCCGAAACAGGGAATGCGGACGGTGATGGTGAATAATTTAAACAGTGGAACAAAGAGTGATAAAGTATCTACTCTTAATTCCGCCTGGTTGACATCTCTAAGAAGAAGATAAGATGGGTAATAAAAATTAATTTTTTTTATTGATTGTTTTTTCACTTAAAGAAAACAATACATTTTATCTATATATATAATTCCTAGATAGTTCTCCTACTATCCATCTTAACCCTAATCCACATCATCCACTTACATCCAATTAAATCACACAATAATGCCACATCACTTCCTTATATTATATCATTTTCATCTCTATTTTTTTTTTATATTATATCAATCTCATAATAAATAATAAAGAATTATGCTTCTCCAATTATCCAAAAATTGATGTCACAAGATGTTACAGTTTTCTACATTATTATTGAATTATACCTCTCCAATTATCCAAAAATTGATGTCCCAAGATGTTACACTTTTCTATATTACTATAACATTCCTTAGTGACAATGAAGATGAACATATTTGGATTCTCTTTCAACATTTATCCCATTTAAATGTCAACCGTTTTCATAGAAACAACAAAGAGTTTATAATTTAGTCACACAAAAAAATACGAAGAGTGTATACATTATTGACTTAATTACATTTCTATTGAGTTTAGTTTTTAGTTAAAACAAATTACTCTTTCAAACTATAGCTCCTATCTACCCTCACGTGTCTGTTATAGTAGCTGGAAAAGCAAATCTAAAGTTGAAAGTTCGAATTGTTAATGTGTAGAATGTAACAGACAAATACAAATCAAACTGAGGTTACGTCTATGAATATGTTGTTTGTTGATGAAAAGGTGATGTACTATCTTGATATACTTCTCACATTTTCACAAAATCTCTATTGATGTTTTTTTTATTGACTTTTTCCTTTTTTTTTTACTTTGATCATTCAGTGTGATAAGATTCTTGCTACTTTGGGAAATAGTTTGGTTTCAAAGATAAAAAAATTGGTTGACGAAGGATCAACATATAAGGTTGAAAATATATTGGTTGGAGGAAGTGATAAGTACATCACTTTATTATTATTATTATTATTATTATTATTATTTTCATTTTCACAACACTTATTGTTACAATTTATATGAATAATTTTTCAACATTATAACATAAAATACCACATAATACCTGTGCATCGCACGGGTGTGAGACTAGTTATATCTAATAACTTTGTCAAAACCTTACTACCTTAGTAATGAAGTCATCCACGTGGCAGCATCTTAAAGGTCCTAACAAAATTCGAAAAACATAAAAATTCAAAATAACAACCAACATAGTATATATCAAAATACTAAATAAAATAAAATATATTAACCAATAACTCATGAATTGGGGGGGACCTGGATTTGCTACAGTCCAAGCCTACTATCATTATAAAGTTCCTAGATGTGACCCCAAACTTTCCCATTTGAATGCCAATTGTGTAAGAGTCCTTGTTGAAGATCCCTTTTCCTTCAAAGCATCAATAGCATCACCCTTCAACTTTTCCATCCTTTCTCTAATTCCCTTTCCTTCTTCACCAACCATTAAATTCTTTACAACCTTAACTATCTCTTCCCTTTCCACTATACCTTTCTCATTAACTTTAGGCCTAATAGCCACTTTCAAACCATCACTTAACAAAGCTGCATTCATCTTTTGTTCCGCAAAGAGTGGCCATGCTATTAATGGAATTCCATGTATAATACTTTCAAGTGTTGAATTCCAACCACAATGACATAAAAACCCACCAATTGAACTATGACCAAGAATTTCAACTTGTGGTGCCCAATATGGAACTACCAAACCTTTCCCTTTTGTTCTTTCCAAAAAACCATTTGGTAAATATTGGAAAAGAATATCATCCTCATATTCACTAATATCAAGATCATCAATAACACCAAATTTATTTGGTGGCCTTAAAACCCACAAAAAATTTTGACCACTTAATTCCAATCCAAAAGCAAGCTCAATTATTTGCTCATTAGAAAGTGTACCACCACTTCCGAATGAAACATACAAAATTGATTTATTTTCTTGTTTGTCCAAAAATTTCAAATATTCAAAATCACTTCCCTTATCATATGACACATTTTGCACAAAAGGTCCAATTGGATAAATAGAAGGGATTCCTTCACACTCTTTTTGTTGCAAGGCTTTTATGGTCATTTCTTCAAGAGCAAGAAAGCTATTAACCAATATACCATCAGCCAAATAAAATCTATCATTACCTTCAAGAAAAACCTTGTACGCTTCGCCGGATCGATCTTGCATAGGATCAGGGAGATCGGTACTGTGAATCGGTATGCAACCGGGAATCTCTAATGGTTCTAATAGGTCTTTGTACTCGGAAGAAATTGTTTTGTCTAGATTTGAAGAATGCAAGCATAGTGATAGTAACATGGTTGTGGATGGAAAATATGAATAGGCCAAAATATTGAGTTTCTTGGCCAATTGTAACACTTGAGTTATTAAACCATCAGAAACAACCGCGACAAGTTTTGAACTAGAATGTAATGTGTTCAATGCATCGTCAATCGCAGGAATCGAACGGTATATAGTAGCTTGAACTTTGAGTGCAGGGTGAATATCTTTTGGTAAGTCTTGTAAATTTATTGGTGGAAGGAACATGTAGTTTATGTTTGTTGGAAGAGTTTCAAAGAGGGTTTTGACATTGTTACAAATTGAAGAACCAAATGTTGGGTTGATGCATGTGACATGAATGTTTTGGTTTAGATTAACCAATGTTTTGGTGAATTCAAGAATTGAGCGTAGGTGACTGTATACAGGAACTGTAACCAAAGCTATGTGAGTCTTGGTCTCCATTTGATCACTCAATATTCAACATTGTTATGGAAATATTGATGAAAATTTAAAGGGATAAATTAAATTTAGGAGTTATTATGTATAATAATAACTTTCTTTTGAATTAAAACCTCTCTTTTGGTTTGAAACCTGTTTTACTTGAATTCATCATATTTAACTTCATATACAAAATTGAAGCGTTTCAATGTATAAAGAATTGAAACTTGTCTTAGATTGAAACCTCTAACTCTTTGAATCAAGACAGTTTTGGAATCTCATCTTAAATCTCTAAAGCTTGATTCCTAATTAGCCATTAATTAAATTACGTACGGTGAAGTACTCTACGGTTTAATTTTATTTTTTTTACAACTCTACGAGTTTAATTTAATAGTATATATTTTAAAATGAATTACTGGAGTCGGACCATATTAACATATTGTGCTATGATTAGTGAAATTTAATTTAAATATATCATGAAGCTAAGTTCGAGTCATGTGGTTGAGATGGTTGGGATTGTTTCCCAGAATATCATTGACCCAAGTTCGACTTCTGCCGTATTTTCAATATCATGAAGCTTAAAAATCCTCCTATTTTTTTTGTAAAAAAAAAAAATCCTCCTATTTTTATGTAGGATTTTTCAAAATTATCCCTAAATAATTTGAATGTATTTATGCGTGTAAAATCAGTTCGGTCCCTTAAAGACATATCCGTTAATTAGTTTGTTCATCGAAAAAATAAAAGGAAAGAACCAAACTGATTAACGTAAATATCTTTAAGTGACCTATTCGAATCTATTTTTTTTTAAAAGATGAATGTGAAACAAAAAATATCTTTACTAATTAAGCCAATTAATTAATAGAGTACTCTATAGTCCAGGTGTTTGTTTACAAAAATGAAAAAAACACATCGTGATTACTTAAAATAAAAGACGACAGAAAGAAACAAACCAGTTTAATATTACCAGTTCTCTCTCTGAAAATAATTCAGAAGAAAAAATGGATTCAACATCAAAAAACCAAACTCCAGAATACTACCAAAACGTCGTCGTAATGAGACACGGCGATCGCATCGACAACTTCGATCCTTTATGGATAGCCACTGCACCTCGACCGTGGGACCCACCTCTCATCAAAGAGGGTCGGGTTCGGGCTTTCTCTACGGGTCGCAAGTTTCGTAATCTTTTCGGATATCCACTTCATCGTATTTTCGTCTCACCTTTCCTCCGCTGCGTTCAGACGGCAGCTGAAGCCGTTATTGCTCTCTCCGCCGTTGATGATAACCCCGACGCACTCACCGGTGACTCTGTTACTATCGATCCTTCCAAACTCAAGGTTACTCAAATTACCTTCCTTTATATATTTTATTTATTTATTTATTTATTTATGTGCCTAGAAAAAAAATCTTGTTTTTATATTGAATGCTTAATTAGGATTATTTGTATAATAAGGTATTGTTAATTAGAATATGATTGATGGACACTGTAAAAACTCTATCAATTATATCCTTTAATCATTTGATGATTAGGATTGATTTGCTAGTGAATGTGTATATGAGTTATATCTAAAAAGAGATCGCTGACTTTGACTAAAAATAAAGAGATCATGCACAAAAGGCCCGTTTGCATTGCCTTATTTTTGACCTTATGCCAAACCATTTATCCAAATAAATAAGCTTTTATGTATTATTATAGGTTTTTTAAGGTAGTTTATGACAAAACAACTTATAAAGATACAATTTTTGTTAGTGAAAACTTATCAATTAGCATAAAAGTTTATTTATTTGCATAAGCTAAAAAATAAGTCAAATCCAAACGGGCCCAAAGTCATCATTGTTTTTCAAAATTGAATTGTGTCATTTTCTTTCCAATAGGATAGTAAAAGCTTGCTATTCAAGATATAGAGAGGATTCAAATGTAACTTGTTTAAAATAGTAATTGCAATGGGACGATGACACAATTGAAATTCAGTTTTGAATTACCTTTGATTATCATAGGTGGTTCTTGCGGTGAAAGCACCGACTCTTGTTGCATTGTATTCTAGTCATCTTCTCTCTAAATAACAGTTATTATTTTTTTCACATGGCAATCACCAATAGTTTGATTGATTTGCTTCAAATAGATTTTTCAGTTATGTCGCTGCACCCAATGATAATGCCTGATTTCTCTATATTTGATGTTTGAAGTCTTCAATTCAACCTTTAAACCTTGTCCTACTGAAGAAAAACTAAATGCACACACATTATAATTTAGAGGTTTGGTTTCATATGTTGAAAGAGAATGTAGCATTTTATTAATGTAAAGAGTAAGGTGGTATTTCATTTCCATTGTGAAATTATAACATAACATACGAATTTTGAGTACTCGGTGCATAGATAGATACATCGGCCATTAGGTTGACAATTTTCCCATTCACCTCCACAACTGCAGGTCTCTGTTGAATATGGATTATGTGAAATGATGAGCAGGATGGCAATTAAGCTTGAGGTGGCTCCTAAAGATGGAAATTGGGGTTTCGACATTTCAGAGCGTGAGGCCATGCTTCCAAAAGGTACCTTGGATAACACTGTAGAAAGGGTCTATAAAGAGGTATAATGGATTCTTGTTCATTTCGAATTGCAAATACTTTTGGAACTTGACAAATTATATATATGATGATCATTACTTTGTGGTTTGACGAACTTTTCACTTTAGTTGCCTGTGTGGGAGGAAGAGCTTTCGCGCACGAGGGCTAGATATGAGCAAATAGTTAAAGACCTTGCTGATAAATATCCTACTGAAAATTTGCTCCTTGTCACACATGGTATGTATCATATTCAATTTCTTGTCCATAAAATAGATCTGTTTGTAACACTCGAAAGACGCCTTATTTTATGTAATCCATGATTGACAACACTGCTGCAAAGTATTAAAGAGTTCGAACTCACTGGTCTTTGAAAGATTGAAAGAAAAATTCTAATTGAATTCCATCTTTTGCAGGGGAAGGAGTCGGGGTGGCTCTATCTTCATTCAGAAAGGGTGCTGTAGTATGTGAAGTTGACTATTGTGGTTATGTGGAACTCAGACGCCCGATTTTCAAGAAAGATCAGTCATTTACTGCAGGAGAATTCGAAGTGCTTACCAATGCTGGTCAAACTGGCGTAAAATATTCCGATCTAAAAGATCTTTGAGCAACGACATCAGTTAAATTTCCTATTCCCCCTTCCACACGCCAGATTCTCACTTATCACTCTACTTATTTTTACATTGGAGTCCTCCAATGTCCAGATGACTTTTCCGTTGTTCATACTTTATTGAATAGTAGAATTTTATCTGCATATTATTCTTCACTCTTATGATATTGGCCTTGATTGAATAGAAAACACAGGAGGAAAAGAAATAGAATTTGGTGGAGTTTATGTTGCTATTTTATTCAGTATTTTATTGTGAAGATACTACTTTGTTGTACATTAATAATGAAACTGTGGACATGAACCAAAGTTAGAAAATCTTATTTGAATTTATTTGTGACACTTTTCAATGGTTTTCTTGAAATCATGTATCAAAACTAATGTATGGTGACTATACATGTTTTCTCTTCAAAGTGTGGTTTAAGTTGTTGAGTTAGGTTACTCAGAGAGGTTTAAGTACTCAACATCGCGGCCCCCTTTTCCTGAGAACCAGAGGGAAAATGCCAAAATAATATCTATGTATGTTTTGCCAATTTTAAACTTGGTCAACGACACTTAGTGTAGTCTACAACACTTACCAGAACATTCATTAAGACTGAAATATAGCTGCTTAACAGTGTTTTTCTATGCACAATGTTGGAACTCAACTTTGCTTAAGCAATCTGAATTGAGTTCTATGAACTCAAAATATTTTATCAAGATCACAACAAATAATCTATTTCCCAAAAGTGTATTTAAATAATGCAAAAGCACAACGCAAACAAATTGGCCAACAAAAATAACCAGCACTATGGGCATATGCATTTGCAATGTCTATTTTTAGCTGTCTTACAAATGATATCACAATATCAATAATTCCAAATTACATTGACTAACCAGAGCTTATGTAAAAAAAAAACAATGATTAACCAAATATAAAGTGTTACAAAATAAGTAAAAATTAATGGCCACACAATTTAGAGCTTATTAGATGGACTTATAGGTGGATCAATGTTATCAAACATGTCCTCTGGAAAATCATCAAAGAAACTATCCATTTTCCCAATTCTGCAACTCCCTGATGGTTCAAAAAAAGGAACCATTCCAAATTCAGATGAATCAAATGGACCAAAAACATCAAATAAATTTTGGTCATCAATTCTTGGCATTGGAAAAGTAAGATCATTTTGGAGTTCTGGAATCTGAGGAAATGCAATTTGTTCAGTGCTTTTGTAGCTCTGATCAAAAGGAGTGAACTCTTGTTCAACGTAGTTTGTGTCGAAATTAGGCGGCTCGGATTTTATAAGATCAAGTAATGGTACCATTTTGATAACTTGATCAGAATTTTGAATGCATGGTAATGAACATGATTGAGGAGGCTTTGATGATGTTTCTCCCTCTGATGAAGAACTGAACTTATATGGAATCTGCAAGAAAAAACAGAATCCTAAAAAATATAGAATGGGAAGGAAAAAAACAAGAATAAGACAAAACTTTTTATGTTATGTTACGTTTGTTATAGATCATAAAAATAATAATTTTGACATTTAATAATTTAAATATTTTTTAAAAAACATTAAATTTTTTTGTGTTTGTTTATGTAATAAAAATAATTTCTTTTAAGAAAAAAGTTATACAAAAAATGATTATTTAGAGAAACTATTCAATACAACTTTTTATTCGAAGCACTTTTATTTTTATTTATTTTTTTGGTATACTCGAAGCAGTTTTATTTATTTTTCAAAGTTTGAAAAAAAAATTGATTTTTCCTCAGAAAAACTGTAAGAAACAAACTGTAATTACCTCTGAAGTTGGAACAGAGAGAGAAACTTTGGCTTTGTTTTTGTTTTTGTGTGACTTTGAAGTTGATGATGATGATGATATTTTGAGAAGCCTAGCCAATCTCTTTTGTCTACTGCTCCAGAAATTTTTGACATCATTGTCTGTTCTTCCTGGCAAATGGGATGCAATCTTAGCCCATTTGTTTCCAAATTGTTCCTGCAACTCTATCACAGTCCTCTCTTCATCTGTTGTAAACTTGCACCCACTTTCATACAGACAGAAACAATACCCCAAAACACAAAAATCAAATTAAAAAAAAATACGATAATTAATTAGATATATGTAAACTTATAAGCAATTAGAAAGGAAGTATAAAATATAAATTAAGAATATTAACTAATTAACCCTATCTTTGAAACATCATGAAATGTACAAATTACTGACACATACACGAACAGAGATAACATCAGACACAATATTATTCACACACTTATAAAAATATGAAAAATTGAATAATTAAATGTAATTACATGTATCGTGTTAGTGTGTGACACATGTTGGATATTAGAAATGAGTTGGTGCTATACCTTATAATGCAAAGTGTATTAAAACCATGAACCATATATCCATAAAAAATGCATACACTAACTTGTAGTAAAAGTTTGACAAAATGAGACAAAACCCATCAAAGAAATTTCTAATATAAACTTAAAAACATACAAATTTAAAGACTTGGAACAAAAGGAAGCAACCCCATGATTGTAAATTTTCATAACAAAACACCGATGCAAAATTATATTGCAACGGAATCAAGCACATACATTCTGGAACGAAGACATTTTCAGTGTTCAACACCGTCACGGCGTTAACATATATAACTACATTTAGTTATATCATTTTCTACAATTATTATTCATATTGATGATGTATTAGTGTTCGGTGTATGTGTCTATGTTTCGCAGATTGCAAGAAACAAATACTACTACTATAATGAGAAGAAATGAAAGTGAAGTAATGATGATTTGAACTTACTTTTTGAGATTTGGTCGAAGCTTATTGACCCAACGAAGACGACAAGACTTGCCAGTTCTTTGAAGAAGACCTTTGGATCGAATGGAGCTCCAATCTCTTGGACCATATTTTTTGACATGGTTAAGTAACACATCATCTTCCTCTGTTTTCCATGGACCTTTTCTTACATGTTCTTGTTCTTTTTTCCCATGCATTTTTCTTCTCCTAATTTCTATTTCTACCTATAATTAATAACACGACACACAACTACCTTAATACTCTCTGGTTTAAGTATTTTCTACTACCATGTCAAATGTTTCGCATTTTCGTTTCCCTAAATCTTTGCTACACACTATTCCATGTAAGTAGGCTTTCGCAGTTACGGCAGTTACTTCCTCTTCCCACTAAACCTTACCCACGTTGTCCACTAACTATTTTTCTTAATTATTAATTATTTTTTAAAAGGAATATAATTATTAATATAATTATAATAATTAATATAAATAAAAATTGAAGGAACCATCAAAATGAATTTGTCCAGTAAGAGTTTTGGCATATGGTCAGAGATTCAATTTCTTGCTGCTTATGTATATGAAAAAAATTCATTTGGGAGGAAGAACTCACCTTATGTGTCTCATAAGTTCCTCGACAGAGATTAGTTATCTCTAAAATCGGTGAAAACTTCGTATCAATATTAAGGTAAAAAAAAAAATTAAATTTTTTTTTTCGAACGCCAGTCATCCCACTTATTTATCTTAAAGATAAAATTTCTAGTCATTACAGTACTTTATAAAATTAAAATAAAAAATTAAAATTTGACGGGAATCATTAATATAAGTACACAACCCGTATAAGTTCTTGCCCGTTGCCAAACAAAGCCCTACTCAAATTGCAGATTATCTAACTAACTCATGAACTACAATATGCGCACTAGTACACAACCAATGTGGAATTTGACCCCAATAATAGCGGGGAAAATTTCAACTCTTCACTACAAAGAACAAAAAGAGATAAGAGACACTAGCAACCACAAATATCTCTCATTTTTTATTCAATTATTATCCTACTAATTGCAAAGAGTGTAACTACTCTTTCTTTTTTACCGGGAAATTATTTCATTAATACAAGTTTGGCGTAAAAAATCAAAAGAAGATTTTGAGTAAGTAAATTTTTTTTTTTTTAAGTAATATATATATAATGGTGAAAATTTCACCTTAGAAGATTTTGTTTTAAAAAAAATAAAAAAAAATTCACCTTATAAGATGAATAAGTGGATATAATATTGTTTGAATCCTAGTTCGTGTATATTGCATGCATCGTTCATTCGGGGACTCATTAATAAGTAATAACTTTTCTAACATGTGAAAAATGTAAATAATGAGTAACTAGTTTTTTTTTACTTTCATTATTTTCAAAAAAAAAATAAAAATGAAAGTAACTAGTTATAATTTTGCATATTCTAATAGCGGGCAAAAACATATTATATTTATTTGACATCTCAATTCTCAACTTTGTTAACACTCTAAAATGTAAGAAGAAAACTCTATAAATTTGGCGTGAAGTGTTTATGAATAAAATAATTTACTGTGAAACCTTTATTTTAGACCAAAATTTTGACACCTAAACTACTTAAAAAACAAAAATTTAACTATATTTTCAACAATTTTTTTGAATTCAAAAGTGAAAATTTTATATTAATATAATTTTTTTTTAAAAAAAATTGTATTTTAAGTTATAATTACATATAAACAAAAGGTAGACGAACAACAAGTTGCGCCGTTAATGCTTTTTAAATAGCAAAACCCAATCTTTGTAAAATTACATTTTTAGACCTAGGCGTCGCGACATTACAATGCATGACCTTTTGAACTCTTTTCAAAAGGTTTACAGCCTTTGGTGCTAGAAATCCAAAAGTGTCGAATACAAATAGTATAAAAATATGTTGATTGTTAGAGCATGCTTTCTCGTCATTAGGAAATATTGTAACCATGAGGCGGTACCTAAGGATGGCACGATACTTAACCGGGGACATATGTTGCCCTAACCTATCAATGAAAATATCGAGGAGAAAGTTTTAAGCATGTGTTGCTTTCAAATACCCTTGAGCATGTCAACAAAACAATTTTTTACAACAAAATTAGTACCTACCAAATATATTGATATTTTGACATGTAAGGTCTGTTTTTAGATCTCTAAATTACATTATAAAGAAAATGTTAAATAATACTATCGAGACACTAGTTAAATATATGACTGTAATAAATAAATTTATCTTATAAGTTGTGCATTTAATATTTAAAAAATTTTAAAAAAAAACTATATTTTCAACATTAATTTTATCTTTAGTTTTTGTTAATATTCTATTGTAGTATAGAGTAAGACTTCCATGATCATGTGACCATAATAAACACAAATTAAAAACACACTCACATAAAATTAAAATATAAAATTAATTTTTTAATTATTTATAAAATGATTAATAGAATAAATAAATTTATCAAAAAAAATAAAAAATAAAAAATTCATATTTTATTATTGTAACTAAGAGAGTTAATTATATTTGGCCACATATGACCCGACCATATAAAAATAATCATGTAGCATGACCCTAAAAAAAAAAATAACATTCCCCAATCGATAAAACCAAGAAGTATGTCTAAAGAAAAAACCAAGAAGTAAAAAACAAAATTTTAAAATGAATTTATAAATATAAAAATGAAAAATGAAGATTAAGCCCGTGAAGAGGGTAAGATATTCGAAACCAAACAAACATACCCACAGTTTTAATCCCAAAACCCATACCCTTAATCCCATTAACCCAGCTAATCCAAATCAAATCAAATCCACCCTATAAACAATTAATCATCTTTTTTAATCACTTCTTAAGAGAGAGGGATTCCTTTGTATTACGTATCCACAATCACACAAGTAGTGTGACACTTAACACTACACTCATTTCTCTATAAAAATCCACTTTTTAGATCTCTGAAAAATACATTAGATCTGTCATTGGAATCATCATCAAACATCATCATCATCATCATCAATGGATGTTTTTGATGGAAACAAATTCCTCAACACTGTTCTTCTCCTAATCACAACCTTAATCGCAGCTAAACTCATTTCATCATTCATAATACCAAAATCAAGAAAACGTTTACCCCCAATTCTTAAAGGATGGCCCATTATTGGAGGACTTCATCGTTTCCTTAAAGGTCCAATCTTTATGCTCCGTGAAGAATACCCAAAACTTGGTGGTGTTTTTACATTGAAAATCTTTCATAAAAATATTACCTTTTTGATTGGTCCTGAAGTTTCTGCACATTTTTTTAAAGCTCCTGAATCTGATCTTAGTCAACAAGAGGTTTATCAGTTTAATGTTCCTACTTTTGGTCCTGGTGTTGTTTTTGATGTTGATTATTCTGTTAGACAGGAACAGTTTAGGTTTTTTACTGAAGCTCTTAGAGTTAATAAACTCAAGAGTTATGTTAATCAGATGGTTACTGAAGCTGAGGTAATCTTTTCTTTTCTTTTGTTAATTAATTACCCTTTATTTAATTTATTGTTAATTTGTTAATAATGCATAATTGTTCTCTTTTCATTTGTGTTTGATTTTGTTAGTGCTTTAATTTGACAATTTGTTTAGTGTTATTTATGGAAAAATCAATGGTTGATGTTTGGTGTATATGCATTAACAAATCTTGAATGTGTTATCAATTTTAGTATTATGGTCTATGAAACACGGACATTGGACACGACATGAACACTGACACTAATAATAATTTTTAAAAAATGATATAATTCAATGTAATCATATGTGTCAGTATTGTGTTGGTGTCAGACACTGACGCGTGTCCGCCACCAGGACACACTTAATGTGAGGAGTGTCTGTGCGTCATAGATTATGATAATGAATAGAGGAACATTGATTTGGTTGCACCCTTGTTTGTTTTTCGTTAGAACTCACTTGTTGGCAGTGTGGTTAGTGTGCTATAGCACTACTGTATAGCAGAATTTGAACAAATTGTTATTGTTTGTTTAGTGATATGATATTTAGTACAAAATATCGTGAAATAGAGGCTATAGCAACGCTACAACATTGTTTGCGTTGCGGAATTTGAACAAACCACTATTTTCTGTGATATGCAATTGACAACACTACTAGTAGGCATAGATCCATTTATCCTTGCTGTTTTGTGTAATTTATTTGACTTTGCTCCATTTACTACCCTCCATTGTTTGTCCATTTATGAGAGATAGACACAAATGATAGATTAATGAGTCCTATTAGTCTTATTTGTGTCTATCTTACTCATAAATGGACAACAAATGGAGAATACTAAATGGAGCAAAGTCAAAGTCCTTTTTTTCTTACATGAAAGACCGCATGTTTGTGCATTCAATGATTCATTTCATTCTATTTGTTTGTTACTGGCAACACCTGATCTGTGCTTACTGCAGGATGCTCTATGTCTAGTAAACTAATCACAATTTTAATTGAAAGATTTGATTTTACGATTATAAGGGGAGGACAGTTATATATGTCGACGTCTCTTAGCAATACGAGTTAAATGTGAAGTGGTTTATGTTTGGATATGTTACAACAAAAGTGAGCTATGGTTTTAGACAATCATTTTGAATGTAAAACCACCTTTTGGAATTACAATAGTTGGCGGTCTTGCAATATCTGTGTTAATCTGTTATAGTATATGCAGTATTCTAATTGAAGTATTTTAGCTTTGGAATGATAACCAGTGAATTATAAAAACTCTGTTTAGTGGAAAATTAAGAGAATAAATATTACTGGAACTGTTCCTTTTTAAGTGTCGTTTAAATTATTATTAATAACGTCAAAAGTTACAATTCCATCAAAAGTAACAAGGTAGTTGGTGGCGATAAGTGATAACCATAAAGTGACAATTTAAAACAAATGGAGTTGGTAATAACTTTATAGTAGATGGTGGTGGTATACTTATCACAATCTCAGCAATCATGTTTCCAAGTAATGGTTATTAACCGCACACTTTTCATGGAGCTTAATTCCTAACGTAATTGAAAATCAAATTTTACACTGCAATGAATTAATTACCATTTTGATAAGCTGAAGAAGCGCTTGAATTCTATTTGGACTTGTTTGACCATGCTATATTAATGGTGTCATCAAACCTAGGACTTGATTGTTTGTTTCTTTATATTGGTAATTGTAATTTCCTCTCTTGTAACCTTCTTTGGCTGAGTTGTGTCATTTCTCAAACATGAACCAAATTTACAGGACTATTTCTCAAAATGGGGATCAAGTGGTGAAGTTGATTTGAAGTATGAGCTTGAGCATCTAATCATCTTGACAGCCAGTAGATGTTTGTTGGGGCGTGAAGTTCGTGACAAGCTCTTTGATGATGTCTCTGCATTGTTCCATGACCTCGACAATGGAATGCTTCCAATCAGTGTTCTCTTCCCATACCTGCCAATCCCAGCTCACAGGCGCCGCGACAACGCACGCAAGAAGCTTGCTGAAATCTTTGCAACCATCATATCTTCACGAAAGAGTTCCGACAAAACAGAGGACGACATGCTGCAGTGCTTCATTGACTCAAAATATAAAGATGGTCGCCCTACAACAGAATCCGAAGTCACTGGACTCCTCATTGCTGCACTTTTCGCTGGGCAGCACACCAGTTCAATCACCTCAACTTGGACCGGAGCATATCTCCTGTGTAACAAACAGTACCTTTCTGCTGCAGTGGATGAGCAGAAGAACTTGATGGAGAAGCACGGGGATAGAGTTGATCACGATGTTTTGGCTGAGATGGATGTCTTGTATAGGTGCATTAAAGAAGCCTTGAGACTCCACCCTCCATTGATTATGCTGCTTCGAAGCTCACACAGTGATTTCAGTGTCACAACAAGAGAGGGGAGAGAGTATGACATTCCCAAGGGTCATATAGTTGCTACATCTCCTGCATTTGCAAACAGGTTACCTCACATTTTCAATGACCCTGATAGGTATGATCCTGATAGGTTCGCTGTAGGGAGAGAAGAAGACAAGGCAGCAGGGGCATTCTCGTACATTTCCTTTGGAGGAGGTAGACATGGTTGCCTTGGAGAGCCATTTGCATATCTGCAGATAAAAGCAATTTGGACTCATCTTCTGAGGAACTTTGAACTGGAGCTTGTGTCACCTTTCCCTGAGATTGATTGGAATGCCATGGTTGTCGGAGTGAAAGGAAAAGTTATGGTCCGATACAAGCGGAGGGAGCTTTCTGTTAATCAATAGGACCTTGATATGTTTCAGTGTATTGCCTTGATTTCTTTTTCAAGCATTTCTTGTTAGTATTCTTTGTTCTGCATCAGTGTCCATGTTGACTGTTTATTTGACCATGGATATCAAAAATCTTGATTTTGACTTCTTGTTATTGCGAAATTGTGGGAAGTGATTTTAACTTCGTTATGTTTTAGTTAATCAGATGAATGGAATGGTTAGAGTAAATAACTTGGCTTACTTTAGAAAGCTTATCATTTATTATAACATACTTGCAAGAGTTCATGATGTAGAATCATCAAACATATGCAACAATAATTCTAGTACAGGTAAATGACTAATGTAGAAAAGTGATTCAATACATATAATTCTCAAATAACTAAAACATTAGATCAACAACACGGCGAAAGTTGAAGATTGTGAATAATAGAACAAATATCCCAACTATGGTCGAACTGCTTCTCCAAGGGTCGCGGAAGTAAACCCACCTTAATGTTCCCATAGCTCTTTTCCACTCGCTGTTGTAGTGATCATTAAGATCTTCCATAAGTTGGTAATAACATGACGAATTCGTCACAACATGTTTGCATAGACTGTTAACAAGACTCGTTAATTCCTCGTTGCTTCCCAGCTCATGCACAATGGCTTCTTTCTCAACCAGCAACTCCGCATCATCTTTGGTGTGAATAAGAGAATCAACCAGAGAAACATAATTGCAAATGTAAGGCTCATCGGGATAGTGACACTGCTCGAAAGCAATTAGGTTCCTAAGAACACATTCGGTCTTGTGGTCTACTTTTAACTGTGGAAATAGAAATCTAGCTTTGAAACACTTGAAACATGGCAAGCAACCTAAGCAAAGAAACCAACTCAGATAGGGTTTTTTCTCAAACTTTATGTCAAGTAAGCATCTATTATGAACCTTCTCAAAGCTTATACCAGCTTCATTCAACTTTGTTGCAGTCCTTAACATCAAACACTCTTTGTGAGTATCATTATACTGATTGCTTAGCTTCTTAGGAAGATAAGAACATCGAATCAAATCAGTGAAATGAAGTGATTTCTCCCACTTCTTCGCCTCAAACATTTTTTCTGATGATTCCTTGCGATAGGGGTAAAAACATGCAAAATACTCATGAGCAAGCATGAGAAACCAGTTATGCTTTTTGACACTGCTTGGAACAACTTTGTCATATAGTTTTTCCAAGACATAGATTGGAAGCTGATTCTCGAGAAGCAATAAGTCGCGTTGAATACTTTTGCTTAAACAAAGTTGAGTCACTATATAATCATCTTTGTGTTCCCATTTTTTAGTCTCTCTTAGAAACAACTCCAGGATGAACACAGCATCCAACAGTATCATCTCAACAAATTGTTCATTACTGATATCAGTGAATTTCTTTTGGTAATGGCAGCGTATATTTTGTTCTTCTTTTTCAAGAAAGGCTTTGTAGTCCATTAAATCGTTTTTTTGTTCTACGCGATTCCAAAAGAAATGAAAATACCTTTCCTTTTGTTCTTGCATTCCCTTAAGTTTTTCGTTGTTACGGTGTATAGGACCAATTGATATCAGTAGAGGTGTAAAGGATTCTTCTTTCACCTTCGAAAGAATAGTAGGAACATTGTAGATACAACATTGAGGCCAAAGGGAAGGTTCAATCTTTTCTGGAATGTTAATTATTTGTTGCATATGATATTCAGCAGATGATCCCATGATATCACCTTTTCTGTGTGGATAAATAGCTTAATTAAGCACTTATAGCATAAACGTTAACTATCATATAAAAGCCTTTGTATTAGCTATTTCTACAAACAAAAAAAAAAAATATAATATCAAGTTAGCTGTTTTCATACACACTATAAGTTGTTTTCAAAAGTTCACCCGAAAAACTTGTGAAAATAAGTTGAGAATAACTTACGGACATGTCATAAGTTATAAGTTGTTTCAACAAAGGGTGCGTCTAATTGGAAGGTTGTCAAATGTCAATGCATTTTACAAAATAAAGGGTAAATATGTCATTTAAGCATACCTCAAAATAAATTGTGTGCAGGTAAAATTTTAACTAAAAATTGTTCTCTAGCACAACAATACAGACAGATGTGTCAACTTCAATGTTCCAACATATTACCTAACTTTCACACCAATAATTAATTTTTACAGACATTTTTTCCATAAGTCATATAAAGCAAACACTAATATCCACTTTTTTTTGACTCACCATTAAAATCCAGTTCAAAAATATAATTGGTGCATACTTTCTCCATTCTAAAATATAATTAAAATTTAGTCAACAAAAATTAATATATTTAGTATAAAATTTAGACTAAATACATCAACTTTTGTTAAGCCATTTTTATTTATATTTTGGGATTGAGAATATATATGCTTCTTTCAAAATAAGATAACTGATAAAAAAACTTCAGAAAACAAAAGGTACCTTACTTTTTTCCAAAATAAAAAACTTTGAATATATACAAAGAATGCCCTCATTTTCATGTGCAGACATAAAGTGCTCATACCAGCCACAAAATGTGCTTTGCTACTTTGGCTAAATGCTTTTTTTTTTTTTTTAATTCAATATCGAATCCAATATCTACTAATTTGGGAGATTAATCCCACCGTCTACTAAGGGAAAGGCCATTAAAATCATAGCATAGCTCAATCTTGTATGGACTAATCCAATACAGAAAGAGACACCGATAGGATTCGAACCAAAAACTTAGAGTTAAACATACTTCTAGATCTCAAGCCTACACAACCACCAGACAAACTCCTAGAGGTTTGGCCAAAGGTATTCTTGGTTTGGATATATAAAATTAAATTGTTAAATACAAAATTCTATAAACATAAAGCAGAACTAAAGCACATCAAGACTAAAAAGATTCCACTATTTAAAGTAACCAATGACAATTTAAATACAAGAAAAACCAAAATGAAAAAACAGAACACAAGAATGGAAAGGGTAAGCTAGACAAGATTTTTTCTAAAAGCATAACATGATTTTAGAGTGAAGTCTAGTGACTAAAAAAATAGTGGCTTAAATAACAACAAAAAGTGATAAGCATTGTTAAGCACTGCAAGAATCAACCAAAGACTAATATATCATATTAATTTTAGAATTATAGAATATATGTAAAGTGAACATTGAATGAACCTGAAAATATATGCTCCTCCAACAAACTTCTGAGTTCCAAGCTTCTGGCTCTCAAAGTTCAAAACTCTCTCCCTTAGTTAGTCCTTAAACTTTATGGCTATGCTTTATAGAAGTAGTCGTAGATAGTAAGTGAAATGAAACATAGAAAAGTCAAAGAAACTAAATGATAAGACACAACATATTATCATTGCACAATGTAATGTGTTAACTATAGTACTATACCTTGCAATAATGTAAAATTAAAGCATTTTTATATAAAAAAATCAAAATTTGATCTAAAAATCGACTAATTCAAGGATAAATCTCATTGTTAGCAGCTCTATATAAATTGACCAAACATAAATAAACTGATTAAACATAATCTTAAGTCTCGGTGTTATTTACTATATTTGTACATATATATGAAGCAAGGACTATGAAGCAATAAATAAAAGGACGTACAAAATAATGTGATGAAATTAATAACCTGCATGAATAGCCCAACTACCATGATGCTTTCCAAACTTACACCATTGTGTATAAGTGATACCGACAGAATTACCACCAGTAATCTCTAAGCTTTTCAAGTAATTTTATTAAAATAATTGGTGAAAATTAAAATTAAGTTGAGATATTTTTAATCTAAAAATAGTGTAGTAAAATATTCATAGAATAACCAACATGTGACATAAATCATAAATGTTGACTCCATTAATCATTTGGTTATAAGTTTAATTTCTAGTCGGTGCATATGGAAAAACATTTGTAGAGATATGTAACCTTTTAAAATGAAACTCAGTTACTTTGAAAAATTTAATCACCATAGTTAAACATTTTCAACCTAACTGTGAGACATAACTCTGGTAATGGCGATATTGTTAGGTTAAATATCTTCACCGGGTTCGAATCCATATTCTCGCAGTAATTTTTTTTATCACTTTATAGTTTATTCAACTCCGATCCGTAAATTCAAAATTAAGATTTATGAATTTTTTTTTATGGAAATGAGGGTCTAAGCCCAAAAAGATGTTTGAACTTTGACAACAATACCTTAAGAAATTTCACGACTTAGGCTATATGATTCAACTACGAGACTAATCTTTGAATTTGTAGTGAGTATTAATTTTCTTTATATTCATAATTTATCTACCTTTAGAAATCTTTTTTTTTTTTTGTTAGAGTCCTGTTTTCATCTCTCCCAATTTCAACATCCATCCATGTTGCTTCAATAGTGCAAAATAATCAAACATACTAAAAATATCTGTTTGAAAGAAAATAGTTTTTTTTTTTAAAAATAACTTTTAAAGTGTATTGTTTTTTTTTGTTAAAATTGTTTTAATAAAGAATTGTCTTATAAAATCTTCAAATAAGTATTTCATTATTTTGTTATAATTATTTTTTTGAATCATAAAATTTTAAAAAATATATAAACAAGAAGCTATTTTAAATAGAGTTTTATAAAAATTATTTTCGAGCGATATCTTTTTTTGAAAAATGTGATTTTTATTAAGTTAAAATTAGTATTATAAATATTTAAGTTAATAAATGTTAAAAGCACTCTTTTAATTTATAAAATAATAAATTTAAAATAAATTTTATTATTTATAATTAAGTTATCATAAAAATTATTTTTAAAAATACAAAAAAAAAATCACTTTATTTAAGTAATGCCAGTTGACTACTTAAAAAAAATTAATTATGGTCACAAAAACTATATACTGTAGTTTGAAAATAGCTAGTAGTTGAATTGCATGATGATGCCTTGTTGTGCATATATCCCTAGCCTTATTCATAAACAAATGTCTACTTTTTAAATCCATTGAATAAGTAATGTATCATATTTATATAGACATTTAATAAATCTGAAAAATGAATTTTTGCTTATAATTAAAGTCAAAGTACTAGCTAATCTTCATGCATATGTATAAGATGGATGTTGTTGAGCAGTCTGCATATTGATTGCGATTTTTTTGCTGTTGATGAGAAGGGTTTGAAGTTTGAAATATGAATTGAACATATGTTTACATCCGAATTTAATATTGGTTGGTCCGCTGAACATATAGGTTAAACGAGTTATGATTAACCGATTTGCTTGCTATTTTGTTAATTCACTTTTTTAGTACTCTTATATATTTTATTTACTTTTTGAATAATTAAGTTTATATCTAGCAACAAAAAAAAAATAAAAGAGTTTGATAATTTATTCAATTTTCCATATTTTTTAGATTTTTTGAGGAAGATGATTCAAACACTTGATTTTTGTTTTATTTAGTTAGCAGGGATATCACATTAGTTAGTCACTTGTTCACCCTAGGTTATCATCATTTCCTTTGAAAAGTAATTATTTCTTGATTGGTAAGCAACACATCATTTTTGCGAATTATTACTACTTTTTTAGCTACTCTTCCTTAATAGGCGACTCATGCTTTGCCGAGAAATACTAAAGGAGAAAGGGACCGGTCATATCATCCTTTAGAGGCAGTAGGAAAGTATTTTGTTTTATGTAATAATTTGAAAGAAAATCGATTAGTTTCAATTTAATTTTTTTTAGGTCAAATAGTCTAGTGCCAACTTAAAACTTCAACTCACTTTCTTACTTTTAATCGGGTAATGAAATGTCACAATATTGAGTAGTGCATCATGTGAAGTGTGCATTAATGCAAAAAGACGCTTGTTTTATTTTATTTGCATACGTGTTACATCGGGTAATAGAAACTGACTTAATAAAGTTATAAATAATTTCAAAAATATCACCGCATATTTTGTTAAGTCAGGTGACAATGTTGACCGACTTAAGAATTTTTCTAAAAAGATATTTTTGTACGGCTTTGTCTAACTTGCACCACTTATATTTTTATAACGAATACGAATTTTAGAAAATTCACCGTTTGATTGAAAATTTATATTGGTTAGATCATCCATATATAATTTTTTGAAAATAATTTGATATGTTATTGAGACCCATCAAGATTAACGGTATTTAATAAAAATCCATAAAACGTTAATTTTTATGAGTCTCAATAACATATCAAATGATTTTCAATTTTTTTTAAAAAAATTATGTATGATCTATATGATATAAACTTTCAATTCAACGGTAAATTTTGCATAATTCATATTCGATTATAATAGTATTTATAACTTCTGCACAGAAAGTCTTTCACCATATAGCCATTTTTGTACCGGAGTAGTGGAAAAATTAAAAGAGTGTTTTGCTGTAGGACACCAAAAAAAGAAAAATCATTACTGCAGCACTTTATATCCTAATTTTGAGAGAGCGAGAGCAAGCAATGAGTACTGTCGTGTTGAATGAGATTTGACCAAAGTCATTAAACTTTTTTTATTTTCTTTTGTCAAATGGGCTAGCAATTAGAGCTGCACATTTAAAATATAGAGTTAAAATTTCCTAATTCAAATCTCAACTATACTAATTAAAATATAGATTACCAGACCATTAAAATTCATTATTAAATCCATTTAAGCATTTCTGATCCATATTAGAGTCTTCAAAATAGTTTGATTAAAATTTAGAACAATGTTGAGGTTTGTTATAATTCATCTAACTTAAAATTATATTCTCTCATGTACGTACGAGTATAATTTACAACTAAAATAAAATGTAATCTATTATCCTTTAAATTTTATTTTTATCTATTTTTTCCATATATTTCTCATATTTGATAAATGGTAAGTAAGACAAATTCTAATATGGATTACTTCTTCAAGTAGTTTACTGTGGACAAATGATCAATACTATTATAACGAATACGAGTTTCACAAAATTTATCGTTGGATTCAAAGTTTATATCATATTAATCATCCATACAAAAAATTAAAAATTGAAAATCATTTCATACATTATTAAAACTCATTAAAATAATTCATTGTTCATCCAACGTGTTTCTTGCTCACCCTATCTCACATCATCACATTGTCATTTTCTATAGAAAAGCAATTATTTCTCACGACATAACGACATTTTCAGAATTATTTCTAACTTTTTTCGCTGTACCTTTTTTTTTTCTCAATTAATAGAAAAAGGTATGGCTACATTTTCTTCTTTTTGTAGATATTTTGTTTACCTTAATTTTCTAAGGTGAAACAAATTACATCATCATATATATTGACAGGAATGGAATCATACCACCTACATTTCATTTCAATATTGTACTCTCCCTCTTTCATATAATATACTAGTAATTGTTTATAGGGTTAAATGACCCCCGGAAAATAAGCAAATTTTCGTTTACTCCCTGTGTAGATTTTTTTTCTGTTTACCCCCTGCAAAACATAGATTCCCTCATTTTGCCCCCTGGATGTACAGCAGGACATGTGACTATGCACATATGCTGACGTGGCTTGTACACGTGGGAAAAAAATCATTTATATTTTTTAAAAAAATTCTACGTCAGATAATATATTATTTTAAAAAAAAAACAAATTTTTTCCTAAAATAAAAAAAAAAACAAATTTTTTCCTAAAATTAAAAAAAAACGAATTTTTTTATTTTGTACCAAAAATAAAGATTTACTCCAAGACTTACTCCCAAATAACGGTGGAAGCAAACGATTTTCGACGAAGCTTGAACCATGAAGAAGTAAAGTAAAGTTATGCAGAAAAAAGTAAAGTTTTGTTTTTAAAAAAATAAAGATTCTATTTTTTTTTAATTAAAAAAATTTTAAAATAAATCTTTAAAATTTTTAATTTAAAAATAAATTTTATTTGGGAGTAAATCTTTATTTTTGGTGCAAAATAAAAACATTCGTTTTTTTTTTATTTTAGGAAAAAAAATTAAAATTTATGCAGAAAAAAGTAAAGTTTTGTTTTTAAAAAATAAAGATTCTATTTTTTTTTAATTAAAAAAGATTTAAAAATAAATCTTTAAAATTTTCAATTTAAAAATAAATTTTATTTGGGAGTAAATCTTTATTTTTGGTGCAAAATAAAAAAAATACGTTTTTTTTTTATTTTAGGAATTTTTTTAAAAATATAATATATTATCTGACGTGGAATTTTTTTAAAAAATATAAATGATTTTTTTCCACCTGTACAAGCCACGTCAACATATGTGCACAGTGACATGTCCTTCTGTACATCCAGGGGGCAAAATGAGGGAATCAATATTTTGCAGGGGGTAAATGATCATTTACCCTTGTTTATATTTATAAAAAAAAAAATTCTCAAAATAACTATCATCATTTTCACTTTTTAATGTCATGTTAATTTATTTTTTTTAAATTATACCTCTAATTAATATCATGTGCATTATTTTTTTAACTTTTGTAAATGATGGTTGTGCCAAAAAATTTATTTTTATTTAATGGGGTAAGGCAAGCGTCGTCAGTCCTCCTAACTAAAGAAAATCCTAGGTAATAAGTGAGATATCACCCAAATACGGCGCTTAAGTTCGGGGTGATATCGAACGATAAGGGGAGCGGGCGGGTTTGGGCGACCCGTAGAATCGAGTACTTAATTACTTATAGTAAAATAATAATAGTCTACTGGATTTTTTTCAAGGAAAAATATTGTATAATAATGATGTCGAATCCGCGAGTCGGGAGACTCTGAATTATGCCGAAGAAAAGCTGAACGAACGTCGTGTGGTTACATCTTACCCAAAAGGTTCCACAACATGTCTTTCGAACTGTCTATTACCTGGAAATTGATCAAAAACATACGGAAAAAGCCACCGAGACGTTTCCGTCTGGACAAAACAGATTCGCATTTCCCAGTCGAAAAAATGGGTTCCTTTTTCGTCGTGCATTTTTCATTCATTATTTTACGGTGCAATAGTTAATGAGACTAATTAGATAAAATTATTATTCTATTTTCCTCAATTATATATAGCCTCTCGTTAATACGTGTGAAATGATTAAATATGATAATTTTTATAAGACTCAGATAGTATTATTTAAAGTTAATACCTTTGCAAACAATTTTTTTACTCGGGAAATTTTACAAAAGTACTATTTATTAATGATATGAAAAAGAAAAAGAAAAAGAAATAAATAAAAAAAAAAGTATAATATAAAAGATAATATTAATAATTCACTAATTGATACCGTAAAACGAATTAGAACGATTTTTTTTCTCTAAACTTCTTATAATTCAATATATTAATGAATGTATACACTTCATAATTAAGGAGATGATACACATTCCATTATATAGTGCCAAAAAGATTACAAAATTTAAAACTTACATTACATTACATTACATTACATATATGATGACACATTGATACGTACTGTTTATTCATTAATCCATAGATGCATTAAACAAGCTACACATAACACACACACACAAATCTAATTATGATATAATCCAAACTATGAAGTACATATTTTCAACTTTCTAGTAGAAGAGAATTTTTGCAAGACGAACAAAGTTGAATGCAGTGTAAACAAGAAATGCAAGCCCAACCAAAGTAGAACTTGATCTCCAAGCATCTCTAAAATAAACCAACCACAATGCAGCCATAGTACGGTTCCAAATATTTTGATAATGTTTATTAAGCTCATTAATAATCTCATAGTAACATGTTGAATTCACCACAACATGTTTACAAAGACCATTAACAAGCATTGCCACTTCTTTATCACTTCCCATTTCATGCACAATCACTTCTTTCTCAACCAAAAAATCAACATCAACTTGTGTATGTATAAGAGAATCAAGAAGTGAAACATAATTGCATATATAAGGTTGTTCTTGATATTGACATTGTTCGAGCGCAATTAGGTTCCGTAAAACGCATTCTGTTGTGTGGTCAACCTTCAACTGTGGAATTCTGAGACGTGCTTTGAAATTATTCAAACATGAAAATGAAGGTAAACAACCTAAGCAGAGAAAATAACTTAGAAATGGTTTTTTCTCAAATGTTATATCAAGTAATCTTCCCTTGACAACTTTCTCGAAACTCACACCGGAGTCCATTAACTTTGTTACCGTTCTTGGTAAATTATCAGCCCTACCACTTTTTCTTAAATCAGGGTGAAGGTAAAAAAACCTTATCAAATCGGTGAAATGCTTAGGACCACTACTAACATCACCAAAATAATATTTCTTAGTTTTGTGCGAAGACGATTTTTGAGTATCATAGAATGCAAAATACTCAAGTGCAAGATCAAGAAAACTTTTATGTTTTTTAACCTCTTCAGGGACAACAGTTTCGTAGAGATTCATCAACACGAAAAAAGGTATTTGATTTTCCAACAAAATCAAATCCCTTGTGATGCTTTTACACAACCAATCTTGTGTGAGAATGTAATCATCACTATGTTTCCCTCGAAACGACTTGGATTCGACATATTCATGTTCATGTTTCGATTTATCTGATTTCCATGAACCGTTTCTTAACAAAAGTTCCATGATGAAAACAGCATCCAACAAAATTGTATCCACAAACTTCTCTTTGCTGATGATGTCATATGGAAATTTCTTCGCATAAGAGTTTCTTATATTTTGTTCTTCGTTTTCGAGATAGGTTTTGTAATTCTTGATCGTTGATTGTTGACTGGATTGCAAAAGACGCTCGAAAAAGAAATGGAAGTACCTTAACTTGTGTTGTTGCATTGATTGAAGTTCTTCTTTGCCAAGGTGAATTGGACCAATTGAGATTAATTGAGGAGTGTAAGCTTCTTGTTTCACTTTTCGAAGATTGGGAGGAACTTCATAGATGCTACACTCTGCTAAGCTTAATTTTTCTAAGACTTTAATGTCGATTGTGTGTTTCACCATCTCATATTCAGTTTCCGATAGAGTAACAGCAGAAGAAATATTATCTGGTGCCATAATATTATTTTTCCTATGACATTTTTCGTAAGTAAAAATTAGAGCGCAAAAACATCGACATGTAATAGACATATGAAACTATTTTAGCATCTTATATATACACAAATCACTTTAATAGATGTATCATATTATAGCTGAATATTTGTGAACCAATTGGGTAAATCCAATTAATATCCTATTATCCAACGCGTATTTTTTTCATAATCGTTGAAGTTTGGGATGATTCTAATTAGATTAAAGAGCGATAGAAAATAATTTTTCACATGTTGTCATGCTTCTACATTTTGTCTACTTCCCTATTGAAAACCGTGACCTATTCACATATTTTA
Source organism: Trifolium pratense (assembly GCF_020283565.1). Classification (NCBI taxonomy): domain Eukaryota; kingdom Viridiplantae; phylum Streptophyta; class Magnoliopsida; order Fabales; family Fabaceae; genus Trifolium; species Trifolium pratense. Next base: position 57,328,492 of record NC_060063.1, read on the forward strand.
AGTAAGAAATTAAATTGGATCTTTTACTGTCATTTCTGTTTTATTCTTGTTGTTCTTCATCTACTGACTGATAGTAAAAGAAATAACTTTAAAGAAAGAAAAAAAAAAGAAGATGAATGGACGATTTAGTAGCACAGACAACAGGAGAGGATGAGCTATAGAGGATCTAGATCTTTTAAGTAATACTGCCTACAAGCGAGCCTCTAACAAAAAACCAAACAAGGGTATGACTAAATATGTGACTTAAGCATATTTCAAAATATATTTTATGCAGGTTAAATTTTAATTGAAAATTATTAAAACTTGTTTCATTAGCACACTTTACATTTAACAATACAGATATGTCAACTTTTCAATGTTCCAACAGATTACCTAACTTTTATGTAAAAAAAACAAAAAACAGATTACCTAACTTTCTCACCAATAATTAAATTTTACAGACATATTTTTCAAAAGTCATGTAAAGCAAACATTAATATTTTTTTTTTAAATTAAAGGTATCCTCCGCGCGCAATTGCAGAGACTAATCCCCTCAAGGTAACTGAAATCCATTTAAGAGGGACCAAATAGTTAAGGGACTCAAGTATCTACCACTTTTGCCACACTATGTTGGTAATATTTTTTTTTTTTACTCACCATTAAAATCCAGTTAAGAAAATATAATTGGTGTATACTTTTTCTGTTCTATTAGGTGTAAAATTTAGACCAAATATATTAACTTTTTGTTAAGCTGTTTTATTTATATTTTGAGATAGAGAATATATACTTCTTTCAAAATAAGATAACTGATAAATGACTTCAGAAAACAAAAGGTCCCTTGCTTTTTTCCAAAAAAAGAAATCTTTGAATATATACAAAGGATGCCCTCATCTTCATGTGCAGACATAAAAGTGCTCATACCAGCCACAAAATGTTCTTTGCCACTTTGGCTAAATGCATTTTTTAAATTAAATATTCAGTCCAATATCTACTAATATGGGAGACTAATCACACTGTCCTCTAACAAAATGGCCAATTAAAGTCATAGCATAGTTCAATCCTATATGGATTAATCGAACCCGAAAAGAGACACCGACATGATTCGAACTACAAATTTAGAGTTGAACATACTTCTAGATCTCAAGCTTATACAACCATACAAACTCCTAAAGGTTTGCGTAAAGGTAGAACTAAAGCACATCAAGACTAAAACGAATCCACTATGTAAGGTAACCAATGACAATTTAAATACAAACAAAAACCAAAATGAATAAATGGAAAGGGTAAGCTAGACAAATTTTTTTTCTAAAAGCATAAAATGATTTTACAGTGAAGTCTAGTGACTCAAAAAATAGTGGCTTAAATAACGACAAAAAGTGATAAGCATTGTTAACCACTGCAAGAATCAAACATAGATTAACATATATAATAGAATATGTAAGTGAACATTGAATGAACCTGAAAATAAGTTCCTCCAACAACTTCAGAGTTCCAAGCTTTTGGCTCTCAAAGTTCAAAACTCTCTCCCTTAGTTAGTCCTTAAACTTTAGGGATATGCTTTATAGAAGTAGTAGTAGTTAGTAAGTGAAACTTAGAAAAGTCAAAGAAACTAAAGAGTAATGTTAAAACACAAAGCATATTATTAGGAATTCTTGCAAAATGTAATGCATTAACTATGCCTTGCAATATTGTAAAATTAAAGTAGTTTTTTTTTTTTAATAAAAAACTCGGTATCCGATCTAAAGATCAACTAATTCAGGGATAAATCTCGGTGTTAGCATAACTCAATTGAAGTCGGAGTAAAGCTCTATATAATTTGACCTAACATAGAAGTTGTTAGCATTTGTGAGATTCCAACATGACTCTAGTATTTGTAAATTGAAGTAGTAGTTTAGCTATAAAAGAAAATATTAATTTTTTATTTAAGGCTTAATTAATAAAATAGTCCCTTAAAGATATTTTTAGTTTCACATTGGTCTCTTAAAGAAAAAAAGGTCCGAATAGGTCCCTTAAAGAAGAAAAAAAGTCCCAATAGGTCCCTTAAAGACATCTCCGTTAATCAGTTTGGTCCCTTAAAGACATCTCCTTTAATCAGTTTGGTCCTCGAAAAAATGGACGGAAAGGACCAAACTGATTAACGGAAATGTCTTTAAGGGACCTATTCGGACTTTTTTTCTTTAAGGGACCTATTCAGTCATTTTTTTCTTTAAGGGACCAATGTGAAACCAAAAATATCTTTAAGGAACCATTTTACTAATTAAGCCTTTATTTAATAATATATATATTTTTTTTTTGAATGCCATACTTTATCAATAATTAAACTGATCATTAAACATAATTTTAAGTCTCGGTGTTATAGTACTATGAAGCAATAAATAAATGGACGTACAAAATAATGTGAAGAAATTAATAACCTGCATGAATAGCCCAACCACCATGATTTGTATATTAGTGATACCGACAGAATTTCCACAGTAAATTTTCAAGTAATTTTATTAAAATATTTGGTGAAAAATTAAATTAAATTGAGATATTTTTAATCCAAATATAGTTCGTAAAATATTTATAGAATAACCATTAACCAACATGTGCATAAATGATAAATATTTGACTTCATTAATCATTGATCATAGGTTTGATTTCTGATCGGTGGTACGAAAAAATATTTGTAGGAATAGGTCAATTTCTTAAGTGTGGATCTCAGTTACTTCGAAGAATTTAGTCACCACAGTTAAACATTTTCAACCCAACTGTGAGACATAACTCTAGTAATGGCCATATTAATATTGTTATATTAAATATTTTCACCGGGTTCAAACCCATATTCTCACAATATTTTTTTATCACTTTATAGTTTATTCAACTCATCTATAAATTCAAAATTAAGATGTTCGAACTTTTTATTTATTTATGGAAATAAGGGCCTAAGCCCGAAAAGATATTCGAACTTCGATGGCAATACCTTAAGAAATTTCACGACTTAGGCTATATGATTCTAGCTACGAAACTAATCTTTGAATTTGTAGTGAGTTTTAATTTTCTTATTCATCTTAAAATTGGAATTTCCAATTATCCACTTAACTACTTCAAAAAAAATAACTATGGTCAGAGAACTATATAGTTTAAAAATTGCTAGTAATTTCATGATGGAATCTAAAAAATAGAATGCTATAAGCATTTTTCCATAAAAGAAAAAAATCTGAAAAATAAACTTTTACTTATAATTAAAATTAAATAATTAAAATTAAAGTACTATGGTCATATGTTTGAAGTTTGAAATACAGTATGAATGAATTGAACAAGGGAGAAGGTCATATGTTTACATCCGAATTTAATATTGGTTGGTCCGCTGAACATATAGGTTAAAATGTTAAATGAGGCAAAAATGAGTTATGATTAACAACCGATTTGCTTGCTACTATTTGTTAATTATATATTCACTTTTATTTTTTAGAAACGAATATATTATATTTAATTTTTGAATAATTAAGTTTATCTAGCAAAAAAAAAGAGTTTGATGATTAATGTAACGAAGGTTTAATTTATTCAAATTTCCATATTTTTTTGATTTTTTATGGAAGACAATTCAAACACTTGATTTTTGTTTTATTTAGTTAGTAGGATATCACATTAATTAGTTGATCTCTTGCTCACCCTATGTTAAATTATCATTTCTTATGAAAAGATAATTATTTCTTGATCCGTAACCAACACATCATTTGCGAATTTTTTAATAGGCGACTCAAACTTTGCCGAGAAATACTAAAGGAGAAAGGGACCGATCATATCATCTTTTAGAGGTAGTAGGAAAATATTTTATTTTATGTAGTAATTTGAAAGGAAATCAATCAGATTGAATTCATTTTTTTAGGTCAAATAGTTTAGTGGAAATTCAACTCACTTTATATATACGTAAAATAATTACACGTGAATGAAAGACAAACGAGCAACAAGCCGCCGTAAGATAACTCGCTTTTAAAATGTAGAAAGTGAAACATTTGAACCTCATTTTATTTAACTTAAGCAATTCTAATCCATTTTCAGAGTCTTCAAAATAAATAATCATTTCCTACGGAAAAATAATTATTTCTTGATCCGTAACCAACACGTCATTTGTAAATTATTACTACTTTCTCTTAGCGACTCTTTCTTAATAGGCGACTCAAGCTTTGCCAAGAAATACTAAAGGAGAAAGGGACCGATCATTTCATCCTTTAGAGACAGTAGCAAAGTATTTTATGTTATTTGTAAGGAAATCAGTTAGTTTCTCAACTCACTTTTTTTATCAAATAGTCTAATGACAACTTCAAATCACTTCTAAGATGTAGAAAGTGAAACATTTTGGGCCTTACTTTTAAAATAAAATTTAAATTTATCTATACACAATTTATTTTTTTCTCGCTATGTATTTATACTCTAGACGTCTTCGTGTTACAGTATATTTTAAAAGAGTAGTGTTATATGAACACAAAAAGACCGAACAAAAATATGACACAATCTTTCTACACTCACAGTACAATTATCGAGATGTGCAAAAAATATTAAAAAAAACATAAAGTGAAACTTTGTTGTATTTTTGTTAGAATATTGTGTTCAAATAATATTTCTCATTTTAAAATGAGGTTTGAATAAAGTCATTAAATTTCTTTATTTTCTTTTGTTTGAGAGGTGAGCTTATTGGAAGACCTTCTGAGAGCTATTAATACCTTTCAAATCTTAAATGCTTTAGATATTTTGGGTTTGGAAGTATGATACTATCGGGATCGTTTTGTTTAATCAGCATATTTTGTGTTGGTGAGTATTTTAGTAGCTTAAGTAGTCTCTCTTGTGGTTTCCGAGCAAATCTTGAAGTTGCAAAAATGTGAAAGTTTTGAGTGCCTTCTAAAGTGATAATCTTCTCTTGGCAACTCCTTCAAAATAGAATTTCAGACCCGTCAAAACCTCTTTATGCATAATGTTATTAGAGATCCTCTTAATACTTCATGTATTCTCTATGGCACTACAGCTGTGTCGGTTGAACATATATTCTTAAGTTGTAATTTGGCTTCGTGTGTCTGATACTCCATTTTTAGGTGGTTAGGGGTTGGGTTTGTTTTGTCGAGGGGGATTATAGGTTTATTCGATCTTTGCCTTGGGTTGGGAGTGGGTATAGGAGGGAACACCTACAATGGTTGTTAGTTTGGCATATCGTTATTTGGTCAATATGGATTTTCTGAAACAACGTAATTTTTGCTAGGGGAACGTCGTCGTTTGAATATCTAGTTGATAGGGTGAAACTTCTTTCTTTGAGGTGGTAGCCAAAAACCGTGGTCACTCTTGCACTTTATATGAATGAGATGTGCAGCCTTTTTTGTGTTGAAGCCGTTAGAGTGTTGTGTCATGGTGAGCCTTAATCTTGGAAGGCGATGGGCCTCCTTTTTGCCCGCTTTCTTTAGTGATCTTTTACTTTCCCTCTTTATTCTTGTATCTCTTTTCTTTGAGGTTCTTTGTCTTTCTTGTACTCCCCCTATTTGGATCTTTTGTAACGAGGTTATTTTTATTCTTAATACTATATTTTACTTTTAACAATTAGAATTACACATTTAAAATATATATAGAGTTAAAAATTCGGAATTTAAATCTCAACTGCGTCTAAACAATACTAATGCGTGAGACCATTAAAATTCATTAATTCATAATTAAATCTATTTTTCAGAAGCAGTAATTTTATTAAAAAAAATATTATTATATTTTGGATGAACCTCATTTTATTTAACTTAAACAATTCTGATCCATATTCGAGTCTTCAAAATATTTCGATTAAATATTTTTTGAGATTTGTTATAATTCATATAACTTCAAAATATATTATCTCATGTATAATTTACAATTAAAATAAAATGTGATCTTATTATCCTTCAAATTATTTTTATCTAATTTTTTCATATACTTCTCTTTTTTTGATAAATGGTAAGTAAATTACACTGTAGACTAGATGATGATGAGAGGATTCATTCTCATCCAACGTGTTTCTTGCTCACATTCTCATTTTCTATAGAAAAGCAATTATTTCTCACGACATGACGACACTTTCTGAATTATTACTAACTTTTTCTTTTTTCTCAATTAATAGAAAAAGTTATGGCTACATATTCTTCTTTTTTAGAAATTTTGCTGCACCTTTTCTGACGTGAAATAAATTACATCATCATATTGACGGGAATGGGAATATACCACCTTCATTTCTATCCGGATCTTATAAACAAACAAGGTTTATTTTTTCAATATAGTACTTCTACCTCTTTTATATAATAATTTTTATATTTACAATAAAAGTTATCTTAAAATAATAATCATTTTCACTTTTTAATGTCATTAATTATTATTTTTTCAATTATATAGCTACTAATTAATATCATGTGCATCATTTTTTTAAACTTTGTATTTATGATAACTAGAGTTCACAAGGACATTTTCATCTATCTGTCCGTTTTTTTTATTGTGTTAACGTATAAATTATAAATGATGGTTGTGAATAGTTAGGCTTTGTTTGGTAAGCCAATAAGTTAGTTAATAGTTTTTAGTTTATAAGCTAAAAACTTTGTTTGATAACAATTTTTTCTTTGAAAAGCTTATAGCTTATTTTTCAAACGCTATTTCAAGTAACTTATGAGCTTATAGCTTATCTTTTTTTTTTTTCCAATTTTACTTCTATCATCTTACTTGAAAAATATTAAATATTAATTAAACATATATTTTTATTGTCATTTCATATGTATAAGTTGGTTCAACCGCTAATTTTACCAAACACTACAAATTCAACCAGCTAGCTTATTCGTTGTAAGCTTAACAACTATCCACTATTTTTTACCAAATAGAGTCTTAATGTCAATTTTCCGATACTTTTAATTTTCATTGCAATAAAAAAAATTATTTTATGTGAATAGTTAATAAGACTAATTAGATAAAATTATTATGCTATTTTCCTCAATTATATATAGCCTCTCCTTAATACGTATGGAATGATTAAATATGATAATTTTTATAAGACTTAGAAAGTACTATTTTAAGTTAATATCTTTGGAAACAATTTTTTACTCGAGAAATTTTACAAAAGTATCATTTATTAATGATATGAAAAAGAAAATAAAAAAATTTAAAAAAAGAGAAACAAATAATTAAGAGTATAATATAAAAGATAGTATTAATGCATGATTGACTAATTGATACCGTAAAACGACTTATAATTCAATATATAGGCAAAATGCATCTATAACTCCTTTAAGTTTTACATTTGTATCAGATAAGTCCTTTAAGTTTTTTAAATATCAGATATGTCCTTTAAGTTTTTTAAGTATTAGATAGGTTCTTTAAGTTTTATGTTTGTATCAAATATCCGAAAAAGTCTTCGTGCTCAACTCGCTTTGTTTGTTGATGTCACAAGGGCATGCTGGAAGAGGAATTGCCCGATTCGATGTTGGAGCTGCGGAGATTCCTTACATTAAAGAAGCCTGAGATTAGAGTCGAAATCGGTGAAGCTTTTTTCCGCTCCCCTTTGATTCTTGCATTTTGGGGTTGGTTACTCGATCAATAGCGTCCGTTAAGTGATTGATGTTCAATTGGGCTTTCGCCCTATTTGATACAAAATTAAAACTTAAATGATCTATCTGATACTTAAAAAACTTAAATGACATATCTAATACAAACGTAAAACTTACAAAACATGTGAATGCATTATGTAGTGCCAAAAATATTACAAAATTTAAAACTTACATTACATTACATGATGACACATTGATACGTACTGTTTATTCATTGATCCATATAGATGCATTAAACATGCTACACATAACAAACACAAATCTAGTTATGATATAATCCAAACTATGAATTACACATTTTCAACTTTCTACTAGAAGATAATTTTTGCAAGACGAACAAAGTTGAATGCAGTGTAAACAAGAAATGCAAGCCCAACCAAAGTAGAACTTGCTCTCCAAGCATCTCTAAAATAAACCAACCACAATGCAGCCATAGTACGGTTCCAAATATTTTGATAATGTTTATTAAGCTCATTAATAATCTCATAGTAACATGTTGAATTCACCACAACATGTTTACAAAGACCATTAACAAGCATTGCCACTTCTTTATCACTTCCCATTTCATGCACAATCACTTCTTTCTCAACCAAAAAATCAACATCCACTTGTGTATGTATAAGAGAATCAACAAGTGAGACATAATTGCATATATAAGGTTGTTCTTGATATTGACATTGTTCGAGCGCAATTAGGTTCCGTAAAACACATTCTGTTGTGTGGTCAACTTTCAACTGCGGAATTCTGAGACGCGCTTTGAAATGGTTCAAACATGAAAATGAAGGTAAACAACCTAAGCAGAGAAAATAACTTAAAAATGGTTTTTTCTCGAATGATATATCGAGTAATCTTCTCTCGACAACTTTCTCGAAACTCACACCGGAGTCCATTAACTTTGTTACCGTTCTTGGTAAATTATGAGCACAACCACTTTTTCCTAAATCAGATGGAAGGTAAAAAAACCTAATCAAATCAGTGAAATGCTTAGGATCTTGATTCCTATGGTTATTGCCGATAGATTTTTCGGAATTTTTTTTCTTCGAAACTGAATGACCACTACTAACATCACCAAGTATACCACTCACAAAATAGTATTGCTTGGTTTGATTCTTATCCAAAACAAGCTTAGTTTCACGCGAAGACGATTTTTGAGTATCATAGAATGCAAAATACTCAAGTGCAAGATCAAGAAATCTTTCATGTTCAAGTTTTTTATCTTCTTCAGGGACAACAGTATCATAAAGATTCGTCAACACGAAAAAAGGTATTTGATTTTCCAACAAAATCAAATCCCTTGTGATACTTTTACTCAACCAAGCTTGTGTGAGAATGTAATCATCACTATGTTTCCATCGAAACGACTTGGATTCAACATATTCATGTTCATGTTTCGATTTATCTGATTTCCATGAACTGTTTCTTAACAAAAGTTCCATGATGAAAACAGCATCCAACAAAATTGTTTCCACAAATTTCTCTTTACTGATGTTTGGAAATTTCTCCGCATAAGAGTTTCTTATTTTTTGTTCTTTGTTTTCGAGATAAGTTTTGTAATTCTTGATCGTTGATTGTTGATTGAATTGCGTTAGACGCTCGAAAAAGAAATGGAAGTACCTTTTTTTGTGTTGTTGCATTGATTGAAGTTCTTGTTTGCCATGGTGAATTGGACCAATTGAGATTAATTGAGGAGTGTAAGCTTCTTGTTTCACTTTTCGAAGATTTGGAGGAACTTTGTAGATGCTACATTCTGCTAAGCTTAATTCTTCTAAGACTTCAATGTCGATTATGTGTTTCAGTTTCACCATCTCATTTTCGGTTTCAGATAAAGCAGCGGCAGAAGAAGAATTAGCATGTGCCATAATATTGTTTTTCCTATGACAATTTTGTAAGTAAAAATTAGAGCACAAAAACATCGACAGAATAGACATATCAACTATGTTAGCGTCTATACACAAAATCACTTTAATAGATGTATCATGTCATAGATGAATAATTGTGTTATGTATTCATAGTGAACTAATTGATTACATTTTAGTTAGGGTTAAACTAGTTGGATAAATCCGATCGAACCGATTACCAAACGCGTATTTTTTTGTACTTAAATTTTCGGTTGAATCTGATTGGATTAATTTAACTTAGGAACTCAAGTCGATAATATATCCGTACTCATATTTTTTTCATACTCGTTCAAGTTTTCAATGTGATTTTATCTATAATTACCAATCGCGCAACAATTATATCCTATTCAGTTACAGACTGTAATATTGCGGTGGCATGATCACATTGTGATGTGATTCGCAATTTAAAACTATCACTTGCTAAGTTGATTAAACAATGATGAGTTACCCAAATGGCCTAAAGTGAACTATCACATGCATTTCTGGAACTGACTAAGCAATAATAAATCTTCAATTAATCAAATAATTTTGAGACTTTTAATTTTTAAGCGCAAAATCGATTTTTAGTCTAGGAACGCCGAAAAACCGTGGTAATAAAGGGTAACAGACAATAGTTTTTCACATGTTGTCATGTTTCTACATTTTGTCTACTTCCTTATAGAAAACCGTGACCTATTCACATTTTCTTAACTTCTCTTTCTGTTCTGTCATTCCTGCTGCCCTTCATCTAATATTTGACAATAATAAAAACATTTTTAAAGAGAGAAAAAAATGAACTGACGATTGGGATGATAACAACATGGGCAACAAGGAGAGGATGAACCGAAGAAGATGAACTGGAGAGAATGAAAAATAGCTTTTTAGATTTATGAGATAATTAATGAATCTGGTCTAGAATACTTCATCCGTCTCAAAATATAAGACTTAGTTGACCATTGAACATACATCAATCCACAATTTTGATCACTAATATCTTTAATTATCTGTTTGTAAAAATTATAAAAACTTAATATTTTAAAAATACTCATCAAAACAAATTAAACAAGATCTCATATGCTAATGTTTATATTTATATTTTTTATAAAAAAAAACAAGATAAATGAATAGTACATTTAGTCAAAGGATGTCTTATATATTGGGACGAATGGAGTATAAACTAAATTCAGTATAGAAAACAATTTTTTACTTATATTTTAAATGAAATAGGGGTGGGTGGGGTAGCTCAGTTGGCACTTGCTGACTGAGCGGATGTAGGCTGTTGGTCAGGGGTTCGATCCTTGGCAGCAGCAATTGTAGTATTTTCTTTGTAAATAAGTTGGTGGTACTTATAAATCATCAATTTTAAAAAAAAAAAAAAAAAATGAAATGGAGTAAAAAGAAAGAGAAAAACGTTAATTACAAAACATATACTATGTAATCAAGGGCGAGAAATTAATGGACTATTAAAACCAAATCAGTCCCATCCCCAACACCCTCTCATCTCTCCCCAACCTCGTCGGAACATCTCTTTCCATGGAACATCTCTTTCGTTGTTATATCCTTCGTACCATATAACAGCACTCACTAATTATGTACTTTCTCTTATTTTTATTGCGTTTTATATATAATATTATTTGTCGTTAAAAAAAAATAAAACCAAAATAGAATAATATTTGGAAAACAGATGATAATGAACACAAATTCTGAACCTGTTGGTTGGTGGATACAAATCGGAGTGAGCTTCTCTTGAGCAATATTATATGCTTGCTTGCTTGCTTGCTTTGGTGTGTGCATATTATATGTTTATATGTCTTTTTATAGTGTTGCTTAAAGACTCAATGAGTGTTGAACTGATGTGTGTTCTTCATGCCATTGACACTTTTTCTTTTTTGGTATCATGTCTCTAGTATTTAAAAATTGAGTCATGATAATTCATAATTCAGTCGTGAGTTAAGTAAAATATGATAAAAGATTATTCTTATTAAAAATTAATCTCTAGTTTTTGCAAATAAATAATCGGTCATGTTAACCAGTGTCCCCGGGACACTAGTTAAGGATACTAAAAGGAGTAATTTTTGCATTGAAAAGAGCATTTTTTATACTTATAAAAAATAGATTACACAATTTTCAATACATTCATACCTTATTTAGCTCCTTAAACAGTGCCCCAGGGGCACTAGTTAGCATTTTCCATAAATAATTTATCTTAAGAAGAATTCATTAAGCACTTGAACTAATTTACTTGTTACATGCCATTATCAATTCTTTTTTTTCTGATACATAGACGAAATGGTAAGTCATTGAAAATCCACACACATAAATTGGAAGGATTGGGATTCAAACCGCGACATTAACAATTTCGACATTTATTTTTTGAAAATTGAGCTAGAATTTTTAGACAAGTCATTACCACTTTAATCATGAAGCGCTGCTTTTTAAACCAATAATCCAATATACACTTTACTTTTGTAGCTGAAGATAACTAAATAATTACTACTGTAGTTGTGATAAAAATCAAAAAGTTTGTATAATTTTATATAAATTTAAATTTGCGATATTTTTATTATTTCTAATTGTAATATAGTATTCCTTAATTCATCAAAATTATAAAACCAACTTTATATTTGATTTTTTATTAGACTTCAGGTGGAAACTATCTTATAATGATGGCTTCAGGTGACCATGCTTCGCAATTTAGTAATGCTTACGTTTTTCGTAAAGAGGTTCGATCAGGGTTATAAGTGGTTTGGTTTGGTTGGCTAAGCTTGTTGGAAGGAGAGAAACAGTAGGATTTCTACTCATAAAGATTCTTCATTGGAGATGTTGTTTAACAAGGTAAAAAGATTATCATGGTGGTGGTTGAAGACTAGAAAGAAAGGTTTTAATTATGATTTGAATATGTGGTGGTTAAATTCATTGTCTTGCTTAGGATTTTAATTAAGCTTCTGCCCGTTAACGTTGTTTTGCATCTTGTGTAACCTATTGTAAACTCCTTAGTTAAGCACATCTTGTGCCTAATTATATTTCCATTTATAGCATATTTCTTTGGCTTCTTAAAAAAAATGGCTTGTGTCTTATTTTCTTTATTGTTAATTACAATTTTAAAATATAAATTTTTTCATGTATGCATTTATAAATTTAAGGCTTAATTAATAAAATGGTTCCTTAAAGACATTTTTTGTTTCAGATTGGTCCCTTAAAGAAAAAAAGGTCCAAATAGGTCCCTTAAAGAAAAAAAAGTCCGAATAGGTCCCTTAAAGACATCTCCGTTAATCAGTTTGGTCCCTAAAAAGAGGTCTAAATAGGACCAAACTGATTAACGGATATGTCTTTAAGGGACCTATTCGGACCTTTTTTTCTTTAAGGGACCTATTTAGACATTTTTTTCTTTAAGGGACCAATATGAAACCAAAAATGTCTTTAAGGGACCATTTTATTAATTAAGCCTAAATTTAAAGCATAACGACAAAACAGTTTTAAGTACTTTTTGTTGAATTATGTGAAAGTAAATCAATAATGTAGATCATGATGTTTAAGAGGTATTTTTATCTAGGCACAAAGGATATAAGTACAAATTTAGGTGTGCAAACATAAATTTATAAAACAAAATAGTGGGACTAAAATGTGTCATTTCATCAAAATTGAATGATAAATGAAAAAATGGACCAAATGACTCAATTTTTTAAAATAGGAAGATCAAAATTGCGAGAAAAAAAATAAGGGAACCAAAATTGCCCATTTTTAAAATAGGGGAACCAAAATTGAGCAAAACAAAATAAATAAACTAAAATTGCTTATTTTATAAAATATAGAGACCAAAACACAGATTTATTAATTAATTACTTTTGTATGACGTTTTTGTTGAGATTACAAGATGCGTCACATTCTATAAATAGAAATATTTATATATATACTTTTATAGTTGAAATCGTAAAGTCATTGAAAACTCACACACAAAGTGGAGTGATTGAAGTTCGAACGCCGGTCATGAAGTCCGACACTAACAATTTTAACATTTCTGGCAGATGAGCTAGAATTTGTGGACGGAGTTCTACCAACTAAGATAAGTCTATGGGAAGAAATCACTCTTTTTATTTTTTAAGGTGAACCTTCATTCATGAATTTCCCACTAATAATTGCACAATCCTACCCCATATTTCTTTTTTTTAGTGGATCATGTGTTGTTGTTTGTCCAACATACTATCATCTTTTTTATTTTTGTCCTTTTTTTTATTAAGTTCCATCAATCTTTCAATAATTCAATTTACGATTAACTTTTCCTCTCATTTATTTTATTAGGGGAGAAATTAAATTATACCGGTGTAACATTTAAGTAATATTACACCGCTCAAATAACACTTCAACGAATACCAATTTTACAAAATCCGTCGTTAGATTGAAAATTTATATCATATCAAGATTAATGGTATTCGATAAAAACATATAAAGCAATGATTTTGATCGGCCTCAATAACATATAAAACAATTTTAGATTTTTGTAAAATTAAATATGAATGATTTATATGATATAAATTTTCAATCTAACAATGAATTTTGTAAAATTTATATTCGTCGAAGCGTTATTAAACGGTGTAACATTCCTCAAATGTTACACGGATGTAATTTCATCAAATCCCATTTTATTATTATCCTTTTCTTGAGTATACTTTTGATTGAAAGTAAAGTTGCAATTCCGTGTCTTTCTTTTCTTCTTGTTTTTCTCGTAATTAATATAAAGTTTATATATGTTGAATTTCATGTTCACGAGAGTCAAGACTTAAAAGTACTTGCATATTATTTATGAAGGAAATCTTCATATGTTATTGTAAAATATGAATCAAATTTTTATCAACTAAACCAACTTTCATTGATATCTTTTTATTCTTCAAGATACAAGACAATATATTAGAAAAATAAAATCCAATTTTTTATGGTTTATTTAAGTTTTTGGACTTAAACATAGTGACACGATATGTTTTGGTTTGCATAATATATAATCTGCTAATGTGAAATCATTAAGATGAACTTAATATACAATTAAAATGAAAAATGTATTTTTTTTGTTTTCACTACATTATCTGGTTCACTGGACCGCCTAATCTGGTTCGAAAATCAATTTTGGCATCACGTGGTTTCAGCTCTCTCCCGAACGCAGTTGCGGGAGATCAAACCGCGGTAAAATATATATCATTTATAATAATAAAAAAAACCATAAAATGAGATTTTAATTTTTAATGTTAAAATTATGCATTGATGATTGATCATTTAAGTGGGCTATAATCGGCCCGTGACCCAATTCATTAGTTTGTTGATAACATGGCCCAATAAAAAGGAGTTTTATTTTGAATCATAAAAATATTGTTCCTACCAAAATTTGAAAATTTGAAGTTAGATTCTTTAGAACGATTTGTCTTTAACTAAATTCATGTCATACCTATTGGTTAATCATCATTATAGATGATAATACATTCTACTTGTTAGAACAACCGGTAACAAAAGAGAAATAGAAAACCAAAACCCACAATTGTTTAGTTACGCAGTTTGATAAAGTGTGCATACATTTGTGACTACGGAGCAATTGTAGTTATGTATTATTACTTGAATGAATACGCGCACCACCCGCCTCACTCGCTCCGCTCCCTGGCCGCCCCTTTCCCACCTTCTCTGTCTATGAGCCATACACAACACTATTAGACTTTAAAATCTCATACTTGTAACTAAACACATGATTTAGGTTGAAAATAATAATATAATTGATGGAATAATAAGAAGATATCAACTCTGAGAATATTCTAACAAAATCAACTAGTACTATAAACTATTTCAGAATTTAGGTTGAAAATACACCAATAACTCTAAGAAAATTGACAATAGCAAATAAGAAAATAGCAACTCCAACAACAGTTGAACTGAGTCTCCAAGGATCGCGAAAATAGACTGATCTCAACATTCCCATATAATGCTTCCACCGGTTATTATAATGTTCATTCAGTTCCTTTACGACTTCGCCATAACAATTCGATGTCACCACAACACATTTGCAAAGACAATTAACCAAAGTTGCCAATTCTGCATGACTCCCAAGTTCATGGTTAATGATTTCTGTATCAACCAACAATTCAACATCTTCATGTGTATGAATCAAAGAATCAATCAACGAAACATAGTTGCATATAAAAGGTTGGTCGGAATAGTGACATTGTTCAAACGCGATGAGGTTCCTAAGAACACATTCTGTTCCTTGGTCTACATTCAAATGCGGAATTTGTAGCTTAGATTCAACAACTTTCAAACATGGTACACAACCTAAGCACAAAAACCAGCTCAAAATTGGTGTCTTGGTAAAACTTATGTCACAATAGCTTCTACCTTGAACTTTCTCAAAGCTAATACCTGCTTCATTCAACTTTGTTGCTGTCCTTAGTACATATTCTGATCTAAAAGGCGTAAAATTTTCCGATGGATTCACACCCTTAACTTGAATTTCTCTCGGAAGATAACTATATCTAATCAAATCAGTGAAGTGTTTGCAAGATTTACAATTCCTAATCATCTCATCTTTTGAGCTTAACTTTTGAGGATAATAATCTTCGAAGTAGTTAAAAGCAAGCTCGATAAAACTAACACAATTTTCCTTATTGCAACCATTGTTATCACTTAATAAGAAGACCCTTTTGTGCAATTCCTCCAAAACAAACATAGGAATCTGATTTTCAAGCAGTAACAGATCCCTTTGTGTGATTTTATAAATCCACGATGTCGTAAACATGTAATCATTTTTCTGTTCAGATTCATTAGCTTTTCTCAAAAACAACTCCATGACGAAAACCGAGTCTAACAAAATCATTTCAACAAACTTGTCATTTTGGCAAACATCTTGTTTGCAATAAAAGTTACCGATATTTTCTCTGTTATCTTCAAGAAAAGCTTTGAATTGTACCAAAGCCGAAGCTTGTTTATTCGATAAACGTTTCCAAAATGCATGAAAGTACCTTTGTTTCTGTTTCTCTTGATTTAGTTCTGAATTGTGACTGTGAAAAGGACCAATTGAGATAAACTTTGGTGTATAAGCATCTTCATTCAACTTCAAGAGATGGTTAGGAACATTGTAAATGCAACATTGATCATGTAACATAGGTTCAATCAATTCTGGAATGTTAATTATGTGCTGAATTTGTAGTGTTGTTTCAGAACCCATTGAAAATTTCAAACACAATTTTCTCTTCCTTTTTTACCTATAAAATTAACCAAAAAAAAATAACATACATTAAATTACTAGCAATATATATTACCTTATAACAAAATTTCACAGATTAAACATTAATTAAGTTCACAAGAAATAACAAAAAACTATTAAAAAAATAATGGTTGAAATTTTAAGGATGAAATATCTGTCTCAATCATCTAAAAATAAACAACTTGAAACACAAAACTAAAATTTCTTCCTATTTTGCCCCTATAACAATAACACAAAAAAATACATTAAATTAAATTACTAACAATATATTACCTTACAACAAGATTCTACACTTTAAAAAATAAAGAAGCTCAACAAAAATAACAGAAATAAAAAAATCATAAAAGGTTAAACTTTGAAGGTTGATATAACTCTTAATCATCTAAGACTAAACAACTTGAAACACAAATTTTTCTTCCTATTTTTCCCTTTTAACAGTAACACAAGAAAGAACATACATTAAATTAAATTACTAGCAATATATTACCATATAACAAGATTTCACACTTTAAAAAATAAAGTAGCTCAACAAAAATAACAGAGAACTAAATCATATAAAAATAAATAAATTGAAAAATGGAAACTAGTAATGTAGAGTTACACGGAACTTACAAGTAGAGAAGAAATCCAAATGCAAAACACAAGTCAAAAAATTTGTTAGCACCAACAATTTTAAGGTTTGAGAGGAAGAAGAGTTGTTGGTAGTAATAGTAATAAATAATAATTACCTCATAAAGGATTGAAAGTAACCAAACCTAACACTTTCTGTTAAAATAAATATGTTGCATTGATTTTGTTGCTATCTTTGTCTGTTTCTGTTTGTGCTCTGCAG
The DNA here is from genome assembly GCF_020283565.1 of Trifolium pratense. Classification (NCBI taxonomy): domain Eukaryota; kingdom Viridiplantae; phylum Streptophyta; class Magnoliopsida; order Fabales; family Fabaceae; genus Trifolium; species Trifolium pratense. The sequence continues at coordinate 57,345,997 of NC_060063.1, forward strand.
CTCATCTGCTCATGCATGTGCTGTGCAATATTGTGTTTTTTTTTTATATTTATATTTTTTTTGGAAAAGCAAAGGAAATAATAAATTAAAAAAATAAGCACAAGAAGTGCTATGAAACAATACAAGCAAGTCTATCACAGTGAAAAAAAATTAATATTGTAGTAAAAAAAATTAATGATTATTTAATTTACAAACAAATTTTTTGTTTACAAACTTCATTTTTTTTTTTATGACAATATTGGTTTTCAAACTAGATTACGCGAGAATTTATTTCATATATTTCCAATCCAAGATTATACGTAAAAAAAAGAGAAAGATTAAATTACTCTTTTTAAACAAAAAAAGATTTAATTTTTAGTAATTTTTTACTACAAATTATAAATGATATTTATTCATATATACATTTATATCGATAGAATACATCGATTTAATATAAGTTCAAAGTTATTAAGAATACCCTTACAAATAAAAAGTAATTAAGAATAAAAAAATAATCTGTGGATATATTCGCACCAATCAACTAATAAAACGATAAATTGCATAAGTCAATGAAAATGATTATACTCATGTGTATGAACTTTCCATCCAGATCTATAACATTAATTATGTCAAAGTTATTATTGACTGAATCTGTACTATATTAAAAATAATTTTTCAAACAGTTGAGGGCGGCTTGGGTGTGGCGAAGGCAGTTGAGGGCTGGAAGGAGATGTTTGAGAGTGTCAGTCTTTACTTTCTAACATTTTCTTACAAGCACAGTCTTCAGATAGGTGGCAGTGACAGTTAGACCCCAATACAAGCTACACTATTCGGGGTGCATATTAGTTATTGACTACTCTTGACTTGGTTACTCTGGATGACGCGGAACATCTCATTTGGCACCCTCAGGTTCCCTTGAAGGCCTCCATTTTTGCGTGGTGTTTACTGCGTGATAGGTTGCTCACAAAGTCAAACCTGGTCACTCGAGACATCTTATCTCCTGCAGCTCACTTTGCGTATCTGGATGTGGGGTGGCCGAGTCGGCCCACCACTTATTCATCTCTTGCAGCATTTGGTTCTCTTTGGGCTTTAGTTTGCACTTGGATTGAAATTTCACCGACGGGTTCCACTTCTATTCGAGATCACTTTGTTCAATTTACTTACTCGGCTAGTGGATCTAGAGCACGCCGGTCTTTTTTGCAACTCATTTGACTTGCTAGCGTTTGGGTTGTGTGGACAAAAAGAAACCACGGATTGTTCAAAGGCTCAACCAGTACTCTTCATCAGATGTTGGACAAGATCAAGCTCTTTTCTTATAGGTGGTTGAAGACAACGAGTATTACTTTAGTCTCAAACTACCATAGTTGGTGGTCTAGTCATTTGCTATGTTTGGGCCTTGTATGATTGGTTGCTTTTCTTTCTGTGATTATTTGTAAACTTTGGTTGGTAGTCTATCTTGCCATATCTTGTGTTGAGGAGGTTGCTTTTTGTTAATATATCTTATTTTAGCTTTATAAAAAAAAATATTTCAAAATAAGATTGCTCCAAAACGGAAAAAAAAAAAAACATCACATTAAAACAATGAAATAACACAAAAAAATATGGATGGGAAATTAAATATATGTAAAAATTATATTTATTTAATTAAAAGTTAACCATGTCACTCCCTCTCCGGTAAATTAAGAAGAAGAAGAGAAAAGTGGTGACAATTAAGTTAAACAGGGAGGAAAGTCACCATATTTTTTTTGGCTCTAATAGCCTAGTTGTTGAGAAGTCCCGACTCTTTAAATAATGTCTTTCATAGCTATCAACTTATGCGACAAAAATCACCACCATATATTTTTATTATTAGATTTTAGTAGGTAGAAATCTTTTAAATTTAAATGAGTATATGTACCAGCGATGTAAAATTCTCTCAAGATTTATTTGATACAAATTTATAATTTAATTTTAGAAATTATAATCTAACCCTTATATAATTTTTTTTAGAGAAAATAAAATACATACCGACACTGTAAAATTTTGTGAATAATGCCCTATAATCTTTTTACAATGTCGTATGATAGCAATCTTGTATTATGCTAAATTAGTAAATTACTCTACTACACTCCACCTTAATTAAGTACTAAAAAAGGTAGTCATTATTTGCACTTTATGAACTACAATGCATATGTAAACATTTTTTTTGTTTACAATGAACTATGAATCGAATCCAAAATCTATAATTTATTACTAAAATCTCTTACCAGTAAATCAAACCTAGTAATTTCATGTGTAAACATTTTACGCATGTCTTCAAATTTTGAGAAGATTTTTGCCTATATCAAGCATATATTGCCAGATATTTCTTAAAGGAATTTTTATGGCGTTTTACACACATGTCTTTCTAATTCATTCACCACATATTTTATCTTTATTTATCTCTTTCTATTACATCACTTATAATAGAAATATTACGTCACTTCTACCAAAAAGAATAAATAAATATTACATCACTTTATTTATCTCTTTCTCTCTCTCTTTCAAGGACCCAAATTGGGAGAATGACTCCCATGGTCATTTGATCGTATAAACATAATCACTTTTTTATTATTTATAAAATAATTAAAATTAAAATTTTATGAATATAACTAAAAAAATTATATTTGATACTTGACCGTATATAAGAATAATTCTCCAAATTGGACTCAAAAGTCCAAAGTCAAACTACTAATGTTTAAATATCCGGTGCATGCATACTGAATGCATGTGGGGAGAAGACAAAAATGGATGCAAGTTGTTCTTCAAAACAAAAACATTAGTGGTGTGCCAAAGAGTGTTTGTTTCCATGGAAAATACATAGAAAGTGGGAACAAACTAAGAATAAAAATACAAATTAATGTCACAGTAGTAAAGAGAGCCTCACAATCATTATGAAAGGAAAGGAAGTTCAATGAATTAATTAGCCTATACTTTCAAGCACAGGTAATTAATGTTTCAATTTCTCTTTTAGTAGATTCTAACTACTACTTTAATGTTTGATTATATAATTTGTTTTCATTTATATCAAAAGAAAAATTGCAATGAAATGAAAGTGTTTAAGATTTGTGTCAAAATTAACAAGTGACTTGTTTTAATTTATTGACCAGGTTGTTCTTTGTGTTGACTTTTCAATGGCTTCTTCACCAATTATGTACACTCCAATATTACCTGATGAAACAGAAGAACTTCATATACAACATATAATTAACATTCCTGAAGTGATTAAACCAGCACTACATGAAATCTGTTGCATTTACAAGGTTCCTCCCAATCTCAGAAAGTTGAATAATGGAGAATCCTATACACCACAATTAATCTCAATTGGTCCATTTCATCATACCAAAGAAGAATTGAAGCCAATGCATACACAAAAACAAAGGTACTTTCATGATTTTTGGAAAAGAGTAACAAATAAAAATGCTTTGGTAAACTATAAAAAATTCCTCAAAGAAAAGATTGAAATGGTAAAGAATTTCTATTCTGAGTTTGATGTTAGAATCAATGATGATCAGTTTGTGGACATGATCATGTTAGATTCTGTTTTCATCTTAGAACTGTTTCTAAGAAAGTCAAAGGAATCTGATAGGGACAAAGATTACATGTTCACAACATCATGGATTTGCAAGACTATACAAAGAGATTTGTTACTTCTTGAAAATCAGCTTCCAATTTTTCTCTTGGAACATTTACATCAAAAAGTTTTCAAGGATAGTAATAATGGTTTCAATTTTCTTGAACTTGCATTTAACTACTTTGAAGATTACAATCCACAAAGATCTAACAAAGATGAAAATGAAGAGATGTTAAAGAATTGTAAACCATGCCAACACTTCACTGATTTGATAAGACGTTTTTACCTTCCAAAAGAAGTTCGTGACGACGATTTCAATAACGAAGATAAATATTGTGTCCTTAAGACAGCAACAAAGTTGAATGAGGCAAGTATTAGCTTTGTGAAAGTTGATCAAAGAAGCTTATTAGAAATAAAGTTTGTCAAAGTTCAAATTCTCAATTGGTTTCTATGCTTTGGTTGTTCACCATTTTTGAAATTTTTTAAATCAAAGTTAGAAATTCCTCAATTCAAAGTAGACCAAACAACAGAATGTGTTCTTAGGAATCTTATTGCATTGGAACAATGTCACTATTCAGAACAACCTTTCATTTGCAACTATGTTTTCCTAATTGATTCTCTTATCAATACACAAGAGGATGTGGAAATTTTGGTTGATAAGGAAATCATTGTTCATGAACTTGGAAGCCATGTTGAATTAGCAACTATGATAAATGGTTTGTGCAAGAATGTTGTGGTAACATGCAATTATTATGGAAAAACATCGAAGAGTTTGAATGATCATTACCATAACCGTTGGAAACGTTATATGGGAATGTTAAGATCGGTTTATTTTCGCGATCCTTGGAGATTCAGCTCGGTTGTTGTAGGTGTTGTTATCTTCATAGTTGCTATTGTCAATTTTCTTCGTATAACTGGTTTATATTTTCGCGATTCAAGACACTAAATTATTGTTTTTTATTTCTGTTGTAATTTTCAACATTTTCCTTGTATTGTTGTTCAGCTAATAATCAAGTTGTGTTCTCTTTTTGTCTCAATTGCATCACTATTGGTTACTAATTTACTCTTAAAGTTGTTACTTTCTGTTCCTTGGGATACTTATTCGTAAGCCTAAGAATCAAGTTTTAGAAATGAGTATTGGGCCTAACTCAACCTTACAAAACCGGCTTGTAAGGTGAGGATTGCCTCTAGTATATAAACACTTAGTCAGGCCATCTCTCAACCGATGTGGGACTCTTAACACACCCCCTCACGCCCAGCACTATTGGGCTTGGTGCGTGGATATAAACGGTAGGTGGCCCGATAGCGGAAACCTGATAACAGGTGGCCCAACGGATCGTGGAGAGGCTTTGATACCATCTTAGAATTTGAGAGGCCTATACTCAACCACAAAAGCTAGCTTGAGAGTTGAGGTTTGCACTACACTTATAAAGGCTATCTTTGTCATATCTCTAGCCAATGTGGGACTTCTAACACACCCCCTCACGTCCAGAACTGAACAAGCTGGAACGTGGGATCAACAACAACGGGTGGCCCAAATATGGGAGGTCTCCGCAACAAACAACAAATGGATCTAGGATAGGCTCTGATACCATATTAGAATTTGAGTATTGGGCCTAACTCAACCTTACAAAACCAACCGGCTTGTAAGGTGAGGATTGCCTCTAGTATATAAACACTTAGTCAGACAATCTCTCAACCGATGTGGGACTCTTAACATCAAGGAACGCTCGGGTTTCGAAAGCTGCATAATTATAACCGATCACTTATCATGAAGCTGACTTGGTCTATATTAACTGAGGTCGAATTATAAATGCGGCCATGAATCCGTTTCTTCAGTGGCAAGTAAGCAGAATAGTTCTCATACTCTGGGAGGGATTGTTATGGTTTGGAATGAGTTATTGGAAGGGATTCAATGGAACATTGGGAAGGTTAATAGGGTCCATTTTTGTCGATCGGATGCAATGAGAACGTTGGGAAGGGTAATAGCGTCCGTTTTATTAGGAAGGAATTCAATGTATTTCTAACAAACATTGATTCAAATGCATATCTTAAGAGGTTGTATATTGTTGTCAAACCAGTATGGCAGCAGCTGAGTGTCAATTTTGGCCGAGACACTGTGCGCGTAGGAATCGTTCCAAACTTGGTTTCAAAGAAATATTAAACCAGATAGTAATTTGGGAAGACAACGAAGACATTTTATTCAGGACTACTATTTGGTGTATCTGGCTGAACCGTAACCACTAACCACCATATTTTTTCAGGGTACGGCTATGATGCGCGATCTATGGTGAAGCGGGTAACTCTTTTATTATCCGAACTTTTATAGGCTCACCGAAGTTGCCCTTTTATGGCAGCAACCAACTGTTTGTATCTTGCATCACTGATGGCGAGAGAATGGAAATTGAGAATTGAGCGGTGTCACGGTATGTGTCAGTGTTCATAGAGAAGAATAGTTGGTTCGTTGATTGGAAGTTTCTTCCGTAACTTGTGGAGCTTTTCGGTGATAATGGTCGAGTTGTGGGGTATTTTGTTAGGTATTGATCAGTATTAAAATAAATATAAAACCAGACGATAAAAGAGTTTGAAAGTAAAAATAATTGAATTTATAACCAAATTATACAAAACCAAACATTCGTAAGGGAGTTCCCCGACTCCACCTTACTTAGGAAAAATAAATTACAAAAACAGAAAGAAAAGAATCTTATTGGCCTTAGAGTTCCTTGGCCTCCTTGCCTCCTCCTTAGAGTTCTCCTAACTCTAAAGTGAATATTCAATGTCTCTGAATATTTTTTAATATTTTTGAATGAATAATAGTGGAGGAGGAAGACTCTATTTATAGTTTTTCAGCTGGGTTTTGGGCTTTTCTGCGCGTCCATCGTGGCCACGATGGCGTGTAATTTCGCCTCATCGTGGCCACGATGGAAGATCTTCTCCAGATTTTCTGCTTTCTTCAACCGTCTTTCATCGTGCCACGATGACAAGACATCGTGGTACGATGGTAAAGATTTGTTGCAAATTTTCTTTAATTTAAACCGTCTTCTCATCGCGCCACGGTGGGATCTCATCGTAGGTACGATGGTTGTGCTGTTTATTACGTTTTTGCCCTTTTTTGCTGTTTTTTCACTTTTCTTGCTTCTGGGCCAAGTAACTTCACTTTTTCAGGTATTTGTTTGCTTTTGGGCTTCAACTGCTATTAAAACTACCTAAATTACTACTAAAAACATCATATAATTGACTGTCATCAGGTATCAAAAATACTTATGAGGGAGCTTGGATTAGTGTGAGGATACAAAGTTGCGCGATATAAGTTTTTCCAAAACAAATGGAAGAAAATTGCTCTTTCGGTCTTTTGAGTTGCTCCCACGCCCAAAACATCTTCAATTTGGAATCGAATTCGTTTGTATCCTGCATTCCGAAATGAAATTCCACTTGGTATCATAGGATTCGAAAAAGATTGATTTCAAAATGTAGGTTCTAAAATGCTGGTTTATGAACAAAACGCAAGAACCCACACGCATAAGGTGTTAGAATGAAAAGTAAAATAATTAAATTCGGATCCCAAGATCCAAAATGTAAATCCAGAGTGCTAAGAGGAGGGAGCGGTTATGGTGCATAAGCGAATTCCTTATGCATCATGCATAAATAACACACAAAACTATTCCACAGCAAAATGGTTTTGGATTACAACCCTCTGAAACCATCCACAGTAAAAATGGTTTTGACATGATTAAGTACATCTAATGTGAAACCATTCCACATCAGGGGTTGCTATTGTTGATTTGGGGGTGGGAAATGATGCGTTTGGAGATTTCTTAGATTCAATTTGATGGTGGATATTTGTTTATGCACTATGCATAAGTTTATTCCTGATGCCCTAAGGGCGAGCGACAGCTGGAAGTCGAGGGTGACTTTCAAGCTATAAATAGGCACAGTTAGAAAGCGATGCGCTCAAGCCTTTATGGATAAATAGGTAATACAAAAACTCTTCTTTGCGGTGAGCGGTACGTCTAAGTTCCGAGAGTCATCCATTTTTCTTCCGGTAGTGGAAGGCGAGATGTAGGCCTATCGAAAGTGAAGCTACAAAAATACAGTCTCATTTTAGTTATTAAAGTTGTATCCGTACTTTCAAGGAAGCCCTTTAATGAAAACCGGACTTGAAGAGACGTAGGCCGATCCGAACCTTCACTTTCACCTGAAACCTTAGTTGATAATTGATATGTTTTTTAGAACATTGGGAATTATTTTTTAAATTTTTGAACTTGGTTCGATGAACTGGTTTTACAATTTTTTTTTTTTTTGACTAAGGATTTACATATTTGTTCATGATGTATTGGTGACTTTGAGATGCACGCGTTTTGTTCCTTCGTTTTAGAATTTTTCATATCTCAAATCACGTAACAATTTAATTTTTTTTTTGACAACACATAGCAATTTAATTAAAATTTATCATAGTAAATAATTTAATAACAATAGTAATAATCTTAATACTCCTATAATCTTATAATTCACATTAGATTCATTGTATTGAAGATTAAAAAATAAATAAAAATTTTGAAATCGATTTTTCTGCATGCTAAATTATTAACTCCCATAAATAGATTAATTGCATATGATACGATATCCTATAATCTCATAATTCAATGTATTGAAGATTAAAAAATCTAAAATCCATTATTGAATTATTTTTTTCAAACATACTAAATTTTTAACTCACGTAAACACCTTTTCAATTTTGCTCACTTTCTCTATTCTCCCCAAATTATATAATTACATTGCTAATTTCCTCTCTTTTTCCTCTAAGATAAATACATGCTTCATTTCATTGTATTTCTCACACTTCTTCATTTTTCTACTGAATTCTCAATTTCTTCTTTCATTTCGACACAAAATATTAGGGTTGAGCAATCAAACCAGACTTTCCTAGACTCGTGTGATTCGAAGGAAGGAAAAACAAAGTGGGTGGGTCATTGCGGTTGGATCGGGTCAATGGGGTGGGAAATTTCAGTTTCAACTATAAACACACACATGGGTCCGATTCTTATATACTCCAATCTACTTAGCCTAAACCCGATTGCATACTTAACCTACACTAAGAACCATATATCCATTACCCAATACACTAAGGCCCAAAATTGATCCAGCCCAATTTCATTGTATAAAACTCCTCTTCATACTTTCAAAACCCTAGATCCCACTGTGCAGCTGCCTAGTTCTATAAAATTCAACAAACCCTATTGTTTCACTCAAACAAATCCTAGATTTCTCTACTATCTCAAACTCTCCAGATCTCCAGTCCACCGTACTTTCTCTAAAACCTAATCAATATCTCCATAACATTACTCTCTTCAACTTTCTCTGTGTAAGATCATCACCATCTTCTTTGTCTCTTCACTCTGAAGGTTTGTTTCAATTTAAAGTTTGATTATGATTCAAGTTGCATCGCCCTCATCTCTTTCTCTTGTCCAGTTGAATTTTTATATTGTAAAACTTATCACTTATCTTTTTCTCTAATTCTCTTTGTTTGATTTTGTTTCAATTTGCATCACCCTCATCTTTTTTAATTTTCTTTTTGTTTCAATTGCAATGGTAAAATTATAAGATTTAGTGTTTGGTGCTTTAGTTCAATGTTTCTGTTGTTAAACATATCTTCTTTTCCACTTCACTTTGCTGGATTAATTATTTAATTAATCAATTATAGATTGACAATAATCAATTATTATTAAATATAAATTATGGTCCAGATTGTCTAAATTCCAACAATTTGCACCAGAGCTGATTAGATACATTTTATGTTTATTTGTGTAATATGAATCGTAATAGAAATTTTGAGATTGATATATGCCAAAACAAAAGATAAAACAATCTGAGGAAAAGCACATTCCAACATATATCCATGGAACTAAAACTCATGATATGTCACTTCCTTTGAAACACATTGCAGAAGCTGGCAGTCGCACAAAATTATTCAGATTCCAACTATATTTATGGAATCATAGATGCTACTTAAGACTTAATGATTCCATAGATGTATAGTGGCTGGAATCTGAATAACTTTGTGCAACTAGCAGCTTCTGCACTGTGTTTCGAAGGAAGCGACATATCGGGAGTTTTAGTTCCATGGATATATGTTGGAATGTTCTTTTCCTCAAATTGTTTTATCTTTTGTTTTGCCATCAATCAATCTCAAAACATCTTATATGGTTCATATGCAATTTACACACAAATATCCATAAAATGGATCTAATCGGCTCTGGTACTAATAGAAGTTTTGAGATTGATAGATGCCAAAACAAAATATAAAACAATCTGAGGAAAAGCACATTCCAACATATATCCATGGAACTAAAACTCCCGATATGTCGCTTCCTTCGAAACACAGTGCAGAAGCTGCTAGTTGCACAAAGTTATTTAGATTCCAGCCATTATATTTATGGAATCATAGATGCTACTTAAGACTGAATGATTCCATAGATGTATAGTGGCTGGAATCTGGATAACTTTGTGCGACTACTAGGTTCTACATTGTGTTTTTAAGTAAGTGACATATCAGGAGTTTTATTTCCATAGATGTGTGTTGGAATGTGTTTTTCCTCGTATTATTTTATTTTTTTGTTTTGGTGTCAATCAATCTCAAAAGATCTATTATGATTATATACAATTTACACACAAATAACCATAAAATGGATCTAATCAGTTATGGTAATAATCGGTGGACTTTAGACAATATAAGTCATGAATCAAATATACATTTGGGTATTATGATTTCAAGTGAGGATATTTGCATGGAAAGAGAAAAACCACTTCATATATTTTGGTCATAATACCATATATATATATATATATATATATATATATATATATATATATATATATATATATATATATATATATATATACAAATTAAAATTTTCCACAAATATGTGATAAAATTTTAATTTTTATTTCATTTAAGATTTCTTAACTTTCTCATAAAAAAAAAAACCAAAAATAGCCTTTTATTTCAAATTTCAATTATAATTCTTTTAACTACAAAAAATAAACATGCAAAAAAAATAGAAAGAGATAAAATCAAAAATATATATATCTTTCTCTCGGTAACTCTATCTCTTTCTCTCTCTAGCCCTGCTATTTTGGTTATTTAATAAGCTCCATATTATTACAACTGACATAGAACAATATCTACTCCAAACATTGTAATGTAAAGCAGTAGTAATTGGTTTCTTATATATAGATTCTTCATCCTCATTTTCCTCTTGATTTATAAATATCTTCAAATTATTATATGATATGATGCTGAAAATTGAAATTAATGAATTGGAATGTAAGTAAAGCTAATGTAGTAGGATTGATTAAAAAAATTAAATAATCATTAGTACAAGACAAGGGCTGTGCAGTGGGCGGGTTCGGGCCCAAAATATCAAATATGTATGAAACCGACTGGACTATATTAAGGCCCAATTTCTGTCGCATATGGACTCGGTTTGGGCGGGTCTCGGGTTGTATGGGTCGCGGGTCAAACGGATCGGTTTACTCGGATTTGGGCCTCTATCTTTATTTTTTTGGTTTGGTTTTGGGCCTCTAGCTAACTGGCCCAATTTTATTTTGCCTTTTTTGTATATTTTTTTATTGTGAAGTCAATTATTATTTAAAAAAAACATTGGACCAAGTTGTTGTATTTACTAAAATTGAGTTTTATGGATTTTTTTTAAAAAAAAATAAAAAATTTGTATTCATTAACGTTAGAACTTAGAAGAATAATTTTAAGTTTTAACATAACACCAGCAAAAATATATGGAAAATGCTAAACAGTGCCCCGGGGGCACTGTTTAAGGAACCAAATATAGTAATATCATATTGAAGTTTGTGCAGTCAACGCCTCGAAAGTCTAAAAAGTGTTATTTTCAATTTTAAAATTTCCTTTTTTGGTTTCCTTAACCAGTGCCCCGGGGGCACCGGTTAGCATGACCCAAAATATATAGCATATTTTTAATTACTAGTTATTTAATAATTGCAGTAGACCAGTAGTAATCACAGTAATTAATTTGTATAAGTACTATTTTTTGTCTTGTTACTGCTTAATCAACCACAACCATTAGAGTTTAGTAATATTGATACATTCACAGATCACAGTTAAAATTAGTTAATTGCAGTCCCAACTAGGAACAAAGTCCCAACAAGGAACAAACTGGATGAATGATTCAGACTTTCAGCAATATGACAGTGGCTGAATGTTTGTATTCCTTAAGTTGCTGCATCAAGAGAATGACCTACTTGAGTACCTGAAAAAATAGAGAAACCATACTCATTAATTAACAAAATAAAAAGTGCTTAAACATAAACAAAATAAAAAGAATAACATAGATTAAATCAAAAGAACATAAACAGTAACACTATTCTTCCAAAACAAAAACAGAAATTAAAGAACATAAATAGTTCACTACTTAAAAACATGAACAGGGTAAAATCAACACTATTAACACTAAAAATGGTGGAAAAATCAATAAAAATAGCGAGGTTCAAAGCTTCAAACAAAACCAACAACAAAAAATAGTAGAAAATTGAAAAACGAAAACATAAACAAAAAAGAGAAAAAAGAAAAAGGAAGTTACTCACAAGGGGATGCGATGAGATGATGAAAGTGAGAGATAGAGAGACGAGAGATGAAGGCTTAGAGGTCGAGCAATAGAGAGATGCAGGCTTTGAGTATCGTTTTTCTGTGATTATGGAGGTTTAGAGGTCGAGACATGAAGGATTAGTTGTGTTGTTGTTCGCCCTTTTCTTTCTTTGGCGGCTGCGTCTCAGATCTTCAAATTAGGGTTAACTTTTTGAGGGAAATTGAACAAAGTTGCCTTTTATACTTAGGTTAAGAGTTATAGTGGACTTTGCATATGGGCTTGTTGGAGAATTGGGCTTAGTAATATGAAAAAATACTACTGCAGGAAGTGTATGTTCGGTCGGTTTCGGCTTACTCGGGCTCACTAAAATTAAAACCGGACCTGACCAGTGTAACCCACCTAGAACTGAAAAGTGTGACCCCCAAAACCCGGTTCAACCGGTTTGACCCGCCCGAATCGGTTTTCCATTCTCGGTTTATACGGTTTCGGTCGGTCTTTTTTTTTCTGCACACCCCTACAAGACACACTGACCTGGAACCCTCTTGACACGTGAATTATGAATTATTACATGTTATTTGTATCTCAATAGCCTTAAATGACCAAAACAGAAACCCCAGCGCTAAATGTGTTAAGGGGAAAAGGGGGCAAATTATTTTTATTGTAAACTCTGTATTTTAACTTTAGTCATTTCCTGAAGTGCTCTAGAAATTTTAATTATCTTATGTTTACATACGTGAACATTGGCGCCCACCGTGGGGTTCGGTAAAATATTCCGACGACCGAGCTTCGCCATCAATCAACTCAATATCTGGTTGCAACGTAGATCTACTCAAACGAAGAGCACAATTGTATGAGGCATTGAGAGAACTTAAAGAGAAAAATGTAGAGCAACAACGATAAAAAGAGGAGAGGAGAAAAGTCCCTACCTAGCTCTTTAACTCGGATGAGATGACCTCAACTCCTTATCGGAGGAGAAAAGTCCCTACCTAGTAAGGTCCACACCTAGCACTTCAACTCTAATGAGAAGACCTCAACACCTCAGTATGATGACTTTGGAATCTAAGTGTAGCAAGGTCCATACCTAGCTCTTCAACTCAGACGACAGGACCTCGGCTCCTCAGCATGATGACTTTGGAATCTAAGTGCAGCAAGGTCTGTACCTAGCTCTTCTTGTTGTGGTCGAATCAAGCCTAACTCACGCGCTTGCATCTGCAAAACAATTTTGTTGATTTCTCCTCCCAAACTTCCTGGAAATTTGGACATCCAAAACAAAAGTGAAAATCATCTTTCATCAGCATCTCACATTGAGGACAAGTCTTCGGACAGTTCACTCCTTGCTGAGCTAATTTCTCGCGTGTTGGTATGCATCATCTCACCTGTTTCCACACGAAAACTTTAATCTTATGAGCCAGTTTTGTCTTTCATCCGCCACAGATCAATCCAGTTCCCATGCACTCTCAGATGAGTTGAGTCTATAACAGATTCTATTATGTACACTACTCTGCTGGATGTTACAACAGGCCTAAAATAAGGAGCTAGAGAAATAATGATTATCGTTTTGGAAAATGTAACAATGTGGTTTTAATTTAAATATCACTCAGAAATTACAGGACAAGTGCAAGCTTTCATCGGTATTTGCTAGTAATTATTTTTATAAACTTTGAATCTCCACTCAATCTTATATTCAGGTAGCCCTCTCACTAGATACATTTGCATGTTTACATTGAAGGCGAGATTGGCAAAATCACAGTAAACCACCACAATTTTGACAGAAGTTATACTTTGGAACTTCAACAAAGTCATCATGATTTCGTCAAACTTGTTAAAGATATAGTTAGTTAGTAATTAGGAGGATTAGTTATTAGTTTCTTGATGCCTATATATAGGCTTTGATGTAATCTTTTACAGTCACTTTTCTCATTTTGTAATATTTTTCCTTCATCAATATTATATACTTTTGAGCTATTTTCTCTCTTGCCATGTTTCTTAACAAAACTCATTGTCCATCCAAACATACTCACTATGGATGTTTAGTTTGGAAAATGACAATCATTATGTTGATGTCAGACAGTACTAACGATGCCTGTGATTGAATTTGATCACTATGTGCTTACATTCAATCAATAACATTTTCTTAAATTATTACGGTACGCTCCCCGTGCCTATGATGTGCTTCACGCGTCAAGACATAGACTCACCTAAAATGAGTTAACCAAAAAACTTTTTGAAATGGCTAAATATATTGATAACACTCAAATCCGAGTGCAAGACATACTGAACAAGAGCGCAGAGATATAAATGACAGTGCTCAAGCATAAAGCAAAAAGTGGAAGCAAAATCGAAAGAACAACAAAAAGGCAGCGGCACTAACACCCCCAATACTACTGCTGAAAAACCAGGACAGTACACAAAACAAGCACCTATAGCAGCCAAAAACTAGACCCAAACAAATGAAAAAAGCCACAATTTGATATAAGCACCATTGGAACTAAAGCCGTGGCAGAAAACCAGCAAGCCTCTGGTACCAGTAGCACAGCAAAACTAGACAGCAGATACAAAAACGTGTACGAAGTATCGTAGCTGCAGGGCAAAACAGAACCAAAACCAATGGAGCTTAGACAGAAAAAAGTAAATATATGTTCAAGGATATTATTCTTGTTCCAAGGTGTGAATGACCCTCCATTATTCTCCAACGGCTCCTCTTTGAGTCCTATATGTATGCCTTTTCACAAGTCACAATTTAGACGATGAGGGTCTTTGGGTGTGACAACCTAGTTCATATACCTTAAAGAACATTTGATACCCGCTATTCTCTTAACTTGTCTTTTCACAACTCACAAAGATGCACTTTTTTCCACCTAAAAACCTCTCACTTTATACAGGTACCCTTAACACCCATTTCGATGGAACACTACTCCAGTCCGGCCAACTATCTCGATCGTTCAAATCAATAAATGTACTATCATAATTAGAATATGAAATCAATAGTAATGGTAAAAGTAATGCAATTGAAACAATACAATACAATACAAGATTCATTATTAGTTGAACAACAATACAAGAAAAAGGTAAAGATTACAACAGAAAAAACACAACAATCTAGTATCTTGGATGATATACACCAGTAAGACGAAGTAAATTGACAATAGCAACTAAGAAGATAACAACACCTACAATAACCGAAGTGAATCTCCAAGGATCGCGAAAATACACTGATCTTAACACTCCCATATAATTCTTCCAACTGTTATAATAATGACTATTCAACTTCTTTGATGTTTTTCCATAATAATTGCATGTTACCACAACATTCTTGCACAAACCATTTATCATAGTTGCCAATTCTGCATGGCTTCCAAGTTCATGAGCAATGATTTCCTTATCAACCAAAATTTCAACATCCTCTTGTGTATTG
This sequence comes from Trifolium pratense, assembly GCF_020283565.1. Classification (NCBI taxonomy): domain Eukaryota; kingdom Viridiplantae; phylum Streptophyta; class Magnoliopsida; order Fabales; family Fabaceae; genus Trifolium; species Trifolium pratense. Next base: position 57,361,601 of record NC_060063.1, read on the forward strand.
ATAAGAGAATCAATTAAAGAAACATAGTTGCATATAAAAGGTTGTTCTGAATAGTGACATTGTTCCAATGCAATGAGGTTCCTAAGAATACATTCTTTGTTTTGACTTACTTTGAATTGAGACATTAACAACTTAGATTTAACAAATTTGAAACATGGTAAACAACCTAAGCATAGAAACCAATTGAGAACCTGAACTTTGTCAAACTTTATTTCTAATAAGCTTTTCTGATTAACTTTCTCAAAACTAACCCCTGCATCATGCAACATTTTCGCCGTCTTAAGAATACATTTATCTTCACTGTTAACATTAGTGAAATTCTCCGATCGGGACCACTTTTCATCATGAACTTCTTTCGGAAGATAAAAACATCTAATCAAATCAGTGAAGTGATTGCATGATTTACAATTCTTTAACATCTCTTCATGTTGATGCTTGTTTGATCTTTGTGGATTGAAGTTTTCAAAGTAGTTAAATGCAAGTTCAAGAAATTTGAAACCATTATTACTATCCTTGAAAACTTTGTGATGTAATTGTTCCAAAACAAAAATTGGAAGCTGATTTTCAAGAAGTAACAAATCTCTTTGTATAGCCTTGCAAATCCATGATGTTGTGAACATGTAATCTTTTTCCCTTTCAGATTCCTTTGACTTTCTTAGAAACAGTTCTAAGATGAAAACAGAATCTAACATGATCAAGTCTACAAACTCATCATCCTTAATGTTTTCATCAAACTCAGAATAGAAATTCTTTATCATTTCAATGTTTTCTTTATCTTTGAGGAAGTTTTTATATTTGACCAAAGACTTTTTATTTGTTACTCTTTTCCAAAAAGCATGAAAATACCTTTGTTTTTGTGTTTGCATTGGCTTCAATTCTTCTTTGGCATGATGGAAAGGACCAATTGAGATCAAAAGTGGTGTATAGGATTCTCCATTATTCAACTTTCTGAGATTTGGAGGAACCTTGTAAATGCAACAGATTTCATGCAGTGCTGGCTTAATCTCTTTAGGAATGTTAATTATTATGTCTTCTATATGAATTTCTTCTGATTCAGGTAATATTGCAGTGTAATTAATTGGTGAAGAAGCCATTGAAAAGTCAACACAAAGAACAATCTGGTCAATAAAAAAAAGTCACTTGTTATTTTTGACACAAATCTTAAACACTTCCATTGCAATTTTTCTTTTGATGAAAACAAAAACATATATGTGTAGATATAATCAAACATTAAAGTAGTAGTTAGCATGAGACAAATTAAAATTTTCATCTAGATTCTACTAAAAGAGAACTTGAAACAATAAAGATTAAGAACTTGTAATTCTACAAAATAAATGTAAGGATAACAACAAGATTTATGTGAATGTTAATTACCTGTGCTTGAAAGTATAGGCTAATTCATTGATCTTCCCCTTTCATATATTTATGTGAGATTAACTTGTATTTTTATTCTTAGTTTCTTCCCACTTTCTATGTATTTAATTTCTTAAGTCCTTAAGTCTTGCTTGCCATTTTTTTATTGTTTCTTCCTATTGGGACACTCTTTGGCACACTACTTGCATCCATTTGTTTTCTCACCACATGTATTATTCAGTATGCAAGGGATATTTAAACATCAATAGTTTTTTGACTTTGGATTTTGAGTCTTTTTATTTTATTCAAGAGTTGTTATTAGTATTGTTTATTGGAAAATGTTTGGTAGACATCCTAGAGTGAGGTGATATATGTGATAGGTTGGTGTATTAGGAAGAGAGAAATAAATATAAAATGATGTGTTGAATCACTTTGAGAGAATGAAAGATTATGTTGTGTTTCTTTAGTTAGTTTAGTGTTTAGTGTTGATTGACGATAGATCATTTAAAAGAAAGTACTATATATAGTTTGAATATCCCTTGTAACTACAATCGGAAGGGAACTAAAATCACTTGATGTCAAAACTAATCTCAAATCAGATTAGACGGTCCAGTGGACCGAATATGGTGAATATATAAGAAAGACATTAGGGCTTTAAGGGTATTGGCAGGGATCGAATTCAAAAAATTTAAATTTTAAACTTGTCTTTTTACCATTAAATTCAAAAATATGGAGTTGTGTTTTGTTTTTCAAAATTTTATATATGTATGTTATATTTGTATATATTTTCCTAATCGGCTTGTGAGGCACTATAAGAAAACTTCATTTTAGCATCCACAAAAAGCTGACGCTAAATAGTATAAATTAAACGTTAAAAATATTTGAGTGTCACATTAATTAATTAATGTTTAAAAATTTGACCTGCGATGTATAGTAGTACCTTTTGTGCTACAGTATTCTTAATTCCCATTCCCACTTGGAGTGACAACCTGTATACACAAAACATAGTGGCTTATTTATTTGTCTTCTCCCCACATGCATTTTGAATGTACGAGGCATATATATATATTAGTTAAACATTAATAACATGACTTTAAATTTTGACTTTTTTTTTTAATTTGTTTCATTATTTTAAGTAATTTGGTTTCATCTTCATCCTTTTGATAAAATTGTATTTCATCTTAATTGTGTTTTCATTATTTTTCTTCTTTCTAAATTTGTAGTTTAAACAGATGAAGAAGATGAAGATGTTGTTCAAGAGATGAAAATATTCAATATTTTATTTCATATATTTAGTCCTTATTTTAGTTTTATCATTGGCCCCTTGTTAATTTTGTTTTTCTTTTAAAAAAATTAGAGTCACGAAAATAAAAATATCAAATCAACATTAAAAACATACGTGGCAATGGACTAGTGAACATATATAAGCTATTCCAATCTTTTGGTGTGATGTGTCAAAATGATGGACTTAAAATCTAAAACGATAATTAAAAATCTCATATTTGCAAAATGAATGGATTTTTTCAGGGACTAAAACACAAATTCGCCCACATTACAAGAAGAAAAATACACTTTGCCCAAAAAAATATGTCAAGTCATCATTCATTGCATACATGGCAAAGGACACATCATCAAATGCATCTCAAATTGGTAGCTTCATAGATAATAATTATATGTTCGGTTTGGGTTTCAACGTAACCATCCAATTGAATTTGTCCATTTTAACCCTTAGATATTTGTTTTAGGTTCAACCTAAAATTTTAATATGATATTGAAATCTTCTCCAAAATCAATTGGGTCACCTATTAGTTAGATTTCTATTATCAAGCTACATATTTATATTCGCACGTCAAACTCAATGATATTAGACGTAAACAAATTTTAATACTTGAGCCCCTTCCAAAGTTCTTAATCTTTTTTTTTTTTGTAGTAAAAGAGGGCTAACGCCCAAAAAGAAAAGAACTATAGAGTTACATGAATATTTCTAGGCATGCAAGCCCCAGAAAAGTCATAAAAAAGAAGACTTGAAACCTCATTGGGAGGAGTCTCCATAATATGAATATTAAAAGAATTCAGAGAAAAGCTAAAATTAGTCAGTCAATTCAGCACTTCTATTTCCCTCTCGCCAACTATGATTAAATTGCACCTGTCAATCCAACTTTAAAACTCTTGTATACGACGCACCAAGGTAGGCGGATTACCATTGAATTTAACTTCCTCCGTGATCATATCAACCAGACTTTTTGAGTCACTTTCCACTTGAAGATGTTAGAAACCTTGTCTCCAACCAAGTTGCATTCCCAAGTACATTCCCCACATTTCAGCGGAGAGCGTCACAAGTTCCTATTTTGTGCGAGTATCCTTTAATCCATCTTTCATCTGAATTTCGAAAGAGTCAACCACAACTAGTTAAACCCAAAGAATCGTTGTAGGTTCCATCACAGTTAAGCTTAATTCACCCTTCTCGAGGTTTTTTCTATCCAATAAAAATAGTGTCACATTGGCGAATATTCATAGGATGGTGGATGCACTTGTCTATGTCTTCAGCCATCTTGATAATCATGTAAGTTGGGTCAGTCGGACGTTGAAAGTCATCTTCAAAAATCGTTTGGTTTCTCCATTTCCACATGTGCCAGACCACCACCATAAAAATTGTTTTCCACTTCTTATTCTGGATATCATGCGGTTGATGGTTGATGTTTTTGAAGATCCATTCATTGCAATTAGAAGAAGAAAAAAAAATTAGTGATTTGATTTGAAGGGACTAACCTTATCCAGGTTTGGATTGCAACAGGACAATCCCTCAAAACATGAATAAGTGTTTCATTGACTCTGTCACATCTAGAGCATGTGGGATAAGCTCCAACACCCCATTTGCTCCTACGAAAATTAGTGAGCAACCGATCATGAGCCGTCATCCACATAAAAGTTTGAATTCTATGAGGTCCTTTTCAACACGGCCTTCCAATCTCCCTCAATAAGTTTAGGTCTAATGTTTTGATTCTCATAAGCACTTTTAACCGTGGAATTCCTAGTATTGATTCTCAAAGTTCTGAATCTTATTTGGAAAATTAGCCACTTTTTCATTTTGAGAAATTCTTTATTAGCCACTTTTAAGGACACAAACTAAATCACAAGATGGCCAGATAGATACAGATATACAGTACATAAATGACAGATGCACATACATACAGCTATAAGTAAATGAAATCTTATTAGCTTTTTTTTTACTAAAAAAATCTTATTAGCTAATATATCATATTAGATGTTAGTGGTAAAGATTTTATATACTACCAAAAAAAAATTGACATCAAAAATATGTATTAGTATGTTACTGTAATATTCTCACTAGTTACCTATTTATTCAATGCATAAATGTACAACATTAAATGAAATCTCGTTAGGTTTTTTTTACTAAAAAAATCTAATTAACTAATACTTCCTCTGACCTTAATTATAAACAAATTTTACTTTTTAGATTCATTGGATAACTAATGTATTTGACCTTAATTGAGTCTAGATACATTGATAATCAAATGAATCTAAAAAGTAAAATTTGATTATAATTAAGGCCGGATGGAGTATATCATATATATATATATATATATATATATATATATATATATATATATATATATATATATATATATATATATATATATATATATATATATATATATATATATATATATATATATATATATATATATATATGCTAGTGGTAAAGATTTTATGTATTACCAAAAATAAAAGATTTGATATCAAAAATATGTATTTTTTTCCCAAAAAAAATGTATTTCTTGTAACCAAAAAAAAAGTATTTTTAGGAGAATGGATCTCTCAAGTGAAAAAAACTTGACGAAATAATGTTGTATCCAGACCATTGAGTTATAAATAAAGAATAATATTTAAATTTTAAAAAATGGAGAAAAGTTAATTGAGGGTTGAAAACTTGAAATGTGAAAATTGAGAAAAATTGAGGAAAAATAAATTGAGAGAATTATTTCTAGTATGTAACTGTATTAATATTTTCACTAGTTACCTATTGATTCAATGCATAAATGTACAACATTAAATGAAATCTTACCGTAAAAAAAATCTAAATGAAATCTTATTAGTGTAAATATTTTCACCAGTTCAATGAGGCCAGGCACTGGGAAAGCATCCTCAGCCTTATGTTTTGTTCTATTCTGTTTTTTGGAAGCACCAAATACGGAACAAAAACACATAAAATGTTTCATTTTATCTTAACTTTATTTGCCATAAGCTATCTAAAGAACGATGAAATTAAGCTAAACATAAACATATGAAATCTTCAAGCACTACGGTTTTATAAAGACAAACATAAACATAGTGTTGAAATTTAACCTAACTTCCCGAATAATTAAAGCATTGTCTTAGATAGATTTTGTAATTGAATTTAAAATACAAATTCCAAATAGGCTAGTAAAGCACTTAGGTTTTACGAAAACATGAACAATGATGACATTTAAACCTTACACTCAGATATTTAATGGACATACACGATCAGATTCTGTATTTATATTCAAGTTCAAGATTTTATAAATCCAAAGAGAAAAATAGAATTCAAATACAAAATTTGATCGAGTATGTTCATTATCAAATAGAGAATATATATAATCCTATTAAAAATTTACTTATTATCAACCAATACCATTAATACATTCAATAAACCAATAGTATTATTATCACCCTAGCTAAAACTAAAGCCAACGCTATAAATGGTTGCCATTACAAACAACCTTAGAATAAAATGTAGGTAAAATTTGATACTTCCACAATTGTTTGCAAAACCAACAAAAAATGTCATTAAACCAAAATAGTTCTGCAATTATTCGATAAACCAATTGAAAAACATTAACCGCGAAAAATTATAACAAAAAATCATAATATTTTAACAGTTCAACAATTTATTAAATACCCCAATCCACAAATGTTGGGCACAAAATCTTGACACATTTTATTCATCTTCGAAAGACATCCATAATTCCAAAAAACACTTCAAGCCCCGAGCTAGCAACTTGACATCCATAACTCTGCAACAATTAAACATAAAGAACTTTCAGTACATCTACCATATTATTTCATAATTTAAAGCACAGTGGAAAAATACAAAAAATACAAAAACTGAAGAGACATGAAAATAGGGTTAAAGAAAAACCTTCAATGGCGTGCATTATCATTAACACGGTACCGCTCAGGTGTTATGTTGGTTAAATGCAGGCCTGGAAAAAGATTCTGTAAAACACAAGTTAACAACAAAATTTCCATTAGCATTCTCAACAACAACAAAAAAAAAAATACCTAAAAAACATCATCATATAGTATTTAATATTGAAGAAAAATGTACGAAAAAAAAAATATATCGAAGAAAAAATAACAAACAAAAATAAGTAAACATCGTCCAAGTCCAACACACCAAATGTCCAAAGTCGTCAAATAAAAACTCAATTCCTAATCAAATTGAAATAACATTAAGATGCTAGACTCGTTCGTTTTAGATTCTCCAAAAATTATTTTTGATATAAATAATTTGAAGATTATTCTTCAGAGGCTTTAAAGAAAAGAATAAACAAGAATTTAAATTGAAAATTATGCCTGTTAAAATAGTTTTTCCATTAATATGGTTCACAAAACATGAACACCTTAAATTTTGGTTTTCTCTCCCTTCTATTGGAAATGATTTTCTTCAAATATGCTAATCAAAATAGCTATTTTATTTTCAACATGAAAATTATTTTACAAGAAAATATATAATTTTTGAAAATAACCGTAACTAGAACATCAAAAGTAATTTTTAAAAAATTTAAAACAATCCGGATGTTATACACAAATTATTGCTCGGAACTATTTTTTCTTTTCCTGCTAACTAATGCTAGTGGGACTATTTTTTCTAGATAATTTTCTTTTTGTCTTTTCCTTTTTTCTTCATCTTGCACCAAAAAAAAATATTGCTCGGAACATGTCAAAACAACACCTTATGAATACAACATAAAAAACCACTTCAATACAACAACTAAATTCAAAAAAATCTAAAGTGATAAAATAAAAATTGAATTCCTAATCGTATTTTACATCACATCTAGCAATTTTAGAACAACCCTTGCTTATGCTTAGAACATCACAATTAATAATACTTGCACAACATCCTCTAAAACCTAATCAACGTCATCATGTAATCAACACAAGGAAAAAAAAACAACAAAAACATGTTCAATTCAACAAACAAACACGGAAAACTAAAATTCAAATTCTTGGAACAAAAATAAAAACTCATTTATTCCAATTTTAGATCCTTGTCAAATTGTACATTAGATCCACCAATTTTAGCACAACATATGATCAGAAAGATACAACAATAACAACAAAGAATTATTAACATCATCATAAAAGCCACACAAAAACTTATCATCACCATTATCAATAATCATCATTGATTCAATATCATCAAAATAAATAAATAAAGCAAAAAATAATATGAATAATATTAAAATAAAATAAAAAAATAAGATAACTAACAAATTCAATCAAAATAAAAGTTTAAGAATGAGAAATTTACATCATGGTTTTTCTGCACGGCCTTTGATCTCTTATTAGGTTTTTTAGGAGGCTTTTCTCCGGTCAATAAAATGAAGTCATGTTCAATCTCTTCCTTAGTAAGAGATATCACCAACTCGTGCTTCTCCATCACTGGCCTCTGCACCTTAGGCTGAGGTCGACTCTTTGCAGCAGATCGGGGCGTGCTGGCCCTTGTCGGTGTCGCGCTCTTCCTTGACATTCCTCCTTCACCACTTCCGTTGTTTCCTTGTTTCTCAGGGTTCACCCGAGGCTTCCTGGGCCTCAAATTCCATGTTTTTACGAGCTGGGTGTTTGATTCTTCATCTGAACATTCCGTCCCCACTTCGTTTTCCTCTTTTCTGTCACCTTCTCCAACATTGTTGTTCTCACCAGAACCTTTAGCCTTCGCTGAAGATCCAACAGAAACTTTTGATTTTCCCTTCTGAATCAGATCCATTTGATTTTGCTTATTGTCAACCACTTCTTTTTCACTTATTGGCTCGACCGAATCCAACGCCAAATTGCAAAGCTCAAAAATTTTCTCAACTTGGATTGAATCAGATTTAATGCCTCTATTCTCAACCCGATTTGGGGTGGAACTTTGACACAGTGCAATATTAATTTCATGTTTCTTGGCCTCACCTACAGGCTTGGCTGGATCCAATGCTAAAGTGTGAAACTCAAAGTCACTATTGTTCTCAACCCAATTCAAACTAGGGTTAATGCCTCTCTCCTCAACCGGGTTTGAGGAGGATTTTTGAGCTAACACATGTCCAGTTTCAGTTTTCCTACTCGTACTTACTGGCTTGGCTGGATCCAACGCCAAAGAGAGAAAGTTGAAGCCACTGGTTTCATTTTTAAACCGGTTCAATCTTTGGTTAATGTTTTTATTATCAACCTTATTTGAGTCAGGGTTAATAATGCCTTCATTCTCAACTATATTTGGGGAGGAACCTAGACCTAACACAAGACTAATTTCCTTGTTCTCGGTCTCATTTACTGGCAAAACTGGATCCAACCCCAAAGCGTGAAACTCGAAGCCACGAATTTCCTTTTTTTCAACCTGATTTAAATCAGGGTTAATGCCAATCCAATTCGAATTGGAGTTAATGTCTCTATTCTTGTCACGGTTCGAGGAGGAACTGTGGCCCAGATCAAGAACATTTTTGTTTTTATCCCTTAGGATCGAAGATGATCCTAATTGCAAAAGAGAATTGTTTTGGGTTTGGTCATGGTTCAAGTTTGAACTTAATTGCAAAAGAGAGTTAATTGTATTTTCGTTTTGGTTTGTCTCTGAACCAAAACGAAAAAATGTGTTGCGTTTTAGGTGGGTCTCCAAGAGGCTTGGATATGGGCCTAAGCCTAATTGAAGAATTGGCCTAGTTAAGTTCTCGACTTGATTTGAAGAAGATCCCACATGTTGTATTGGGTTCATTCCGACATAGTTAGGGAAAAGACTTGGATTGTTTCCAGTCCATCCAAAACTATTTGGTGTGGTCAAGTTAGGGCTAAAGGTTGAATTTTGTGGATTAAGATAAAATGGAGCGGCGGATGTCACCATTGCTCGTGACAACAACAATGGAGGTGGAGGGTTTGTAGGTGTGGTGGGATCATTAGGTGGTGTAGTGTTGTTTGAATCTGAATTGAGTACCATGTTTTGAGTCAAAACGAAAAGAGAAATTGAGAATTTGGTATAAAAAAAATAAAAAATTGAAGAGGAAGTGTGAGAAATATGATGAAATGGAACATATATATATATATATATATATATATATATTAGAGGAAAGCAAGTGGGAATTAGTATGCAATGAGAAAAATTGGGGAGAATAGAAAAAGAAAAAAGAAAGAAAGGAAAAAAAAAAAAAAGGGTAAAACTAGAAAGAGTCGTTGTGAGAGTAAAGAATTTTGCTTGTTTGTAAAAAATACAAAAATGGATTTTAGATTTTTTATTTAAATTCTAGTCTTCGATACATTGAATCCAATGTATATTATGATGTAGGATCATGAATGTAATTAATATACTGTTTATATTTTCCTTATATAAAACGATTATTATTATTCTTAAATTATTTACTTTGACTGACTTTTATTAAATTACTAATTTTTATGTCATTTTAAAATACTCTCTCCGTCTCTAAATATAAGACCTAGTTTGACCACTGCTCGTACGTCAATATACAATTTTGATCACTAATATCTTTAATTGTCTATTAGTAAAAATAAAAAAGTATATCCATGTGTGTAAATCTTTCATCCCTAGTGGCAAATTGGTTTGTATCTATTTATTTATCAATATGGATATAACAATATGGGTAGAGATACTAGAATGTCAATTTGATATGAGGATTCTCATGGAGATTGTCCCGTTTGTGGACCTGAAAATGAGAAATTTATCCTCTATTTCGCAGAGACTCTGTCCGTGAATATTTTATTAAAATAATTTTCATATATGTATATTTAAATACTTTATGTGTCATATTCATTATGGCTCTGTTTGGTAAAAATAAGCTAGAAGCTAGTTGATAGCTGAAAAGCTAGCTTATAGCTGATAGCTGATAGCTTATAGCTGAAAAGCTAGTAGAATAAAATTAAAGTGTTTGGCAAATTTAGCTGTTGTAAGTACAAAATGACATAAAAATACTTGGTTAGTGGGTAGTTATTATAATTTTTAAAAAATAAATAAATAAAATAATGAGGGTAAATATGGAATAAAATGAAAAAGTTATAAGCTATAAGCTCATACGCTACTTGAAATAGCATCTCAAAAAATGTTATAAGCTAGTTAGAGAAACTCGTTACTAAACACTTCATATTTTTTTCAAACAAGCTTATAAGCTAGTTCAATAAGCTATAAACTAGCTTATTGGACTTATCAAACAGTGCCTATATTTTCACACAATATGTCCAAAAATTTAATTTTTACGTGATATTTATTATTGTCACAACTCACAAAACTCACAATAATGTCTTAATTTTTTATTTGTTTTAAGATTAAACTTTTTTTACAACTAGTTTGATTGAAAATAATAGGAATTTGATAATTTTTTAAGGGTTAAATATGATTTTAGTCTCTCTAAATATTTTAATTTTTTTTTTAGTCCCTATAAAAAATTTCAGCAAGTTTTAGTCCTTTAAATATTTTCTATCATGATTTTTTGTCGCTGCTTTTTATTTAACTCATATATATCATTCAAAATTTTTTAAAAAAAATCTACAGACATGTTCGGTATATTATATGAATCTCTCTTGCAAAAGTTTAATTTTTTTTTAACAAATGATGAATTAAATATTTTTTTTTTTAGTTTTTTGTGCTTATAATTTCATAAATACTTCATCTTATGTTAAAAAATTCTAAATTTTTGTGGGAGAGATTCTTATAATATTATAAACATGAATAAAAAAACTATTCAAAAATGTGAAAGTACACAAAAATTAATTTAAAAGTATGTACGGAAAGTTGTGATAAAAAATATTCGAGTGACCAAAAGGTGCTGAAATTTTGTATAGAAACTAAAAACAAAATTTGAGATATTTATAACCCTTTTTAATGTTGATGAATCCCCGTGAAAATTGTGACGATCCGCGGAAATGAAAATTGAGGTAGCATACTCCTCAAAGTGGAAAATGAGAACGGGGATAACGATATTTTAAATTGTGGAAAATTTAGTTCTACTAATCATGTTAGCTAACACATGATCAGAAGCACCATATATAGGTTTAGTAATTGCATGAAGTGATGATAATTTCCTGCTTGCTTATAGCAAATTTCCTCTCATTTGATTTTCTTCAAATAGAAGTTAAACATAAAGTGTCTTAGAAAACCATAGACAAATCTTACACAAGAAAGCAAGAAATCATTCATATTTAACCAATTTTGCTAAGAACATCATTCAGAGTAGATACAGCTATAGCATAGTACTTCTCTGCATCTGAGGGGCTCTTTTGTTTTGCTGCATAATCAAGCTGCAAACATAAAAGAAAACTTTCAATTAGTCCAATCTTTCTACAATTCTAAATTGATGAAGAGCTATAGGATTAGGTTTTCAAAAAATGTTTGCGGCTGCAATCTAAGACAACATCATGGTTTTTTATGTTGTTAACCATAGTGTGACCACAATTGAGACAATATTAGCTGTCATTGACCGTGATTCTCGAATTTGGATTGCCTGAAGTCAGCAAATTGGTGGTATAGTTGGATCGAGATTGGACCATTTAGATTTCAAATCAGATGTTGATTTCTTTTAAAATCTAAAATATCGAGCTTGAAATCTAGATAGCCCAATCTCGATTCATTATCCACATATGTGTTGACTGCATGAATACGTGGTTATTGACTACAGACAATCCAATTACGTGATTCTCTGCAGTATCAAGAATTGTGATGCAACCGTTGCCAAAACTTCAATTTTAATCCTTGAAAATGTAATATTGTAAACTTACATTGTCAAGATCCTCAAAGAGCTTTCCGGTGAGGTCCTTGAGGGATTGTTTCTGATCCTTAGGCTTTGAAGCGATGATAGTTTTAAGGTCATACCGAAGATAGCCAGCCCTGAGACGGAGATCGTTCTGAAGATATGGCCAGGCCTTCTGGTCAATGAACTTCTTAGCATCAACAATTTCCTTTGCTGATTCCTTAGCTCTTGCAGCAGCCTCGGTAGGTGTCAATGGTTGAATGAAGAACCTTTCTTTCAATGGTAGCTTAAGGTCTCTTGCTTCATCAGAGTTCAGTGTTCCAGCTGCCAAATTCCATAATACACCCATCCAATGGTTATATATCATATTATTTTCCATTTTATCTATTATCTTAGATGCGACATTCTAGAAATTATTTGGTGGTACAAGCATCCAATACTTACACACTTGGTGTTAAAGTTAAACTGTGTCTATGTCACACATAATAAAATTAGACATAATGTATGTGACATGACATGTCATATTTTCTATTCAATTATGTATGTCACATAATGTATCTTGTTACTTGAATTGACGAAAAAACATGAAATCCGTCTATCAGTGAGTTTGACAAAATCATAGTAGTACTGTTGTTCTATCGAAATTTTAATGACTCGTTATGATATTGTCAAACTCAAAGCTATTCAAACATGAAATCCTTCTATACGGTGAGTTTGACAAAATCACAGTTGTACTGTGCTTCAGTCAAAGTTATAATGACTTATTGTGATTCTGTCAAACTCAAAGCTATTCAAACATGAAATCTGTCTATACAGTGAGTTTGACAAAATCACAGTAGTATTGTGGTTCTGTTGAAATCACGGTGAGTCATTATAATTTCGGCTGAACCACTAATTTTGTCAAACTCACTGTATAGACGGATTTCATGTTTGAATAGCTTTGAGTTTGACAAAATCACAGTAGTATTGTGGTTCAGGTCGAAATTATAATGACTCATCATGATTCTGTCAAACTCAAAACTATCCAAACATGCACTAAAATTAGAGAATGAAAAGAAGTTAATAAATTAGGAAAGAATACATACGAAGGCCACCAGAAGGTGCAGGAGGACCACCAACTTTAATAGGAATGGCTTCAGCAAGAACAGCTTGAACAAAAGAAGAAGAAACCAAACCAGTAGCAACAAGACCAATCACTGCTCTTCTGCTACTACTTTCCTGTTGTTGTTGTTGTGCTCTAACAACAGACACTGATGAACGTGTTGTTACCTTGTTGCTGCTGCTGTTGAATCTGTTTGAGCCACTCAATTGAAGACTTCCCTCCAAAACAGCTTGACAACCAGCCATTAAAGCCATAATTTCAGCTTTTTTTTACTTTCTTTCTTTGTTTCTAGAACTAAAATGTGATGACAATAAAGAAGTAATGGATGAGAAGGGTTAAGATATATGAATATGATGATTGTTGTGTGTGTGATTGTAAGTCATTACCTTATCTAACATTTTCCACTTGGATAAGTTGGATGATGTCTTAACCAATCATCTGTGTTTGTATCATCTTATTGCTTGATTCTGTTTCCACTGTGGATTTTTATCAGTGTGACACGTGGACTCTTAGATTATTCAATTATTTTCATGCATTCATTTTTTAAAAGCATTCAATTATTTTCATGCATTCATTTTTTAAAAGCTCAGAGAATTGACCTGCGATCCAATCAGTTATTTTATTGTAATAATAAGTCATGTTTCAATATAACTTTGTTGTGTATCATTGTCAATGGTAGATATTTTACTCATCTATTCACATAACTTGTTATCATGATTAGGGAAGTAATATTTCATTAATCCAAGTAAAGTTGAATTCATTGGTATATTTGTATGTTAGGCTGGACAAATTTACACGGATTCGAATCCGGAACCTCATAATTATGTGCGAGTTTCAAATGGTGATTATCACTTTGTTCAAGACCAAAACAAAATTGAACTCAACGAATATATTAAGCAAAGTCTCGAGTTCAAACCTACTGATAGAAAAGGGAATCATTTAAAAATACAAAATACCAACATAGATTGAGTCCAACAAAAGAGGTTAAACTCCTGCAAAATCGCAAATCAATATTCGAATTCAAGAGGTGTCCACATTTAATATGGACAGTGTTTCGAATAGATTTTCCTCGGATGGATGAAATCTATAGGAAACTAAAACAACAATTATTCAATTGTCATACATTTGTGTTTTCTCATAGTCATGAAGAATAAGTGAATTGAATAAGAAGCTTGATTTTTCTTCATTACAACAAAAAAAATAGAGCAAATGATGAGATAAATTGGTAAGTTTTCCTGCTATTTCACTGTGAATTAATATACAAAATAATGGATTTGCTGTCTAATGAGCTCATTTCTTGTTGTGTGACAACAAAGAAACAATTCTTTGTCACTTTGTTATGATCATATCATATGTTATATAATAATATAAATAAAGAAAAAGGATCCAGAAAATGTGAAATTCAGCTGAGCAGAGATGCAATGCAAGCTTCTCTTTCATCTAAGATAGATAGTGAGGCACATAAATGGAGGCATTCAGAATATTTCACCTTGGCTCCTACAAACAGAAACAATTAGATAACATTTTAAATATTATGACTCATTTATAAAGATAAGGAAGAGGCTATTGACCTGCACCAAACTAGACCAGACTAGCATCAAAAAATTGATGCATAAACCCACATACATGCAAGATAGGCTCGCAACTCAGCATACATGAAAAGAGTAACAAGTTCAAAATGGATGGACAAAATAATCGACAAATCACAAAGTTCATAATTAATATAGCGTGAAAGATGGTATAAGCGGGTTTCCCTTGTTGGAGCTGGATTCGAATGATAGCAAAAAGTACTCACGACCACGATTTTCACAAACAAATATACAATATGCAATATGCAAAACAATAATGCTTGAGATGAAGTAAATAAGAGATAAGCTTTAAGGAGGAATGCAGCGAAATCTATCCTGGTTTGGTCACAAAACACTTGTGACCTATGTACAGTCCCCAAGCAATGTTTAAGATTTCGTTCCACTATAAATATGAGATTACAACGTTCTTGAGTACAACCTCAGGGAGACCTCGTCCTAAAGAACCCACGACAATAGGGAGACCTCACCTTCTACCGCAAAACCACAATAACAAAAGAGAAATAATACTCAATAGTGAGATAATACAACTTGACGCACTTAGGATATCAAAGAACTAATCAAGGAGGTTCAAGAAATGTAGGATAGATCAAACAGGGTGGTTTACTTTATGCAATTCAAAGCAGGCAATTCAAATTATGCATACTTAGAAAAATCAATTAGTAATGCATTTTGTCAATCTTAAAGAGTTCAAAAAAATTCAAAACACATGCAACTGTGCAAGACTTCTTTTGTGTGTATAAGCTGAGTAATCTGCAAAACCAACTTGAACCAATCAAGAATCAAACCTAGAGATTTTACATTATATTTTAAGGATGGTGCAAATCATAGCGAGAAACATAGCTACAGCATCTTATAAACATATATATTTTTAAGTCTCGTAAAAAAACACTGTCAGTATAGGCATGTCCCGAGAAAATGACCAATATGTTATAGACTCATTCAGTCATCCTCAAACTTATGATTCTATAAGTCTATATGAATCTAGCAGCGTTTACACGGAAACTATTTTGTCAGCAAGTTAACTCAATTTTGATACCTATTACCTAGATTTATAAACTCTATGATTTCTGAGTTAGTTTCAGAAAAATTATTTGATCATATGTACCAAACCAACGAGCTCAAACAACTTTGAAAATTTTGAAATTCCAGTGGCAGTCATTTCACAAAGATTTAACACAATTGATATTTTCCCTAATTTCAAGAAATTTAAGAACCAGTTAAAACTGCCTTCAAATTTTATTTCAACAATCAAATCTCAGCAGATATGAATTCCTCAAAACAATTTCTATGCATCAACAAAAACATAAGCACACTCTAACCACAAAAACAAGAGCAGTTTAGAACTGCACATGTACCTTGCAATATTGTACAGCACATAAAGCTGGAATAGAAATGGTTCAAAAAGAAAGGATCGTCTTGTACCTCAATGATTCAAAATGAGGGTTTGAAGGAGCATCAGTGTTGCCAATGAGTGCCTTGATTCTGCAGAACTTTAGAACAACAAATGCAAGAATTTAGGAACAGAAAATGCATTTGAGTGAAAGCATACATCAGCTGCCAGGAATTCGGTATGCCATCATTGAGCTCAAGATCTGTTAACGAGTTAAGGAAAGGTTCCCGAATAAAACCATGGGAAGCTACCCTTCTCTTTTCAACAATAACACATCTGCCACAGTCAGTATATGCATTAACTAAGACTTGCAGTTTCAGTTATGCAATAAGGTTAGTATGATAACATCAAACCACCAAGTTACATGTTCTTTTAGTCAAATTAGTTACTCCCTCCGTTTCATTTTAATTGTCGCTTTTGTATCAAAGTATTGTTTCTATTTATTTGTCGTATTCAAAATTCAATGATGCATTAACTATTGTTTTGTCAACAGTACCCTTAATTATTTACTGCAAAGAGAGAATTAGATGAAATGAGAGGTACTATAGGAAAAATGCAAAAAATTTCATCAAAAGTAGCGAAATTTATTTATTTTCTTAGTGTGTAAATAATCTTAAAATGTAAACACCAAAAGAAATGGAGAGAGTAACAGATTACAGATTAGGTAAAAAAGGGGCATCCCCATCCAACATCTCAACGAGAGAGTATAATATACAAAAACCGATGAATAACCAAGTAACCCAAAGAAGGAAAAAAAACAGATTACAGAGTGATATGGTTAGAGCATCAACACTTCATAAACTGATAAATAACCAATGTCTGAGAAGCTTTTAGAATGTGTGTGTGCACGCATGTGTGTCAGATAGATTCTAAGGAATTTTATCCTATACATCATGACAGCACTCAGTAATTTCTTGTTATCTTTTAAACAATTTTAAAATAAGGGGAAAACAAGTTCGTTTGAGAATACCAAAACAACAAAGTCATGCAGAAAGGTGTAATTGTCTACACATATATCGTACATCTAATATAATCATCACTTTGAATAAGCATAAGTAATAGTTCACAGAATTTCAGATTTCTTTCTAAACAGAACTAACATCAGGTTGTAGCAAATGAAATAAAGCAAGATAAAATATATGTAGGCAAATGTCTCACTTTCATCGCAAAGCAAAGATGCCTCTAATAGGTTAGTGTTTCAACAATATCAAATAGGTTAGTATTCAAGTCCAAATGATGGGAAGTAACCAATTGTGAGATCTGTACAAATTGAATTGGAAAACAATGTTGGAGTTCATACACAACAACAGTAATATGATCATCAAGATCACAATTTATTGGGATAGAATTGCTCAAACCAATGTTTTGGAGCGGCCGGGTGAATTTTAAAAGCACGGCCAACGAAATTCTTGTCGCTAGTCGCAATCATGCTTGAAATGGAATATTTTTTGGAAGACAATCCCTTTTCTATAACCCACGTATAGAATCTGAACCTCGGCTTAATTCGGTTCTCTAAGTCAAAATATATAAATCCCGGAAAAGTGTCCAAAAGCTCCAAGGATTTTCCCATCTCCTGACAAAGGAAATTAATCTTTTTCTCTAGGGTTTCAGGATTTTGGCTTAGAATCTTTGGTTTCTTTGTGATTATCTTACACAGCTTTGAGAATTCAATCCCTAAACCTAGAAGGCAATCAAATCTTTCTTGTAACTCTTCGCTTGTTCCATGCATGTGAGTTAAGATATCCATGGTCATAGCATTTTCACCGAAGCCAATATTATGCATGAAATTTAATTTATTCATATTATGAGTCGGTGTTCTTGCATCATGAATTGTCTTCAAACCATCTCGATAACCTTTATCACGCTCTTCATTGGGATAGCTTGTGACAAAATTCACTAAAAGCTTATGATTCCCATCTTTGATTTTATCGAAAAACCACTCACGTAAACCCATAGCTCTCATCACATTGGGAAGATTAGCCATTTTTATCGTTCCCAACACATGAGCATAGTTCTTCCGTACATCACCAAGACCTTTCGAGTTCATTCCAATGTGTTTCAACAGCTTCAACACATTAATCACCGGCGTTTCCAAATCAAGATTCAACAATTCCGAACCTTGTAGAATCAACCGAGCTACTTCCACCTTCTCGACACCAAATCTACAAAAATACTCAACTTTTTCAATCAACTCTTTTTCTCCATATTCAAGAATCACATGTTTATTCCTTCCGACGAGTTCCCCTATCTTCCCCTTACCATCATTCAAATCATAAAACACTTTAATTTTCCTACAAACCTCATGCCAAACATCCACATTCCCATTAACAAACCCTCCCAAATCAAAATCCAAAAACACAACTCTCAAATCAGAAAGCAGCCCATCAATCTCATCAACAAATTCCCCTTCCTCAACACCAAAAACAAAGGGAAAAGTCAAACATATCCCAACAATTTGCACATTAGAAAAACCATATCTTTTCAACAAACTAAACCTACCCTTTAACTCAAAACCACTTTTCCTAAACATAAAACCACTCTCCATATAAATCAAACCAATCTTATCCCAAGGAAACCCAAATTCACAAAGTACACAAGCAGAATCAAGAAGTGACCCATCTTCACAAAAGAAAAACTTATCATGAGGTAATAAAGATGAAACATGAGTATATTGAATTCCAATACTTTCAAAGAAAAACTCAAATTCATTAATTGGGTTATACCTTAAGTACTTATCAAGCTTCTTGGTGAAATCAGAAGGTGAAAAAGAACCCAACTTTGAAATGAGATTGGAGAGAGAATGAAAAGAGTTTTTGGAAATTTTATCTGCAAAAGCATAAGGGATGGACCTTGTGGAATGGAGGTAATCAGTGAGTGCTTTTTGAGCTTGTGACATTGCAACCTTTTTGTACCGACAAGGGATTTTCAATTTTGATGTTTTTAAGGTTGTTGTTATGTTGTTGGTGGTGTTGTTGGTTCTCGTACATAAATGGCGTGAAAGGGTTAACAGCATCACTCTCATTCTGTGTTTTTGTTCTATGACAGTGCACTTCAGGGTTTCTTTTCATCTAAAAAAAATTGACAAAACGAAAAAGAAAATATTTTCTTGAGCCCCTTAATTAATTTGGTTAAAGGTTCAATATTTGACTATCGCGCAAAAAAAATAAATAAATAAATAAATAAATTTGAAGGAGAAAAATCATCAAGTGTGTTCCATAATCTTTTTGATTAAGATTAAATTTGTTAAACGGTAGTAAAAATTTGATCGATGACATTTAATCAAAAGAAAAATAATTTCATTAGCCAAGAAGATGCTAGGTATGTAAAATTGAGTGTCTTCAATCGGCATGCTAAATTATAAATAGCATAATAATTAACTAAATAATGGATAATTTAGTTAGCTTAATGCGTAAAAATATAATAAATAAAATATGAAACAAGCACTAAACTTTAATAGAATCCTTAAAAATAACGCAACATATTAGGGATATTGTTGACGAGCGTTCAACCTCGGGACTATATTTAAAATGTTTGATTTTGCTACAAAGTCCAAGAACTAAAAGAAACCACAAAACGACCATCAACATATCTCACGAGAGTACCAATACTCCCACTTACTCCGTCATTAATCTTATAGTAAACACTGCATTTGATTTGTTAAAAAACAAGGGATTGAATTGGATAATTTTTGTTGTATCATGTTTGATTTGGGACTGATTATGGGACTGGACAAATTAGGTAGTAAGGGACATGACAAAAACAAGAATTTTTGTTTCTCACTGAATCACAGGACAACTTTTTGTCCACAGTACAACTATTATTGGATACGAAAAATACTCATTTTATTTTCGAATATAAAAATATTATGATCATATATCTCTTTCTGATACAGTTTTATCATGTATTATTTTATTATGTCTTATACTGTTCTGTCTCATCTTACTATTTTGCGAATCAAACGCATTGGTCTCTAGTGAACATCATATACCAGCAAATTTAGACTTTCACTTAATGTCTTCAACAGCACCACAAAATTGGAGATTTGGTCCACAAAATTTCAGTCCGATTAAAAAATAGGTGGGCTTTAGGTGATCCATAAGTTAGAAATTTTCTTTCCCACCCTCTATATATGTTTCTTTTCCACTCTCTACGTTTATATTTTTGCTCTTGGATAAATATTTTGAAATGCGTTTTCCGAATTTTTTTGCTTTGAAAAAAAAATTTCGGAATCTGTTTTCCGAATTTGAACTAGAAAAACTTTCGGAAATCGCGTTCCAAAGTTTTTAACAAAGACAAAAATGGAAAAAGGGCGTGGGAAGAAAAAAATTCCATAACTTATAAATATTTTGCAGACCAAAATTTTGAGGCTTGATTTCGTGCATATCTGATACATCAGTGTGGTCGAGCCCGCTTATTATAGTGATGTAACAAATATTTTAAATAAAGAATAAACTTATTCTCTCTCTTAAAGAATAAAGTTATAAATACAAAATTATCAGCAAATTTAATATTACAATTAATTTTCTTAATTTTTGTAATTTTTACAAATAAGTATGATATTTAGAGATTATCATATTCTTTAAGATATTCAATAGGTTAATGTCATTTGTTATTACCAGTATCTAATTCCATATACTCCGAACATTGAGAATATAATAAAGTGAGAATGTAGAAGTTCTTGTGAACTTTCTCAGTGTGTTTGCTTCATAAAACATCAAGGACTGAACAGAACAGTACATGACAGAACAAGATAATACAGGACAAGACAAAACTGTACCGGAGAGATATAGGGCGATAATATTTTTATATTTGAAAATAAAATGGATATTTTCGTATTTTTTATAGTTGTATTGTAGACAAAAAGTTGTACTGTAATTCAGTGTGGGACAAAAATTCCTGTTTTTGTCATGTGCTTTGTTACCTAATTTGTTCAGTTCCATAACCCGTTTCAAATCAAACAGGGTACAACAAAAGTTGCCCAGTCCAGTCCCCTATTTTTTAGCAGATCAAATGCATTTGACTGAACAATTTTTATTGTACCCTGTTTGATTTGAAACTGGTTATGAGACTGGACAAATTAGATAGTAATGAAGAGGACAAAGAAGAGAGTTACTACTTTACTACTGGTATCATGATCGTAGTAGTGTAGAGTAGAGTAGAGTGAGTATCCAATGATTGTATGTTACTTGCTTTGTCTGCTTGTGGAGCGACAAAAGTGACACGCACGAGTGCAATCATCGGACCACGTGTCCCCACGTGACCTCTCTCACAAAGCCCACTTCTTTTGCCCATAAATAAATAAATCAGTACAACTACTTCGCTTCACGTGACTTAATAAATTTGATATTCACCCATAGTACTAGTACTATCAATTGAAGTGTTATTTATAGGAGTATCACTTTAACAAAGTACTCCTTTAATTAGGATTAACTTATTTTATAAAAATAATACTCCTTTAATTATAATAACTCCACTTAAATAACAAGAAATTTGTACATAACATAAATAGCTGGTCCTGTATATGCATGTAAATTATAATGTGTTCTTGTGTGAATTCACATGTGTATTTTTTAGTAGTGTTATACCTTTCACGTTAAATGTATTATTTATGACAGGTTATATGCTCCTCCCTAAAAGGATATATAATCCATGAGATAACTGTATTGAAATTTTTTGCCCGTGACAATACACCAGTACGTGTATCTGTTCATTCAAACACCTATAATTTATTAATACTATTATTAAAATATATAAAGTTATTAAGATAAACACATTAATATACAAATAATATTTAGACAGATCTACACATAAAATTAAAATTAACAGTACATTCTTTTCGCTACCACTTTTCTTCATATTAAAAAAACATTTAAATTTGAGGAGGGATCCGTTGACTTTAAGAGTAAGTCTTCATTGACTTACTCCGGTTAATAACTCGATATAGACATTATATTTCTTCAATTCAATCGTTGAATTCAAAGATCTTATTGAGTAGATCAACTCCACAAATTTTTATAAAAATTCAAAATTGTTTGATATTTTTTCAGATAACTTCAATTGAACGTACGACAAACTTTTAAAAAAACCGTTAAATTTCAATAGTTTGAATACATAACTACATTTTTTGAATTTTTATAAAAATTTGTGGAGTTGATCTACTCAATAAGATCTTTTAATTCAACGGTTGGATTGAAAAAATATAATATCGATATCGAATTATTAAGCGGAGTAAGTCAATAGAAACTTACTCCTGGAGTCAACGAATCCATCCTCTTTAAACTTAAAAATATGAAGTTTTGGTCTACATTTTAAAACTGATTTTTTTCCCTCAATTCAATTTTTTTTTTCTTTAGAATTTTGGTCCCACATGTAATCTTTTCCCTAAATAAAGAACAGTCACCTTCAAGTTAAGCTCCCAAACCCAATCATCCCCAATCTACAAGTCCATTTGGTGAATTAAAAAAATTATAATTTTGAAGACGTTGGATGACATTTTCCTTCATTTGAAATATTTTATATCAAGGCACTATGTACATTTGTTTTAATGGTAAATTTTCTGAGTAATATACATGAAATTCTAAGTTCAATCTTCGTTTTGTTCAAAAAAAATCGATCTTCATTGTTTTCATTGTTACTAAAAAAATAAAATTATTTCTTATATTAATATATGTAAAAAAAATGAAACATAGACATCAACCACGCGACGGCAAGACTTTAAAAAGATCTGTGAAGATTTGGTCGGATAAAGTGTGAGGGGACGCATGTTGTTGAGAGCACACTTGTGAACTTCATGCAAAGTCCCAATCATTGCCGTTGGATCATATATACTCCATGATTGTGTCAACTATGCTCATAGTCATAGTATTTCAACTCCAAAAGGAAGAATATGATTCAAATTAATTACTAACACTACTATATTGGAAGTGAAGATTCCACTAGTTCATTCAATTATTTATATGTATTTTGTCAATTTGTTACGTTCCTTATCTCCTAGCTAATCCTAAAGTCAATATTCGATTTGGATTAAATAAGTGACTCTCGTTTGTGATCAAATATCTATTTCAAATTTAGAGGAAATTCCTTTCACCTTCAAATATTTGGATATTGATAGAGACTTTTAGTGAGTAATATTAGGTAATTCTTTGAGTAATAATTTGATGATATTCATTGGTATAATTTGTTTTCTTACGTAATTTGTTGATATTCAAGTATAATTTGATGATATTAATACACATTGTATTGATTCTTTTAATATGTTCGACTGACTCCTTATATCGAAATTCTTCCTGACAACGCTAATCAGGTGGCGTGTCCCTTTGAATGTAACCAAGAAAAGAGCTTATGCTTGAGGGGGAGCACGATGAATTGACGATCGACTTACACTTGAGGGGGAGATTTTGTGGCAACAAGTGTGAGGTAATTTAAATCCCACATTACTTAGAAAAATGGAGATTGCACATTTTATAAGTGAGATGACACATAAATCTATTGTTTTAAGGTCTTGGGTAAAACAGTGGTGTCAACTCACTTGTATGGTTACTCTTAAGCCCACAATGGATGATCCTCCTACCCGTCCCCTCATGACCCAACATCTGCTGATGGTTTATCTCTATGGTTGCTACTTATCTTTATGTTGGCTATGATGTTAGTTGTTTTGGTTTCATTTCTTTGACAAATTCTCAATATTTCTTGCTAATATATTGTGAGTTTGAGGAGAGATGTTAGACAGTATGTAATGGACTTGGGTCTCGTTTGGATTAGCTTATTTTTGAACTTATGCAAACAGCTTATGCAATATAAATTAGGTTTTACGCTAATACAAACGGGACCTTGATAATATGTAATGAATTTTTTGTAATTGGGCTTTCAGCTTAGTGATAGTTTAGTATTTATGTTTTTTATATATTCCTAAAACAATATTTCTGTATTCAAGCTCACTCTAATAAAAACCCTAGCATTCTTAATTTGTTTATCTCAAATGTTAACTTAATTTGTTTATCTCATATGTTAACAACAATATCAAACCGCCTTAAGAACATTTGTTAATTTATCTCTATTGTTGTTAACAACAATATCAAACCTTATGAACACTTTTTAACATTTACAATCATATATTCCGTATTACTTTTTTTTAGGTAACAGTCATATATTACTATATTTTAAAGTACACTGTCATAATATACTTTTATTATGGAATTGAATAAAAATCATGATTAGACTTGTTAATTTGAATAAAAATCATAGTGATAGGAGGGTGTAATTTTATTTTTTTTTACATTATTTCATTCATAACTAAATTACGAATACATGTTGGTACATCAATGAAAATATTAGAGCTAGCTATAGATGGGGATACCCTTGCACAAACATGAGCTACATCATTTGCTCGTCTCTTAGTAAACTCAACACGGGGGTTTTCAAAATATAAACTAAATAGACGTGTTTGCATTCCTGTAACACACACCCCACCTCTGTTAAAACAATCTCTTTATTATGGAATTGATCAACAACAGTTTTGGCATCCATAGCAAAATCCACATTATCAAGTTGCTGATTTTGAATCCACCGGATAGCAAGCAAAAGGCTAAGCGCCTCGCCTAAATCCACATTACAAATCAGTGATTTCCATATGGTTTTTGCGAGCATAAATCTACCTTCGTCGTAGCGGATGCACATACCAATACCCACGCGGTTAAGTTGAGTCGAGAACAACGCGCCAATATTTTGTATAGTTATTTTTGAAAAAAAAAGTGATAATGTATATAAAAAATTATCATTCAATGCATTGAAAATTGAAAAAAAAATTAATAAATGTTTGTGTCTTCTCATCTTAATGTTCTTAGGTAGTACTCTCTCTGTCCCAAAGTATAAGAAAAAATAAGTCAAATAAATTTGATGTATTTGATTTTTAATTTAGACCAAATACTTTCACTTTTATTGATAAACTTTTGTTTACGATACAAATATATTAAATGATCAATTGTAATTAAATAACAATAAAACAACCAATAATAAATTGATCCTAGTGATAAAAATATTGGTCCTCTTAAATATGTGCTCGGGAGTTCAATTTATGACTCATATCAAGAAAATTCGGTTAAACATTAAAAATTCCAATTTCAACTTTAAAAGTAGGGTCATGCTAACTAGTGCCCCCGGTGCACTAGTTAAGGATACAAAAAAAGCAATTTTTGCATTGGAAATGACACTTTTTATACTTTACAAACATTGACTACACAAGTTTCAATGTAATTTTACTATAATTAGTATCCTTAACTAATGCCCCGGGGCATTAGATAGCATTTTCCTTGAAAGTATTCATTTTTGCAATTTATTCATGAGACATGTATGAAGGATTAGTGGAGCACATAAGAAAATTATTGTTGTTTCTTCTCATAAACACAAGTACTACTCTCCTACAAGAAGAAATAAATTGAGGTAATAGAAGTGGTCCCCACACATGCAAGTTGGCCTCGTGAGATGGAGTGGAAAAGCCATGTCACTCACGTGACCCTTCTTTTTCAAAAATGATAAAAATCAGCTAAGTGGGACCCACATTTGAATGATGGCACAATACTTACATGATCAGCATCATCATCATGATCATGATCATGATCATGAGGTCATTATTCTCAAATCCTAGCGCGTGAAACTTTCGTCTTTGGAGGGAGTCAATAGTCAAACTATGAAGAAATAAAGCCCCTTTTCCTTCTCAAGAATCTCAACCGAACAGATTACAAATAAATTTACTCTCTCGTCCCAAAATATAAGACCACGTTAATTATTGCACGTATAACAAGATATAATTTTGATTTCAAATATTTTTAATTATATATAAGTAAAAATTATAAAAATTTGATATTTTGAAAATACCCATCGAAACAAATCAAACAAAATTTTATATAATGATATTTACATTTATATACTTTTAGAAAAATACGGTCAAAACAAGACGTATAAATAGTGCATTTAGTCAAAATGATTCTTATAAAATGGGACGGAGGTAATATTTTTTAAAAAATAAAAATACTAGTATAAAATAGTGCTACTTTATTTTTAGGTTAAATACATGTTTTTTACGAGTATCTCTTGGATTATGCTGAATGTTGAAAAAATAAATATATATTGTATATATGTATCAGAAATAAAATATCGAGCTTGAGAGCTCCAATGGATGAAAGATAGGTGATAACAAGTTGCACTGTTAAATTACTCCGGGCAAATCAACACAAACATGTTTACCACCTACCAATTCATACACCAAGACATCTGCCAGCCGAGGTGTCAATATCTTATCTTGTGGGCCAGTCAAGAAGTTCATAAGTGCAAAATATTGACAAGATAATTTTTTTACATTTTTAAAATATTGAATACACAAGTTTTAAGACAAATTTTTTTTTTAATATATACTCCCTCCGTCCCATAATATAGGCAAAAAAAAAATTTCACACTTATTAAGAAAAGTAAAATATGATAATTTCAAGGTTTACTTTTTGTGTGTTTGTTGAAATAAGTTTCATGGGAAGATGTAAAAACAGTTTTTATTGGTTATTGATTATGAGGAAAAGAAGAGAGAGTAAATTAAGTAAAAGTTTATCTTGAAAATGATAAAAATTAGTTTTTTTTGCTTATAATTTGGGACATGAAAAAGTGATTTTTTTTGCTTATAATATGAGACGGAGGGAGTATTTAACTAGTGTCTCGGGACACTCTTTTTAGTTTTTTTCTTTTTATATTTTGTCTCTTTAAAAAATATATTCGACCTTTAATCTCTCTAAATTTTCAATTTTAGTATCTTATTTCCTTTTATAAAATTTATGTAGAATGTTCGAAATGAGTGCATAGTCCCAATACAATTTTAATGTTGTACTCCTTCTGTCTTGTATATAAGACATAATCATCAATTAATATTAAATTGATCTAACATTGACTAATACTCTCTCCGGATATAATTATAAGCAAAAAACAACTTTTTAGGTTCATTGAAAAAGTAATGCATCTGGCCAATAATATAGACTAAATACATTGTTTTTTCAATGAATCTAAAAAGTGTTTTTCGCTTATAATTATGTCCGGAGGCAGTACATCGATGCAAATTTAAGTTTGATTTAATATTGACTATACTGTACATAAATTATTGAATGAATCCAAAAATTGAAAAATTGCTTATATATGAGACAAAAGAGAGTATTCATTTGATGAACACTCTGATACACATTTTATTTGAACATATACTGCTGAGAGTATTCTAATAGATCCACGAATTGTATTTAATATAGAAAAATTAATAAACACTAATCTATCACAATTGTTCACATCAACAACTGTCCCAGTACACATTAAATAAAATATGCATCGAAGAATTCACTTATTTAGTATTGTAAACGATACTTCCTCTAATATAACTGAAGAGCGTATTGCGGTAAAAATAACACATTTTCTTAATATTTGTGAAAAAAATTGCTTATAAATAAATAAGGCTATAGGTGGTCCAAATTATTCGACCACTTGGGAGGACTATACGATGAAATCGTCTTAAAATGTACATAATTATCGCTTGTTGGGACAAATGAACTGTCAATTTTGCGGTCCAACTATCAACTAACACCTATCTACGTGATAAGTGTCCAAGGGAATGCTCTGGGTTTCTCTAAACCCTATTTCTCTTCCTAATTAAACATTTTATCTAATCCTAAATACTTTTCACTTTCAATGCCGGTGACTTGATAATCGAAGAGTATCTATGTACCACCCCTCTTTCATAACTACCGACAATCCATAACCAACGATCTACTACAATCTATTATTTAGATCTCAGGTCTGTAAATGATCATATAATAATACTCTCTCCGATCCTTAATACTTCCTCCGTCCCATAATATAAGAACTAGTTGACCATTGCTTGCACACCAATACATAACTTTGATTACGAATATCGTTAATCATGCATTAGTAAAAATTATAGAAATTTGATATTTTGAAAATATTCGTCGAAACCAATCAAACAATATCTTATATGATAATATTTGGATTTATATACTCCCCCCGTCCCATTTTATAAGAACTGTTTTGACTAAATGCATTATTCACTTATCTTGCTTTGAATATTTTTTTTTAATAATATATAGATGTAAATATTATCATATAAGATCTTGTTTGATTTGTTTCAATGAGTATTTTCAAAATATCAAGATTTTATAATTTTTACTAATAGAGAATTAAAGATATTATTGATCAAAATTGTGCATTGACATACGTGCAGTAGTTAAATAGATCTTATATTTTGGGACAGAGGAAATACATTTAGAAAAATACAGTCAAAACAAGAAATGTGAATAGTACATTTAGTCAAATAAGGTCTTAAAAAATGGGACGGAAAGAGTATAAGATAAATTTAACTTTTTAGATTCATTGATAATCTAATGTATCTAGTCCATTTTATGGACCAGATACATTAAATTTTCAATGAATCTAAAAAGTAAAATTTTTCATATATTAAGAACAGGAGGGAGTATTGTTTTATTGAAATAGATAGTGTTGAACTTTTATATTCAATCAATATTAATTTATATTTAAATTCAATGTATTTTTTTAATATGGAGACACTAATTTCTTTTGTATACAACTTTTTTTTATTTATTTTAAATTTAGTAAGATATTTTCATCATACCATTTTTCTTTTTAAAATTTCATCATACCTTTTTTATGGGTTAATCTTTTTTTTTTCTTTTTCTTTTTGGCTACTTTTTAAGGCTCCATCTTTTCTAGAGATCTTGAAATAATTTTAATTTTTGTTATTACTTATATATTATTTTCAAAATTTAATTACTATTATAAAGAAATTACTAAATCATGTATTGTGAATTTTTGACTGAAATTGATGTTTGAGATAATACATAGTCAAAAGTATAGTACCACATAATGAAATTCATAAAAAGATACAAAAATTTGTTTTTCTCTTTTATATAAAGTTTACAATTTAATATAAATTCAATGAAACTTATCTAAATAAAACAAAAATATATTAAAAAAATAAAAAAATGTATCACAAATATATTTTTCTTCCTTAAAATTAAATGTAAATTTGACCTAGTTACCTTTACCTTGAAAATTGTAACACAACCAACCATGGTTAAAAAGAAACCGAAGTTGGACTTTGAAACATCGAAAAGCAAAAACAGTACTAGTATGTGACCTAAACTTTAAAGCCTAGGTATAGGAGTAGTACATAGTAACAATATGTAATCAATGAAACCAATTTGGCTCTCTGACACAAGTCATGATTAACTCTATTGCATGTTCTCTCTTTTCTCTATCTACTATACATACCCCTCCCATCTCTTTCATTGCTCTTCTCTCCATAGTATGTATCTATATATAGTCCCATCTTTCCCCCATTTCTTATATACATAAACCCACCACCTAATGCCCTGTCACATACTTCCCCAACCCCATTTTCTGTCTTTCTCTTCTTAACACCATTTTGTTTCATTTTTTATTTTTATTTTTATTTTTACACCCCCTTCCAAATTTTAGAAATTTCTATTTTTTTTTTAGAGAAAAAAAATGGGTGAGAAAGATGATGATTTTAGTTTGGGTTTAGGTTTGAGTTTAAGTTTAGGGTGTGGTGATTATGCAAAAAATAATAATGAAATTCCTTTGAAGGTGAATCACATGCAAAAGCCTCCTCAATCAGTTTCAAACCAAAGGGTTTCATTCAACAACTTGTTCCATTCTCATGGTATGTGTTTTTCATCTCTCTTCTCAATTTTTCACTTCCATTTTTTTTTTATTACTCCTAATGCATAGTTGATTTTTTTAGATGAAAGAAACCATTTTTATTTTCTTTTCACAATTTTTTTTGGTTAATACTAAAATCCCATTTCCAATTTTTGATAACCCTTGAAACTTTCAATGAAGAACACAAACCATTTCCTTTTTTTTTTAAATTTATTTTATAATTTATAGTTTTTTCTTGTTCAAAAAAATTATTTATAGTTTTTTATACTTAAAAAATAATACTGTATTTTGTTTTGGGTTAAAACATAAAACCCATTTTTTTTGTGACAAAAATTAATTGTTTTGGTCGATGAGATGAATGCAAATGAAGAACACAAACCCTTAATACCAAAAAAGAAAAAAAAAAAGAAAAAAGAACACAAACCCTTTTTTTTTTAATTTTTTTTTCTTATTTTTTTTAATTTTTTTTTTCAATGTATGAATGTTATGTGCGAAATAAAATAGCCTAAAATATCGTTATTAATTACACGATTGCCACTAACAAACACACGTGCACATCACGTGACAGATCTGAGTACCGAAACGAGGTCGTTTCTCCGCGGAATAGACGCAAACTCGCCGCATCCATCAGCTCCGGCGGCGGCGTTCGAAGATGAGAACGGAGTTTCTTCACCAAACAGCACCGTATCAAGTATCAGTGGAAAGAGAAGCGAAAGAGAAGGTAATGGAGATGAAAACGACGCTGTTGAGAGAGCTTCATGTTCTCGCGGTGGTGGAAGTGATGATGATGACGGCGGAGGTTGCGGCGGCGATGGTGACTCTTCAAGGAAGAAGCTGAGGTTGTCAAAGGAACAGTCAATGTTGCTTGAAGAAACTTTCAAGGAGCATAATACACTGAATCCGGTGAGTTTGTTGTAGTGGCATTTCTGTAATTTAATTTCATTATAAGGGTTTATTTGGAATTTCATGGTTGTTATCAGTGGCATTTTTGTAATTCAATTGTAGGATGAGGGCTTATTTTGGAATAGTCTATTTGGTTATTTTGACATTTTCTGTTTTGTTTTTATTATTGTTTTGAGGTTACTTTGAGGTTGTCTTTCATGATTATTATTTATTACTATTAAGCTCTGTTTTTTTTTTGGTTTAACTGTTAAGCTCTTTTTGACAATGTCAAATTTTAAATTTATTGCTTAAATCTTAATATAACTTTATAAGCTCATTTTAAAAAAATAAATTTGCTTGGTATACTTTGTTTCTCATTATTATCTTATAAGCTTAAAGCCTATAATTTATCATTTTTTATTTCAATTTTACCGAAAAAAATAAATTAAATATTGATAAAACATTTTTTATTGTCATTTACATTTATAAGCTAGTTCAACCTTTACTAAAAATTTAACACGATAAATTCAATCAACTTTATAATCTATGAGCTATAGGTTTATCTTTATCCGGTATAACTTAACTTATCAGTTACAGTATCATATATTTTCCCCCCAAACAGAGCCTTAGTATTTTAATGATATTAATTATTAATATTTTTTTTTATCAGAAACAAAAGCAAGCATTGGCTAAGCAATTGAATCTGAAGCCAAGACAAGTGGAGGTGTGGTTTCAAAACAGAAGAGCAAGGTGAGGTTTTTGTCTGTTCTTATTCTTAGGGGTATTACTGTCATTTTATGTATATCAAATTTGGAATTGTGATGTTGTGGCATTGTTTGTTGTGTGACCTTTGTAAGTTTCTGTTTCATAGGTCCGTACCCCACTCTGTTTGTTTGTACTATCCTATTTAATTGGTTTTGTTGCTACTATTTTTAAATTTCTGTGACTCATTGTTGTTATTGCTAATTAAAATGTTAGCTATCACTAAAAAATTGATGTTAGCATTCCTATTTCAAACAAATCTATTATGGGATTTGGAAATCACATTCACACTTTTGAGAGTGATCAATAGCACAACTTAACTTTTATGAAACTTATGAGACACAAAAAAGATTAAGTGCAACAATTTATGTGGATTTGTTGTGCTGTGTTGTGTTATGTTGTGTGTTTCATGCTGTGTTCCGGTTTTTGATGATGGAAAACAAAGAAGTGACGCCGGTGATATTTGTTCAATGAATACAGGACTAAGTTGAAGCAGACTGAAGTGGATTGCGAATATTTGAAGAGATGCTGCGAGACTCTAACTGAAGAAAATAGAAGGTTGCAAAAGGAAGTGCAAGAGCTTAGGGCATTGAAGTTATCTCCACAACTCTACATGCAAATGAACCCTCCCACCACTCTTACAATGTGCCCTTCATGCGAGCGTGTCGCCGTATCATCTGCATCCTCCTCGTCAGCAGCTGCACCCTCTGCTCCAGCTCTAGCTCCAGCTAACTGCAACCCGTCAGGTCCGAGTGTTCAACGACCAGTACCTATCAACCCATGGGCGGCAATGGCTAGTCAAAACCGTACTCGGCCATGAGTGCTCATGATCCTAGCAGTAGGGTAAAGTAGGCAGGGACATTGAATGTTTGGATGAGCGTTGAGTTTGATAAAATCACAATGACAACATAATTTTATTGAACCTACAAAGAGCATCTTTTGCCGAAATCATAGCTGGTCATTGTGATTCGGCTGCGAACTCAACGCCAATCCAAACATGCAATTAGATGCTAGACAAAAATGAATCAATTCTATAGTGCACTTTACTTTTTAGTGTTGGTTCACTAGGACTTCAGGTTATGACATTGGTTAACTTTTGTTTCTAGGCTTATTTTATTTTGAGCCTAGTGATAACATGTTTTACTCAACTTTAGGATGTGTAAAGTTTGGAAATGTTAAAGTAGGTTGTGTTTTTCATATGCTGAATAGTTTTTAATTCTTATTAACCTTGAAAGGATGAAAAGGAGAATCCGAATCTTAATTATATAATTTTTTTCATGGGATTTGTCATACCACTTGGTGAGAAAAGGTGGGATTTTGTGCAAGATTGAAGAGGGGACAAATTAAGGGGATTCCCATGAGGGGATAGTTGTGGTCTCAATTAGAAATGATTCTGTCTATCTTTTGTGCTGATTCCTATTCCTTTGTGTCTTTATACTTGAACATGGGGTTGATTGATGAGTCATTTTGTGGGACTCATTTTTGGCTGCTTATGTACTATACTTCATTCTACTACTTAAAATGTTGATTAGTAAAGAGGTGACTATAGTGAACAAAGGTAAACATGGTAACACACTAGTGAAAGTGACAGTGGTCGCATCAATGATTCATTATGTTTTTGCGATTCTCTACCTTTAAGATGGGAAAGACACGTACCTTTCTATCTGAAGGTAGAGAATCGTATTCCGGAAGCATACACAATAATAGGTACTACTAGTAGATAGTATGGTCTATTACCATACCTTTATTTTGCATTTGGGAACATTGGCCAATTTTGTCTTTTGAATGTCTCATTTGTTTGAAAAAATGATTTTACTTTAATATTAACAAAATTTGTTGAATAAACCGATTTAATTTGATCTTTGAACTATCAATCTCGATCTAACTATTCCTACATCCATCATGGCAATCCTTCTGTTACTTTGTAGTTTTAGCACTCTCTCCTAAGTGTGATCAATTTAGCTCATATACTTTGTAAAACCTTCAATTTCATCCCTTGAATTAGTGCTTCTGAGACTTTATAATTTTTGCATACTTACATACTGTAGGTGTTGTCTCTTTGTCTACTCTGGCCTACAATGGAATGAGCATTTCATAGTGAAATGCAACTAAGATTGATCTTGTTATGAATTTATTGAGGTGTCATATAGTAGATTGTTTTAAGGTAGTTGTGATATGAGTAATTTCGAGGTTGAGGCTAAGAATATTTTTTATTTCCTACCTTTTCAATTGATGGTAGTAAACCTACTCATATTAAGCCTTGCTCATATAAACTTGATGAAACTCATTTCTTTTATAGGGACTAAGGCTCTGTTTGACAATGAGCTTATAGCTTAAGTTCATATGATAAAAAAAAAAAAACTCATTTTGCAACATATTTTCTCACGAACTTCAAAATGCCGTTTAGAAAAACATATTTTATTAGTTAGTTTGGTCTGCAGATGTGCCTTTTTCATAAGTTAATTTACTCAACATGTGTTTTTACCAAAGTCATTTTTGACAGATAGTAAAATCAATTATGGTTCCACTGAATATGAAACCAAACAGTTCCAATAAAAATATTTTCTGGATATCTCGAAACATTGATTGTTCTGGTGAAGCAAACATATAAAAGATAACTCAAAAAGAACAACAAATTGCGAAGAAATCAAACTGTATTTACAGTATCAGTCAAGAAACGTAGAATACAACCATGGCCAGCTCTCTCTGTCAACTTTTCATGAATTCGGAGACATTGATCACACGTTGGACGATCTCCGGTAGATAAGCCTCTATATAAATACCTATGCAGAAGAATAACAAGCTCTCAGGACAAAAAATAGAGGTGGAAACATCATAGATTATCTACTATAGTAACCATAGTCCATAAATTATCTACTAGATCATTAATCATACTGGCTTAACTTTCTTAAAAAGTCAGATTTCTATAAGAACAACTAAAAAGTAAAGATAAAACTGACGTATCAAATAAATCAGACACATAATTTACGATTTCTATAAGTTTTCATCACTTCAGAACCAATGTTTTACCAATATAAATTCTTGTTACATTCTCTTTGGAGCATGAAAACACGCAGGGCAAGATCTTAAAGTATACAAATGCCACACAGAAAACAGGTTAGAGTTATCAGGTAAGGTTTCTCCTTTAAGAAATCTAAGCATCGCCACTTGGGAAGTATTTTCTCTATCAAGGCAATATTACACAATTCACGAGGGTCTGTCTTTCTTAATGTGTAAAAATTGAATGTTAATTTTTTAAGCATCCAACTTTGAGAACTAAGCATAAATGAGAAGCAATCAAATATCATATAATTCACGAGCAACAAACCGTTCATAAAATAATAGTGCATAGTGGGCGATTTAACTTATAGGAGAATGACTGAGTAAATGATTTAACATATAGGACTGAATGAGTGGATATCTCATATCTATGATTTTACCCTATAAGGAGGTTTTTGATAATGTGAGGTTTGTATTGCAAATTGGATGCCTTGGACAGTTTTTCTGCCGAGGATGGGATATCTGATGTATAACCAGCTAAAAGAGCTTGAATTGGCTACATAAGGGGTGTGGTAATTTAACTATATTTCACAATGTAGTTAGTTGGAGGAGAATGAGAAGTGTGATTAAGGAATGGAGGTAAGCAATAACAAGGTGGAGAGAGACAGAGTTGACTCTCCTCTAGATCGATACCCTTTTTGAATCTCTCAACTTAGAGATGATTACTTGCTGAATATATGCTACGAGGCTGCTGAGGCCTTTTAAAGTAAAGGTGTGGACGGCTATTTGGACTTCAGTTCAGATCCATCAGGGTCTTTTCCCTATAAGTCCTTTTTTCAGTATCTTGTTTTATTCTTCTCAACATCCATAAAATACAGATGAAACAAAGTAATTTAGGAAGGTTAAAGCTCCCTCCACAGTTATTGCTTGGAAATCATGCTTAAGGGATAACCCAAATAATCGTACTGCTATTACGAAAATGCCAGCGACTGAAATGCATTTTCTCTATATTTTGGAACAAACAGCCACTGCTTTTTGTGTTATGAGGAACAAGGCAATTTCATAGTAAGATGTTTGGAGATTGATGGATATGGTCACATTATTCTGAAGTTGTTTTCTCTACTTGTTATAAAGGTTCCGAGAAAAGAAAGGACAGTAAAATGTTTTAGCTTTGTGCAAAAAATCTATCAGGTCTGAGATGGAGACACTAGGCATCAAGAGCTCCAAAAAAAACTTCTTCCACTCCGCATTTGTATGAGAGATGCATAGTAACTCTTAAAGCATCGAGACCAGTGGCTTGATATATGGCTTTGCGTGGCGTGGATAGTATTTAAGCAAAATATACCCTGCATCTCGTTTCACACCTAGCAGGCTCTTGTAGGCAAACTATAATTTGACAAGAAGCAGTGTTGTTAAATAGCCCCTATAGCAGCGCTATACCTCTATAACATAGCAAAATTTGGACACACCGCTATTGTTTGAATCTATAAATTGACAACATTGATAAGAAGTAAACAATCTTCTATAACTTTCCTCAATTCATAATCTACACAGCATCCTAATAGGACTGTAATTCTATCATAATTGATTTGAAATTATATACAATAACCCACTAAAATTCCTGGCAATATACCCATGAGTCTGAGAAGGCTACTAAATGTTTTGGACAAAGACACGCCATAGATATTCCAGAATCGAAAAGCTTGAAACCAGAATTGCTAAACGGAAAGTATTAAGATAATGTCCTTTTACACCTAACTTGATCCAATCAATTTCCAAACTATTTAAATATCCCACAGTACTATTGACATCTATGTTATGAGTTTGTCATCAAACTTTCATATTCCACTTGCACATAAAATATACATGCAAATTTTTATATTTAATAAAGTTCCATTCCATTTTCTAGCTGTAGTTGTTTCAGTGCAGCACAAAGCATGACAATTAGTCCAAGTTTACAGTGATATTACATATAACAAGCTTTTTTTCCTCCTAATGAATGAAATGACAAAAGAAACACAAAAAGTTTTTGCATTCTAATTAGCTGATTGTAACTGCTTAAAGTTTTTCTTCCCAATCGAAAACTGAACAGCTAAATGCATGTCAAGATATTAAGGGCAAACTTGAGGATGCCAATGCCTTAAATTTCTATAGGTGGAATGCAGGAATCCAAGCTACAATGATCACTAACTAGTAACTATAAACCTAATTATCAATTTTACCATCATCCAAGCAAATTTGCATCCGAAAATAATGAGAATCTATCCAAACAGACATGTAAAAATGCATTCAAAATAAGATATTTCATCACTCACTTCATTAGAATATCATAGTATTCAGGATCCAAGGAAGAAAGCATTCCATCCACATCTTTTATAGCCATTATTGCTCTATGCACAGCAATCCAATGCGCCGACTGCCAAAATTAAAACAAAAAACAACATAACTAATAATACATGAAAAATATACTGTGAACTCAACAAATTAGAAATCTTCAATTGCAACTAAACTCCAAAAAGTAAAAAAAAAACTAGTCTATACCTTTTTTTCTTCAGAAACTCGGTAGGAGACCAAAGACCTACTAACCTGGGGGACTAATTCCACCGTCCACTAGCGAAAGCCCCAATTAAAGCCAGAGCAAAGCCCTATACGGACTAGCCCAACAGAGGAATTGGCACGGGGAGGATTCGGACCTGAGACCTAGAGAGAAGCACACTCTGAGGTCCCAAGTCTACACTACCGCCCAACCCGCGGGCTTAAAATTAAAATACTAGTGCAAATCAGCTTAAAAAATAGTTTTTTGTTTCTTCAACATCTATAGTATGTTGTGGTCTTAAGTAATTTGGTAACTCCAATTGTACCAAAAAAACTAGTCTTATAATTTGAATCAAAAGCTACAACATTGTTTCAGTTCTAACTAACAACCCAAATCAAATCCAAGCAAAAAATAATAATAAAGTATCAATTTTTCTTAAAAAAAAGCATAAAAGTGACAAAGGGGGGTAAGAGAAAAACCTTGCAACGCTCATCACTAGTCATGGCATAGGTTCCTTCAAGTGCAGTTTTAAGGGCTTCCACAGTTTTATACCTAAATTTGCATCAAAATTAATAATAAGTTATTAAAATTCAGCATTTGATTTATCAGAAAAATGAACTTTTGTACCTAATTCGATACAAAACAGAGAGAAAAAAAAAGAGGGTAATGTTAGTTACTGTTTGAGTAAGCTTTCGATCTTGCGGGTTTTGTGTTCAATTCTTGTAATAATGGCTTCTGCATTATCAGCTCCAACGAATCCTTCTGAGCCTGCCATACAAATCAGAGTTCTATTGCAGTTTTCTTGAGCTTCAATTTTCCCGAGAAAATGTGTTTTTTTTTCTTCTTCTTTTGCTACCAAAGTAAAGTGGACCCTGTAAAATCTCTATTCTAGATGCAAAATTAGATTATCTTAGCTTGACATTTTTTATTGCACTGTTTAAAGTTTTTTTTTTTTTTTTTTTACTTAGGGTAGGCATGAAAATAGGGTGGGATCCCAAATCCATATCCAACGACCAACGTGTTCGGATAATCCCATTTCGCCCTACTTATATATATGAACTTTAGTTGTGTCTTATATTTTCTTTATTAAAAAGAGTTAAAAGTGGAAAATTATTTTTTTTAACAATATTTATACAACATTAAAAAAAAATTGTTTAATAATCAACTTAAAAATATGAATGTAGTCATCTACAAAAAAAAAAGAAAGAAAGTGTAATCTAGAGTTTGTTTAAGGGTTTCTAATTTAAAAGTGATAAAATGTAATTTGATATAAGCGAGGTGAGTTCGGGGTAGATATCAATATCCTCATTACCAACCCCCAATTTTTAAAATTGGGGAAAATCCAATCAACTTAGGTTTCCCTGTCAAAAATGGGGCGGGGCGGGGCGGACGAATATCCGCATGTATGACTTATTTTATCATGTCTAATTTAGGGTTGGAGTGAGTTCAGAAAAAATCTCTCCCGTGACAATTTTATGCAATGAAATCCTAACCATTGTTCTATTTTAACAACTATAATTTTAATTTAAGAAAAGAAAATATGAAAAAAAAATGAAAGGTGGATATATCAATTGAATTTCTTCGAGTGATTTTTTATTGGAGACGATCCATCTACATTGAGTTCATATTAAAGAATCAATCTTTCTTCTTCTACCAGCACCAAGCTCATTAGACACCTCATTGTTATAAATTTGGATGCTAATTTAGGACCAGAGTCTCCGGTTTAAGCACCCTCTATTTTGCTTATGTTTTTTTCTCACTTAATAATTTGAATTGAAATATAAAGGTCTAAAATTATTATTGAGACGCATTTAATAATTTTTTTAAGCACTGGAATAAAAATATTGAGTGATTATTAAGTTTAATATTAAAAATAAATAAATAAGTCATGTGTGGCAAAGTTTTTTTTTTTCTTGTGGTAACTTTTAATTTTTAGGGAAATGTCGTAATAGTCAAATTCAAAATCTTTCAAACAACACGTCTTGTGAAGAACTCAATGATTTTTTTTGGACTCAATCATTTGATTAATGACATGTGTAGAGCAGAGTACATGTAATATCCCCTTAAACTTCTAAATAATTTTTAATAAATAATTTATAAAGCACAGTGGACCTCTT
This sequence comes from Trifolium pratense, assembly GCF_020283565.1. NCBI lineage: Eukaryota > Viridiplantae > Streptophyta > Magnoliopsida > Fabales > Fabaceae > Trifolium > Trifolium pratense. The sequence goes on from NC_060063.1 coordinate 57,401,063, forward strand.
GAAAGCTCCATGCATAATCTTTGGGTTCTGATGAACTTCTGATTATTCAATCTTGATCTGGAAAATTTGAACCCCTAATGGCTCTATTTTTTGGGGTCCATACATTCATAGTTATTTGAAGTGTATATCTATCCACATGATGATATGAACCATAGAAATCAAAATATATACGCAAGAGCTTACGTTACTTGAAGTAGAAGTCACTATAACCATCTATTATATAGATTATAGACCAATTAAGTCCATTATATTCCTCAAATGACAAGTACTTAGCAACAATTCATTACTCTCACGTACTACCACAATTTTGAATTTACAAAGGGGATTATTCATCTGCGGTAATAAGAATTTATATACTCATTTTTTGGCATACAAAGAAAAATAATTACATGAGAAAATAATTAAATAAATTTATTTTTAAATTATCAAATAATATAATATTTTTTGTGAGCGTGACAAAAAAGTAGGTCTATAATACTCGTATGACCATACAAGAATATCTCTTATAAAAGATACTAGCAAGACACCCGTGCGTCCGCACGGGAGTCGCGACTTTGCCGCTCCTCACTTGGTTACATGAAATAGTAATTTATTGGGAAATAGATTAAAAGATAAAAGAAAATAGAAATGATATAATATTTGGTAAAAAAAATAGAAAAAGAACAATGGTAAAATCAACCATCATAAAAAAACCTTAGTTATCCCTATATTAAATATATGAGTATAAATTGTCCCCTAAAAAGTATTAAAAAATAGACAAAATTATTAATATGTTAGTGAAAATATATACATGACTCACAAAAATCATCAAAATAATTAGGTCATCGTATTAAATATGAGTATAACACATACGTCCGACAGAAATTACACAAAAGATTAGGTCGTTGTATTGATATATGAGCATAAATTTATGTCTAAAAAAAATAATTAAAAAATGGAAACTTTATTAATAAGAGTAAAAACATAAGCCATGCGTCCCCGACGTTACTAAGAACACAAGTTCCCTGAGAATAAATATAGATTCTGCAGAATGTATTGATGACCAATATATTCCAAAAGAATGGCCAATGATGACAAGTTAATTTTTGGTTAGGTAAAATAAAAGAGAATTTATTTCTCAAAAAATTAGTCCTTATATCAACAACAAAAAATATTAAAAAAAAAAAAACTTCTAAAAAAATGTCATTTATTTTTCAACTATTTAAGAACATAAAATCTTATTAATAAGAGGAAAAACATAGGTATACAAAAAAAAAGAGGAAAAACATAGATCCCTCAAAATTCACACAAAAGATTATGTCCTCGTATTAATATATGAGTATAACTCTTAAAATTATTTAAAATATATACAATTTTATTGATATATGACTAAAAATATAAGACACGTAGATCTAACCAAAAAAATTAAGTTCCCGTATTAATATGAATATAACCCGTAAAATTATTTTTAAAAAATTGACAACATAATATATTAGTAAAAAAAATAAACAATGATGAAAAACACAACTTCCGTGAGAATAAATATAGATTTTGCAGAATGTGTTGATGGCCAATATATTCCAAAAGAATGACAAATGATGAAAAATTAATTTTTTGTTGCGGTAAAATAAAAGAGAAATTATTTCTCAAAAAATTAGTCCTTATATCAACAACAAAAAATATTCAAAAAAAAAAAAACTTCTAAAAAAATGTCATTTATTTTTTAACTATTAAAGAACAGGAAACCTTATTAATAAGAGGAAAACATAGGTCCCTCATAATTCACACAAAAGATTATGTCCCCGTATTAATATATGAGTATAACTCTTAAAATTATTTAAAAAATATAAAATTTTATTAATATATAAGTAAAAATATAAGGCTCGTAGATATAACCCAAAAAATTAGGTTCTCGTATTAATATGAATATAACCCGTAAAACTAAACAACATAATATATTAGTAAAAAAAATAAACAAGTTCTGTGAGAATAAATATAAATTATACAGAATGTATTGATGACCAATATATTCCAAAAGAATGGCCAATTATGACAAGTTATTTTTTTGTTGCGGTAAAATAAAATGGGATTTATTACTCAAAAAATTAGTCCTTATATCAACAACAAAAAATATTTCAATGTACCCATATGTATTGGTAACATAGTTAATAATGAAATGCTATAAGTCTTTTTCCCTCAAAAAAAAAAAAAAACAAAAAATATTCAAAAAAAAAAACTTCTAAAAAAATGTCATTTATTTTTCAACTATTAAAGAACAGGAAACCTTATTAATAAGAGGAAAAACATAGGTCACTCAGAATTCACACAAAAGATTATGTCCTAGTATTAAAATATGAGTATAACTCTTAAAATTATTTAAAATATATACAACTTTATTAATATATGTGTAAAAATATAAGGCCCGTACGTAGATATAACAAAAAAAATTAGGTTCCCGTATTAATTTTTGTTGCAGTAAAATAAAAGGGAATTTATTTCTCAAGAAATTAGTCCTTATATCAACAACAAAAAATATTTCAAAAAAAAAACTTCTAAAAAAATGTCATTTATTTTTCAACTATTTTCAACTTTGTATTTAATTCTTTTTTTTTTTTTTTTGTAAACTCAAGGTATCATTCGCGTGCACAACTACAAGGTATGACAGAGAATTCTTATTGTTTTAGTTAGTCTCATCATTTTTTACGGGAGTTTTTCAAAAAAATTTCCCACCATATTCTCATATTAAATTAATTAAATTTATTTAGTTGAACTAAAAATTAAAATTTAACTTAATTGAATATTTATTTTTTTCAATGTGGAGTCTGTAAACCACCAACCACCCATTAATGAGAAGTTTTTTCTACTAACTTCTGGAAGTTAAAATAGGAATAACCATCATATAATGAGAAGTTTTTTTTCTAATAACTTTTAAATTAAGACACAAAATAACCTTAAACTAAATGATGTGTCAAAAAATTAAATATGGGCAAATTGGGGATTTCATTCGTACTTTCTTTTCTTAGTAGATGTTTGTTTTGAATTCTAGATACATGAATTTATAAATGATACATCTACGTTCTTAACTTTTGATTTATCGTTACACTTTCGTTAATTAAATTTTCTTTTGTGGGATTAAGATTTTAGAGCGTACTCACACAAAATAATATATGGGGCACTAGTAGAAAAAAGCTATTTTACATCTGGCGAAAGCCACTTTTTACATCTGAACAATTTCAGATGTAGGCGCACGAGACTTAGTAAGTATACACGTTTTACATCTGGCGTAGTCAGATGTAAAAAAACACTTTTTACCTCTGACCAAGGCAAAATTCAAATATTATTTTTTTAAAATTAAATTGGACTTTTTACATCTGACCAAGTCTACCTGATGTGAAATCTTAACTTTATTTTTTTTTTGAAAAACCTGCGTTTTTTTTTTTTATATATATTTTAAATCTTTTTTTTTATTAAAAAAATCTAACCCACAATGCCAACAATATAACATAACTTGCATCAAGAACATAATACTAAAATTCAACATCCATAGCCAAATTACATTCAACATATATATAGTAATAATGTCATTAAAGTACAACCATATTGTAATCCAAAATACAAAACATCATAATAATTAATACTAATCCATCCAAAATACAAATTAAAACATCATCATAACTAGTCCATTGTAACTTCACACAAACCTAGCTAGCTCCTAATCTTTCTCGTCGGCATCATCATAATCTACCTCGGGATTATATAGTTGAAGAAAACAAGTTGCCCAGCGGTCTCGCAAATCATACAACTCCTCTGTTAATGTCGTGGGATCATTGAACACCTACAATATGTAAATAACATAATTCATATGTAAACTACAACATGTTAATTAATGTATGGTAAATGAATCAGCATAGCCATTTTTAGTGAACCAGCATATAGCACAAAAATTGTGAACCAGCATAGCACAAAAATTGTGAACCAGCTGCTGGAGCCAAAAATTACAAAAAGGTGGGCCCAATCGTAGTTCAATCCGGTTTAATCTGATTAAACCAGTCTGTAGTCTAACTAGGATCAAACCAACCAGTGAATTAGCCGGTTTCTGGTGGTTCAACTTGAACCGACCAATTTGGCCCTGTTTTAAAACATGGCAACTGTTTCAGCCATATTTGATTGTGATTTTTCACAATATTGCGACACATCCATGGTTTAAAACCTTGTAGATAAATGCAACAATGATTGTTGAGAAATAAAGAAAGAAAAGAATGTGTTTGAATGATTGCTTACCAGGTGCAATGTAGCCGTAAGAACCAACAACTGCAGACATTGATTTAGACTTTGAGATATCAATTAGCTTGGCCAAACCGAAATCACCAACATGAGCTTCAAATTCATGATCAATAAGTATGTTATTGGACTTGATGTCGCGGTGAATAATCCTAGGCTTGCAATCATGGTGCAAATAAGAGAGTCCATGTGCAGTTCCTAGAGCAATCTGAAACCTGGAATACCAATCAAGACTAGAGGAAGATTCGCCATGAAGTAACTCTCCCAAACTACCCTTTTCCATGTACTCATAAAGTAGCATATTTGAGTCACTGTAGTTGCAGAAACCATATAATTTCACAATATTTCTATGCCTTATTTTTCAACAGTTTCCAATTTATATTGAGACCAAGAACCTGCAAACTTGAACAGTTTCCAATTTCCTTTGGTATAAAACCAGAGAAAGTGTTTTGAGACAGGTTAAGGTGAAGCAAGTGAACCAAACCACCAATGCTGGAAGACAAAGAGCCAGAGAGATTCATTGCATGCAAGTCAAGAGATTCAACTACTGGATCGATGTCATTGTTGCAGATGACACCTTTCCAACCGCAAGGTGTTGAATCACTTGAATTCCAATTCTGAAGATGATTGTATTTGTCAAACAATCTCACTTTTATGTCCATAAGATATTTTCCATCTGCATTAAGCTCTTCAGATAGAGAAAAAACAAGAGTAAATATCAACAACATCACAAACAATGCATATACATTCCTCTCCATAGTTGCACATGCAAATTATGCACAAGGTTCTATTAGAGGTGAAGTGCTTACTATTTTTATTTTTTCTCTTGGAAGAAAAAAGAACTGAAGAAGCACTAGAAGATTCATTAAAACAGACAAATTTTTAAGGAATATTGAGAAGAGGAATGACACTTGCCATAATATTGGGAAGGTACATAGAGTGTTGTGGAATCAATTGGCAACATGCTAAAATAATATTGATTAGTGGTAAAAATGGATTAGATAGCATATAAGCATATTGATGATTGGTGGACAAATGAAGCATTCAAAGATCCCAGCACAGCAGCCTATATATCATCACCGGAAAAAAAAATTGGAAGTCTAATCCTATTGTAATTTTTGATGTATTCCAGTACCAATATGTATATTCTATATCGTATTCTAGATATTCGACATGGGATGTTATACATTGGCTGTTTTTCATTCTATTATGATCTTTTCCATTATCACATATAACCTTTCCTGCATAAGTATAATTAATAATATTTTACTTTATAAATCCATTATGTATTAAGTTGATCCATGAAATCAAACAAAGAAGTTAAGAGTCTTACATTCAGCAATAATGCAGTGTCCAGGGCATAAGCATCCTTAAAAGTCACATATGCAATAGACTCATAATCACTGGATCTGCATCATTATTAAAAAAAGTCATTTTTTCAGTTAGTTCCAAGAATCTACGACGATACTATAAAGTAAATTAATTTTTCTACCATCTAGGCCTTCCAACTTACCACAAGCAATCCTTTTATTCAATAGCAATATGAAATAAAGTCAACTCAAGACTAAATCAGGAACAAATGCAAAAGAATTTTCAATTTTGAACATTAAGCAGTACCATGCACATTAAACTCAAAAGGTTTCATTTTGACTTGCAGAAAATTTATCAATCAGTAATTAAGGTCAAGTAACATTACCTTATTACGTCGACACGCTCAATTACACCACAGTATCCAAAAAAATTGTGTACATCAGATTCTGTAGCTCTTGGAGATAAGTTTGTAATTGCAGCAGTATAACCACCAGGATACATAATTGTCAAGTGATCGAAGATTCTCAAAATGGAAAAACGGAACCAGATTCCACAAACTTGCAGAAAGCAAATCAACTCAAGTCAAAACTTTGATACCTGATATGAACAACAAAAGAGAGTGATTCTGCAAGAAACATTTATGTCAATTAAGAAACTGATAATAAAAAGGAACATGTCTTTTCCTTTGATTGCTTCAATTGTGAGACAATGCATTGTTAGAACACACAATGAAGATATGCAACAGACCAGCTTTGCCGTGAAGGATATGAAACCTTTTAAATATCATTTAGGAGCAATCACTTAAATGAATCACTTAAACTTTTAAATACCTTTTAAATACCTTTTAAGATATGCAACAGACCTTTTAAAGTATTGGTTTCGTACCCGATGGGAAACCAATCACTTAAATGAATCACTTAAACTTTACCACTAAACTTTAAATGAAATAAATCACTATATACCAACATTATGAATTCACTGAAACTTTAAATGAATCATATTTCAAATTAATCACTTAAACTTTACCACTATATACCAGACAAAAAACTTCAAATTAAAATCAGATAAATCACTGAAACTTATTTCAAATGAAATCATATTTCAAATGAATCATATTTCAAATTAAAATCACTGAAACTTCAAATGAAATAAACATTATACCAGATAAATTATAAACAACAACAGATTTCCACCATATATACCAGACAAAAAATCATTGAAACTTTAAATGAAATTTAAAAAATGTGAAAATAACAGTAACAAAAAATAATACAAGCAGAAAAGGAAATCACGAAACACAAAGAGCTAAAACCAAGTAGAACACAAAGAAATCAGGGAAAGGAATCACGAAAAGGAAAAAATTTAAAAAAGATTAAAAAAGAAAGAAGAGTACCTGAATCGATGTGAGAGGGAAAGACAAGGTTCCGTTCGTGAGAGTAGAGGCCGGAGAAAGCTTCGATTTGGAGTTCGATTTGGGGTTCGATTTGGAGTTCGATTTGACGAGTGAGAGAGAGGACGACGGCGATTAGGATGACTGCGAGCGAGTGAGAGAGAGAAGACGAATGAGATAAAGGTCGACGTCGCCGGTAGAGGTAGAGGTCGACGACGCTAGGGTTGCATCGCGAGAGAGATGGGTCGTTCTTAGTCTTAGCGTTTAGGGATATCTGATTGTGTTTTTTTACACTTAGCGTTTTTTTGTTTTTTTTAGTCTTGTGAGAGAGATACTCCATCAACTGATTGGTTCCAAAAAATATTATTTTTTTTTTTATTCAACTTGACTTGTTACATCTGAGGCTAAATATAGCCAGATATATATATATTTTAGATAATTGTCGCCATAATTACAAGATTGCCACCGCGTTTAGTTATGCTTCTGGTATATTGAAGTCAGATGTAAAAAGTCTTGTCTATATATTTTTTACATCTGTGGATATTGAGACCAGATGAAAAGACTACTGCATATAGCGTTTTACATCTGACATATGTTCGTCAGATGTAAAAAGCTTAAGTAATATGTCATATTTGTACTAGTGGGGACAAAATTATCATTTAAGCATATTTTTTTATTTATTTTAAAAATGATTTAAGATAATTACACATGAACGAAATCTGGATGGACAACAAGCTGTGCTGCTAAACATTTTTGTATAACAAAACTAATTCTTCAAAAAACTACATTCATGGGCTTAGGGGACACAACATTACTATCCCTTTGAACTATTTTATAGAAACGATCTTCAACACTCATTTCTTATAAAAACGATCTTCAACAAATTAAATACCCATATCACAAATCACATTTCTTTTCTATAATCACTTATCTCAACTTCTACACATCATGACTAAGAAAACATGCATAGCTATGGTTCCTTCCTCAGGATTAAGTCATTTAATTCCACAAGTTGAATTTGCCAAACAATTCCTCCAACAACACAATCAATTCATTGTCTCCTTCATAATTCCAACAGATGGTCCTCTCACACCTTCAATGCAACAAATCTTGAACACTCTTCCACCAAACATAAACTTCATTATTCTCCCTCAAGTCAAAAACCTTCCACAACATAGCTACGAACCTGCTACCAAAATGAAACTCGTAGCAAAATACTCTGTTCCATTTCTACAAGAAGCAATAAAATCACTTATTTCAAAAACTCACCTTGTTGCTTTAATCTCTGGTGTATTCTCAACTGATGCACATGAAGTTGCTAAGCAATTCAACTTATCTTCTTACCTTTTCTATCCTTCAGGAGCTTTTACATATTCATTCTTTGTCACTTTGCCGAATCTCGACGACTCTGTTTCATCTGAAACAGAGTACTTATTAGAACCAGCTTATGAAACAGTAATTGTTCCAGGTAGTACAATCACTTTAACTATCGAAGATATTCCAGATATAATTAAAAGTGAAAGATCAAGCATAGTTTACAAATCATTTCTTGATGTGTGTAAGAAATTCTCATTATTTGATGGTGTTATCATAAACACTTTCACTGATTTAGAACCAGAAGTTATAAGGGTTCTTCAAGAAAATGAAAGAGAGAGTAAGAAACCTTGTGTTTATCCTGTGGGACCAATCATTAGAAATGAGTCTAATTGTGAAGAAAACATTAATTTGATGTGTTTAAGGTGGTTGGAAAATCAACAACCAAGTTCTGTTCTTTTTGTATGTTTTGGAAGTGGTGGAACAGTTTCTCATGATCAACTTAATGAGTTAGCATCTGGATTAGAATTAAGTGGTAAAAAATTCCTGTGGGTTGTTAGAGTTCCAAATAAAGTTACTAACTCTGCATATTTTGTTGGAGAAAAAGATGATCCATTAGAGTATTTACCAAATGGTTTTTTAGAAAGAACAAAAGAAAATGGATTAGTTGTTTCATCATGGGCCCCACAAGTTGAGATTCTTGGTCATGGTTCAATTGGTGGTTTTTTGAGTCATTGTGGTTGGAGTTCAATTTTGGAGAGTGTGGTTAATGGTGTGCCTATGATTGTATGGCCTTTGTTTGCAGAACAAAAGATGAATGCTAAATTACTTATTGATGTGCTTAAAGTGGGTGTGAGGGTAAATGTTGATGATGAAAGTGGGATAGTGAAAAGAGAGGAAGTTGCTAAAAGTGTAAAGAGAATTATGGAAGGTGATGAAAGTTTAGAAATAAGGAAGAGAATCAAAGAATTGAGTGTTGGTGCTGCTGTTGCAACAAGTGAAGATGGTTCATCTTGGAAGGCACTCTCTTCATTAGCTTTGAAATTGCATAGCTTTTGAATTGTATGTGTGATGACATTATTATTATGTTTAAATTTGTGAAGAGTCTACCACAATTGCGATCTAGAGGGACACTTGATGTTAGAACTGATCCTCGAACCAAATTAAATTGGTGGTGAAAGTCAAAAAAATTGTAAAGAGTCTGTCCGCAACTTAATTGATAACTATCAGAGATATTATTAGAGAGATTGTGGTTGGAACTTCAGACTCTCTATATTTAAAGCGTAAGAGCTTAGCCACTATTTTATTTGAGAAAATAAAATAAAGTTGTAAATATTCTCAATAAATACATCATATGTATATGTTGACATTGTGGTTCCTATTTTTTATTTTTATTTTTTAAGGAAAAGGATATTTTATATGTTGTATAATCTAGGTTGCAAAGATGAGTGAGTAGTAATGAATGGTTGGTAGAGTAAATTGGAGTGGATATGATTCATGAAATAGTCTTTAGAGTTCAATAGAATAGTTGTCAAATAATCTTATTTTTCTATCTGGTTTCCGCACAAAATTAATTAATGATAAAAGGGTAAATAGCTCTATACTCCCTGCAAAATCAGCGAGTTTTGCGTTATCCCCCTACAATTTTTTTTTTTGAGATTCCACCCCTGCAATGTGAAGATTCCTTGCATTACCCCCTGCAAAAGTGGACAGATGACATGGAAAGAAGCGTGACGTGGCATGACACATGAAATTTATTTTATATTTTATATAGATATTATAAGATATAATATATATATATATATATATATATATATATATATATATATATATATATATATATATATATATATATATATATATATATATATATATATATATATATATTGGGGAGGGATCAAATTACACCGGTGTAATATTTGAGTAATGTTACACCGCTCAATAACGATTTAATGAATATAAATTTTACAAAATTCACCGTTGGATTGAAAGCTTATATCGTATAGATCATCCATGTTGAATTTTACAAAAATCTAAAATCGTTTGATATGTTATTGAGACCGATAAAGATTAATGATTTATGCGTTTTTATTGAATACCGTTAATCTTGATATATCTCAAAAACACGCAAGCAGTTTGGTGATGAGTTTTTGGGTCAATCAGTTGGGTTGGAATTCCTTGACACTTTCTAAATGTCCAAATATGTTTACTTATAGTTTACATAAAAGGATCATTCCAAGGGCTTCAGTTTTGCAATTTCTTTTGATGAAAGGTTTGCGAGGAGAAAAGAATGCAAGCTTAGTTCGCCCATTTACTTATTCTGAAAAAAGGAAACTTGCATACTCAGAGGAAACCAATGGCAATGGCATGCCACTGACTGAATAGGTGACTGACTTCATGATCTTATGTAACCTTATCTTGCTTGATAGTGTTTGTTTATACCTTATGATTTATCTTATCTGTTATATCTATCTAGTAGATATATAAAAGCTCAAATGCTTTTGCATTAACTATATGGTTAGAGTATTTTTTTCTCATGGTGTTTTAGTGTTAGTACTCTCAAACAATAGGTGAACTATATATACACGATTCAAGCACGCTTTCAGAACCAGAACTACCATTCATTCCAAGAGGTGGCTCCTGTTATTCCATTCACACGATGTTCACCGATGATGAAGGTGTTGGGAAAAACCGGCATAGAGAAAATAAAAGAACGCAATCAACAACACAAGAATATAACGTGGAAACTCCAAAACCGGAGAAAAAACCACGGCCGTTGTCAAAACCGACAACCAGAGAATAAACACTATGTGAAAATTATTACAACACATAGACTTCACTCTCAACCACCCCATGCCCCACTACACCCACACTCTCCAAAGTAAATATTTGAACTACATCTGAAATACTCTTAAACAAGAGCATAAGAGAAAAACAAAAAGACACAAATATAAACTTAAAGTGTTTACAAGTGTTAATGTTTGGTGCAATTATAAACAAAGAACTTAGGTCCATTATATAGCCTTGATTCCCTCATTGCTTCACCATTCTAAGCGATGTGGGACTTCTTCAATATAATTTCTTTGACCTTTTTTTTTTCTTCATTAGCAATGTGAGACTTACATTGCAATCAATCCCAACAGAAGGCACGAAAAAAAATGTACTGGTATGGGCTTCCGTCAATTCATGGACAAAAATGTGTTCTCCCCACATTCTCATATTACCTTAAAATCTTTTCATCTCAAGTGTGGTCACAATCACAAACTATGGTTTTGGAGAAAAGAGAAAAGAATGGTAGTTCTAAAAGCGTGTTTGAATGGGTAAATTGTTTTAAATTATAGGATGAACTACGATTCAAAAAAACACTAATTGGAGAATACTTTTTTTGAATTCACGTACACTAATTGGAGAATAACACCCAATCATCATGAATTTGATTAATGTAACGCAACAAATCATTAATTGGAATTGAATTAACATATTGGATTTACGTATTTTTAGTTTTGTCAAAACGTGAACGAAACACCACGGTTCGATTCTTTGTAACTGTGATCAGAAGATGGTTGGAACCACTAAAAACTGACCCTCTAATCAGATTAAACTAGGGTGAAAGCAAAAAAAAAAAAAGTGAACCGAATAAATCAACTAGGTTTGATCTAGTGGTAAACAATTTGGGTTGTATGCTAGAGGTCACAAGTTCGATCATCAGTTTCATTGTAAACTAAAACAAAAAACATAAACCGAAACGCAAAGATATAAATAAAAGAAATCGTTGAATTTAAAAATAGGAGAGAGAGAGAGAGAGAGAGAGAGAGAGAGAGAGAGAGAGAGAGAGAGAGAGAGAGAGAGAGAGAGAGAGAGAGAGAGAGAGAGAGAGAGAGAGAGAGAGAGAGAGAGAGAGAGAGAGAGAGAGAGAGAGAGAGAGAGAGAGAGAGAGAGAGAGAGAGAGAGAGAGAGAGAGAGAGAGAGAGAGAGAGAGAGAGAGAGAGAGAAGGAAAGACATAGACGAAGAAATAGGTTAACTAGAAATATTTGGGGTTAAATTAGAAAAAAACAAAGAGTTTTCCATGTCAAAATTAACTAACGTAATAACATTGTCTTTCGGGATACTATTGCTAATCATGTTCAATTGATTGACCAAATCAATTTTATTTCTTGGTTATGGTTAATTGGGCATTCAGGTAGATTTCGTATTTATTCGTATTCTGAATGGTGTTTCAATCCCTTAGTATGTCTCTCTAATATCTAAAAGGATTTTGTTGTATTGTAAGGATTTAAGTGCTTCTTATACTTCTTATTAATACAATGTTTTCTTATAAAAATAAAAAATAATGTATACAAGAGAACACATGATTTCTTTCCCAAAAGTTGCACGCTCTATATTAAACAAGGTGTTAAGCCAGTTATAAACAATAACCAGCATAAAGACACCCTCTACACACTCCTTTTTAAGTTAGTTGTCTATATCCAGCTTAAAATATTTAACGTTTTAGATCGGTTTTTCTATATCCGGCTTAATTATACGGTGTCTTTTAATCTCTAAAAATTACACTAATTATAAGAAACATTACAATAAGATGCACCACTTGTCTCACTCTTCCATGTTAGAAGTGGCCATATATATGAATATATTCTATGTAATTATATTAGAGAAATTAAACTACTTATTGGGCAGATCTAATCATTATAACTTTATAACTTAAATTTGGATATTTAAGCAATAAGTTTTATATATACATATCACTCATTTACTAATTTTTTTCTAATAACATTATAACTTAATAAACACCCAATCCTTCAACCCTGTCTTCAATTTTTTTTTACAAATTTGAATATTATAATTATTATATACTAAGCTACTGAGTTTGGTCTAGTAGTGAGAGATTTATGTAATATGCTTAAGGTATTAGGTTCGATACTCATTGTCAACATTGTAAAAAAAAAAAAAAAAAATATTATACTCCCTCCATCCCAAATTATAAGGGAAAATCCCCATTTTTTATTCCAAATTATAAGGAAAAAACCATTTTCAAGAATGTTTTTTTCTTTAATCTCATAAAATTTAATACAAATTGCATTTAATTTTCTCTTACCTTTTCTCAATAAACAACAACCAATAAAAATTGCTTTTACACCTTTCCATGCAACTGATTTCAAGAAAAACTCACAAAAACATATTTCAAATTATCATATTTTACTTTTTCTTAATAAATGTGATTTTTATTTTATTTTATTTCTTATAATTTGGAACGAGGGAGTAATTATTAGTAAATTAAACACCCAATCCTCCAACCCAACACTTCAAAAAAAAAAAGTAATTAAATAGTATAGGGTCTACCAACAACGTTAAGTCATTATATATTTCTTAAAATATTCACATATTTTAATAGAATTTATGTAGTGAGACCCATGAAAAAGAAGAGAGAAGGTGCTTCCATAATCATTGGTACAGCATATAGATCAATTTCCCATTTAGTATTTAGTATTTACTCTGATAAGAACATATATTATCATAGTTTTAGTCAAAAGACTGAGAAAAGCATAATGTCCATCATATGCATCAAATATAAGTTATTATGTTTGATCTAGTAGTAAAAAATTTGAGTAGTATGTATGAAGTTCTAGTTTTTATCCTAAATGATTTCATTCTAAACAAAAAAGAAGATACATCAACTATTTAATGAATTTGAAAAGTAAAGTTTTTATATAGCCTAAAATTCAAAGATAGTAATATTTTTCATTTACCGCATGCAACCTATATTTTTTCTTTTGGTTGATGATATATTTCCTCAGTCCAAAAATATATTAGAAAATGAATAAAAGAAATTTAATATATTTAATTTAAAATTTAGACTAGCTACATATATTATTTTTATTGATGAATTTTCACTCATATTTTTTGGGACACACCATCAGACATTAAACCTCCATTAAAGCAACATACGTATATAAAGCAAACAAAACAAAACCAAACAAAAAGAACCGAAAGAAAATAAATAATCCAAGAAGAAAAGACTAAACATTTGGACCAATCAATTATCACATTCAACTGTTTTGTATATGTGTCAGTGTTCTCCTTTGCCGGCAATGGCAGCATTTCAATACAAGTCTACAAATACTACAACAACGTTATTTATTGTTATCAACACCTCACACTCAAAACAAACAAACAAAACAGAGCAAATTACTCTTCTCCTCCTCATGACTCCTTCTGGATTTTCATTATCTTCAACTGCTGAAGATGTTACTCATGGGATTCATGGGAGTGGCCTCACAGCAATTGTCACAGGTTACATATATATTATATTGTTTGTTTTCTGTCATAAGTTTCTGCTATCAAATCACTCACTATTTATATCCATGCACTAAGTTTAGTAGTACTATTATGAAAAAAATAAAATTTAGTAGTACTAGTTAGTTAGACGTGATAGAGTGTATTAAAGAGTTTGGTCGAGAGATGACTGAATATATGTTTATAACTCGAGGCAATCTTCATGTTATAAGCCGGTTTTATAAGTTTACGTTAAGCCTAACCAAATTTTATGGTATCAATCAGAGTCTCACAAAGATTCGTTGAGTCATGTGAGTGCAAAACTTACTGTACAAACTGGATTTGTAGATTAGATTTAGACCCGAACCAAAATTCCACAACTTTCTTGGACTTTCCTTTTTGATGACGACATTAAAATTTTCTCGGCAACACAAATAGTGGTTATATCTTGTTTTAAGTAGCATTTAAACTTATAACTTCATTTTAACCAGGTCAATTTTATGAAATCATATTCAATTGAAAACATAAGTAGTGTTTTTGTTACAGGAACAACCAATGGTATTGGCAATGAAACTGCAAGAGTTCTTGCCTTGCGTGGTGTTCATGTGATTATGGCTGTTAGAAATATTGTGGCAGCACAACTTGTCAAAGAAGCAATACTTAAGGAGATTCCAACGGCTAAAGTTGATGTGATGGAGTTAGATCTCAGTTCATTGGCATCTGTTAGAAAATTTGCATCAGATTTCAATTCATCTTCTTTTTCATTGAACATTCTAATGTAAGAAAATTAGTATACAACACCATAAGCACAATTTATGTCCAAAAAAAAAACACCATAAGCACAATTATACCATAATTATGATTATTCAAGAAAATACACGATTAATAATATTTTTCTTGTTATTTTGTTGTAAATTCTAAGAAACAATGCAGGAATTTGTGCACCTGTTTTCACACTGTCCAAAGACAACATTGAACTACAATTTGCCACAAATTATTTGGGTATGTAGAAATTGTCTCATATTTGGTAACATAAATATTTTGGCTAAAGCGCTTTTAACTTTCATAAACTTGTAATTTTGACATTGTCAACACACATGTGGACAGTGACTCACAAGCCACGTCAGCATGTCTTGCCACATGAACAATATTTCACATGCCACGTCAGCCTACATGGCATGGTGTGCTGATGTAGCTTGTGAAATATTGGCCACGTGTGCGTTGACTTGGTCAAAATCAGTGGAGGACCAGACTTTTGTAAAAGGGACTAAAGATAGGGGTCAAAAGTGCTATTATGAAAGTTTGGAGGCCAAAATCACAAGCTTGTGAAAGTTAGGAGCCAAAATTTAGCCTAATATTTTATGAGTTTATGTATATAAAACAAACACTAAATAACTTTTCTACTGTTTCTTTTGATGCATAGTCTTAGAAGAGAGTGAAAACAATCCTAATTTTTTTTTGTTGTTTATCATTTATTTCACAGGTCATTTTCTTTTAACAAATCTTTTGTTAGACACTATGAAGAAAACAGCATTTGAAAGCAAGAAAGAAGGAAGAATTATTAACGTCTCATCTGATGGTCACAATTATACATATCCTGAAGGAATCCGTTTTGATAAAATTAATGATGAATCAAAGTAAGAACTAAAAACAGAGGAATTCTAAATACAGATTGTTCTGGAGACTCAATTTTATTACTATTGAGTTAAATGACATATCAACTTGGAATAAGTTAAATGAATGATATATAAGATAGTTAAACATGAACATGCAATTATTATAGTGTATGTGGTAAGAAAAAGTATAGTCTATAATTCATTATTTTGTGCTTCCTTGTGCATAGTTACCTGAGATGGAAGGCATATGGTCAATCTAAGCTTGCCAACATTTTACATGCCAATGAACTTGCAAGACATCTCAAGGTATGTTGCTATTGCTAACATTTTTATTTGTATGCACCATATTATGATTATGCCATTGTTCTTATAACCATAAAGCAACTATAAAGAAGGTTCTATAGGATAAGTAGCTTCAATATCTGATATACCATATAATAATTGTTGCATCTTGATTCTTGATCAGGAAGATGGAGTTGATATTACTGCAAATTCTCTTCACCCAGGATGTATTTACACCAATATTGTAGGTCCTGAGGTTGCTAAAACTATCCCAAAAGGTAATTATCACATTTTACTATTCATGAGTCTATATGGTTTGTATTCAAAATGCTATTACACAAAACAGTAACTTTCATAAACTTGCGATTTTGACTTTCTAACTTTCACAATAGCACCTTTGACCTCCTAAATTTAGCCCATTTTGCAAAAGGCTAGCCCCCCCACTGATTTTGACCAAGTCAACCCACACGTGGGCAGCAAATCACATACATGTTATGTGAGTCACCGCCCACGTGTGCGTTGACTTGCTGATGTGACATGTAAGTTATTGTCCACGTATGTGTTGACATGGTCAAAATAGGTAGAGTTCCAACCTTTTGCAAAAAGGGGATAACGTTAGGGGGGCAAAAGTGCTATTATGAAAGTTAGAGGGCCAAAATCACAAGTTTGTGAAAGTCAGGATGCAAAAAATGCAATTTAGCCTTATTTTTATTGATATTTCTTTTAGCAATGTATTTTTCCCTTCAGATTATGAAAGTTGCTAATCTTGTGGAAGTGTTTCTGTCTGAATTATACAGATATGCTAAATATGCTTGGTGATTATGTACTTAAAAATGTACAGCAGGTATTTTATTTTTAACACAGTTTGATCTATTGAATTATTGCTTATCTATTTAATCTAAAAGAGAGTTTAAAAGTTCAACATTCAACCTCATTGTAGGGAGCAGCAACAACCTGCTATGTAGCATTGAACCCACAAGTGAAGGGTATTAGTGGAAAATATTTTTCTGACAGTAATGTGGATGAACCAAGCTCACAGGCAACAGGCATTGATTTGGCAAAGAAACTTTGGGATTTCAGCATGAAATTAATTGAATAGAATATACCAAAAATCATATGTATTTTCAATAAATTATCATTGCATTCTTTGCCACTCTAGTCTAGTGGCATTGAAATATCATCAAACATTACATGGAAGTACCAAAAGTCATTAAATATATATAAATTGGAAAGTTAAGTATCAACATTTTTATTTTGTTTTAATATGAGAAACCACTCTGGTAATCTAGAGTTCGACTGAGAAGTGAGTAAAATTTGACCAACGATTTTTTCAGTAAGAATTTGAACTCGAATTCTTCCAAACAATTAGTCCTTAATTGGAGTTGATTGACCATTTGATTCCAATCACTTGGTCGAAATTTCAATTATTTAATTGTCTAAAAGTATAGTCTTTGAGATCAAATCTTAAAAATAACTTGGTCCTTGTTGAATTAGATAGTGACTTTTCCTTGTTGAAATAAACACATACGCAAGAGCTTACATCATTTGTTCACAAAGAGTCCTTAAAACAATAGTAAATCAAATAGCAGCTCAATTTGTGTTCCTTAAAATATTCATTAAGGTCAGTGCATTGTGTCACGAAAATCGAGGCCTAACTCATCTTACAAAACCGGCTTGTAAGGTGAGGATTGCCTCCTCTTTATAAACTCTTCTTAAGAGTCCTATCTATCTGATGTGAGACTAAATCCCACCGAGTGTTGGCCGCTAACACACCCCCTCACGCTTCAGCCCGGCCCAATGGGCCTGAAGCGTGAACGATGTCGGAAGCCCAACGATAGACCTGATAGGCTCTGATACCATGTCACGAAAATCGAGGCCTAACTTATCTTACAAAACCGGCTTGTACGGTGAGGATTGCCTTCTCTTTATAAACTCTTCTCAAGAGTCCTATCTATCTGATGTGGGACTAAATCCCACCGAGTGTTGGCCGCTAACACATTGTTATCTGTTATACTTTTAGACATTCTTGTATAGCAAGAAACAATACTATTCGAATGGTAAATGAACTTTAGTTAAGAACAAATTGTTCAGAATATCCGAATTCAAATTTTGACTAAAGCTATAATTCATCAGTCAAACTTTACTATTCTCTCGACTGAAACTTCGGATTGCAAACAAAAAATTCTCATTATAAAAGCATCTTCTGAGATGTCCATCTTATATTTCATCATCTATCTAAAGTTCAATTACTCATTATGGAGAGTAAAAAGACATGCATAGCTATGATTCCTTCTCCTGGATTAAGCCATTTGATTCCACTTGTTGAGTTTGCTAAACAATTACTCCAACAACATAATCACTTCCATATCACATTCCTCATTCCAACACTTGGTCCATTAATTCCTTCCATGCAAACCATCTTAAACACTCTTCCACCAAACATGGATTTCATTGTTCTTCCTCAAGTTAACATTGAAGATATTCCACAAACTCATCAACCTTCAACACAAATGAAACTCATAGTAAAACATTCAGTGCCATTTCTACAAGAAGCAGTTAAATCACTCATTTCCAAAACTCACCTTGTTGCTTTAGTCTTTAGCATGTTTTCAACCGACGCGCATGATGTTGCTAAGCAATTCAACCTCTTGTCTTACCTTTTCTTTGCATCAGGAGCTTTTGTATTCTCATTCTTTCTCACTCTACCAACACTCGATGAAGCTGCTTCGTCCTCTGAGTTCTTTGAATCGTATTACGAAACAGTCAATGTTCCTGGTATTGCAATTCCTTTCCATGTCAAAGAGCTTCCAAATCCGGTTCTCGTTGAAAGATCAAGTTATACCTACAAATCAATTCTTGATATGTGTCGAAAACTATCATTGTGTGATGGTGTTATAATAAACACCTTCGCAGATTTGGAACCAGATGTCATAAGGGCTCTTCAAGAAAGACAGAAACCTTGTGTTTATCCTGTTGGACCTATCATTAGGAATGAGTCAAACAGTGAAGCAAACAAGTCAGTTTCTTTAAGGTGGTTGGAGAAACAGCCACCAAGTTCTGTTGTTTTTGTCTCTTTTGGAAGTGGTGGAACACTCTCTCATGAACAACTCAATGAGTTAGCATTTGGCTTAGAAATGAGTGGACACAAGTTCTTGTGGGTTGTGAGAGCTCCAAGTAAACATTCTAGTTCTGCTTATTTTAGTGTACAAAAGGATGATCCATTAGAGTATTTACCAAATGGTTTTTTGGAAAGAACCAAAGAAAATGGTTTAGTGGTTACATCATGGGCACCACAAGTTGAGATTCTTGGTCATGGTTCGACCGGTGGTTTTTTGAGTCATTGTGGTTGGAGTTCAACTTTAGAGAGTGTGGCTAATGGTGTGCCTATGATTGTATGGCCTTTGTTTGCAGAACAAAGGATGAATGCTAAATTACTCACTGATGTGCTCAAAGTTGCTGTAAGGCCAAAGGTTGATGATGAAAGTGGGATAGTGAAAAGAGAGGAAGTTGCTAATGCTATAAAAGGAATCATGGAAGGTGATGAAAGCTCGGAAATTCGTAAGAGAATCAAAGTATTGAGTGATGGTGCTGCTACTGAGTTAAGTGAGAATGGTTCCTCTAGGAAAGCACTCTCTACTTTAGCATTGAAATGGAATTAATAATATATACATGTTGAGTGGCTTGCAGAAATTATTAATAAGGTACTCATTATTAGAGATATAGAAAACTATAGAATAAGAGTTAGTGTTTTTGTTTTTGGTATTAACTCTCTGGTTCCCAGGAAAGGGGCCTCGGTAATCTAGAGTTCGGTCGCGAGGTAAGTGAAATTTGGCCAAGAATTGTTCCCACCAGGAATGTTTCTAATTAGTTGACCTATATAAGGACTTGATGTAAACATTTTCTATTACTTTTCTTCATATTGTACTATTTTTATTATCATCATGATATACTTGTACACATTATCTATTCTTGTGCCATGTTTCTTAACACTCATCATGCATTTGATGTCAAACATTTTGAGTATTGAGCCAAAGAAAGTAAGTTCTGCAAAGCCAGCCAAGATTTGGGAAAACAAAAACATAAAAATGAGCCATTAACTGTAATTAGCTCAAATCTATTTTTTTGATGTGGCACTAGGCCAAAATGTAATTGAACGGACCGGTCCGACTCAATGTTTTATTTGATGCTACTCAGATGTGGCAAAATAGATACGTTCGTTTTTGGACCTCTTCTTTTATAGCTCAGCCTGTGATAGTCAATCCGGCATGCCCATTAGAACGAGACCAAATTCGAAACATTCCCATGAAGTGATAGTAATAATGTTATTAAGGTTTGAGTGAGATGTTAGGAAAAGTTATTGAAGAACAAGTAGGCTTTTAGTTCTTATTCTATTACCATTGCAGAATTTTGGGCTATTTTTCTGGTTCTTCAGTTAACTCTGTCTCCCGGGTTCGTTAACGTATGGATTGAATCTTACTCGTTAGCCACGATAAATCTAATTGCAGGAAATTGCCCTCTTACTCATCATTGTTGTGGTTTGGTCTATGATATAAAGAAGCTAGCGAAGCAGTTGTCGTTAGTGAATTTTTCGCATGTCTTGTGAGAGACAAATCAAGTTGACGATGCTTTGGCAAATATTGGTTTAAATTTTGGCTCAAATTTTACCCGAGTTTAAGGCTGGTGGCCTTGATTAATTGTAGCTTTGAATAGGTGCTGCTGATTAAGGCACAGTTAATGGTTGGTGCACGGTGTATGTGAACGTTGTAAATCTCATAATAGAGTTCGATTCGTACTCATAAAAAAGTTAATTGTGGCAGTTACCTTAATATTATACAAGTGGAAGAGTGGATCCTTTCATGCTTGGAATGGGTGTTTGCTACTGCTTATTGCAGCATAAATAATGTATAGTTTATGAGTCAAAACAAAAGGATCAAAAGGTCTTTCTATGATTGCAGTATGGTAGTCCAATGACAGATTAAATAAACAAATTATTACAATATGATTTTTAACTTTTGCATTACATTAGTTCAAATAACCAAGAATTAGTGTTTTGTTCCTTTATAGAAACAATCACATACGCAAGAGCTTACATCACTTGTCACAAAGTCCATAAATTAATAATAAATTATAAAGCAGTTCAATTATGTTGCTTAAAATATCCATAAAGGTCATTGCATTGCTATTTGATATACTTTTAAACATTCTTCATATAATTGTTAGTCAGACTTTACTTACTTCCAGGCCGAACTTCAGATTATCAGAATCCATTCTCCTAAAAACCAGAGGGTTACAGACGAAAAAAGAAAATTCTTGTTATAAAAGCATCTTTAGGAGATATCCATCATACAAAATATATATATCTGATCTTTCAACATCTATCTCAAGTTCAATTAAACATCATGGAGAGTAAAAAGACATGCATTGCTATGGTTCCTTCCCCAGGACTAAGCCATTTGATTCCACTTGTTGAGTTTGCTAAACTATTACTCCAACAACACAATGACTACCAAATCACATTCCTCATTCCAACACTTGGTCCTCTCAATCCTTCCATGAAAACCATCTTGAACACTCTTCCACCAAACATGGATTTCATTGTTCTTCCACAAATCAACATTGAAGACCTTCCAGAAACTCATGAACCTGCAACACAAATGAAACTCATAGTAAAACACTCAGTTCCATTTCTACAAGAAGCAGTGAAATCACTCATTTCAAAAACTAACCTTGTTGCTTTAGTCTTTAGCATGTTTTCAACCGACGCGCATGATGTTGCTAAGCAATTCAACCTCTTGTCTTACCTTTTCTATGCCTCAGGAGCTGTATTATTCTCATTCTTTCTCACTTTTCCAAACCTTGATGAAGGTGCTTCAACTCAGTTCTTAGAGTCAAGTTATAAAACAGTGAATGTTCCTGGTGTTTCAGATCCTTACCATGTGACCGAGCTTCCAGATCCGTTTCTCTGCGAAAGATCAAGCGATACCTACTGATGACAAATCGTCACACTCTCTAATCCATGCCTATTTTAGCAACATTAGATGCATTTTAGTAGGTTTTTAGCAATAAATATAAGAGAAATCTAACCATTAGCTTGATTACTTGTTTTGCAAGAAAACAGGAAAAACTGCAGGATTTGAATGATTTTCACTACGCTGGGGGCGTAGCCCATCACGCGCCGCGTGATGGAGCTCACAGAGAGCCAAGATTGTGACTCTGATCACGCACCGCGTAATGCCTTACCACGCGCGGCGTGAAGCCTTGATGAAGATGAAGATTGCTCTCTGACTTGATCACGCGCCGCGTGATTCTGTTACTACGCGCGGCGTAGTTGATGGATTTGCAACCACGCGCGGCGTGGTAGATCTGGCGCGCGGCGTGGTTGCCTTCTGTATATATATTTTCTGCATAATTCTGTTTTCTGGTTGGAAAATTCTGCAAAATTGATCTACATTCTGGTTTTGGAACTTCCAGATCGCGATTCAAGACTCCAGAGGATAGCTCCAAGCACGTCGAGAGCATGGATCCACAAGCCATGGCGATGAAGCGAGGAAGCGAACGAAGCACGATGAGGAGCTAAACTCCTTTGAAGGTAGAATCTAGGATAGTTTAGGATGTAGTTCAACTGAATGTAATCTGCAAATGTTGTAAGAATTCACTCTTTCTATAGTGTTCATCCAATGCAATTCTGTTTTTAATGCTTTATAATCCTTCATTAGTGTTATAATGATTTCGAGTTAAGTCACGTGCGAGAGTATTGATTTAATTTCTGAACTGAATTGTATTGAGCATTCGAGTGTCTCCGGTCGAGAGATTGAGGCATAGAGTGTAGCGAACGATTGACGCGCGTTAATATCATTCGTTGTAGGTAGCTTCCGCCCGAGAGATCGGGGGAGTATCGACAACGAATAGAGTGGATTTTGACAAGAGATTGCGATTCACTAATTTGTCGATCTAGTTGTGAACACTTGAGTAAATTCCTACGACATAGTAGATTGCATGTGGTTTAGCTATAGACTAGATGATTCCGATGATTCTACCTCGCTTTTCCTTTATATCAAAGCACGTTTTCCAGCAATTCATTACTCAATATACCCCCAATTTATGTGTATTTTCTGTGAAATGTCTATGAACACAATTCGACTAGTTTGATCACACAATCCCTGTGGATCGATATTTTTATTACTACGTGGTTTTCGTGCACTTGCGAAATATTCCATCAAGTTTTTGGCGCCGTTGCCGGGGATTGTGATTGATTCAACTAGGCAATAGTGTTCATATTTTCTGTGTTTTCTTTATTATTTTCTGTTTATATTTTTCTCCCGGAGCGTTCTACTTGTGTGTTTCATTGTGCATGCGGAGAACAGGTCCTCAAGAGCTGCAATTTGATCCAGAGATTGAAAAGACAGCTCGCGCAATTCGAAAGGCAACAAGGGAAGCCCAAGCTTCAAGGGGAACAGCTTTGCTAAGGGATACACCGGACTGTCAAGAAAGGACTGCAGCAACAATGGAGGAAGAACAGGTTCCACCGGTTCCTCAACCGCCAAGGCGTACCCTTGGTGATTATGGGAGGAGAGACAATGACGCGTTGGCAAATCAAGGCTTTCAGCCGGCGAATCCTGTCTCATTCGACATCAAGAACACGGTCCTTTCCGCCTTAAAAGAGAATCCGTATTCAGGTTCGGAAGCTCAATGCCCGAATTTACACTTGTCTCACTTCTATGAAGCATGCGACTATACCGATCCACCGGGGGTGAGCGAATCGGACAAAAGACTTAGGTTATTCAAGCATTCTCTCACCGGCCGTGCTAAAGATTGGTTGGACACGATACCCGCCGGAACTATTGAGACTTGGAGACAGCTGGAGCGGAAGTTCTTAGATCGTTACTTTCCTATTCATAAGTTCCTAGAAAGAAGGGCTGAAATTAGCAACTTCGAACAAGCGGATGGTGAGACGTTGTATGATGCTTGGGAGAGGTTCAAAGTTTGTCTTAAAAGGTGTCCGAATCACGGTTTCGATGGCCACAATCAGATGCAAATGTTTACCCAAGGTTTGAGGGCTCAAACGCGAATGATACTTGATGCATCAGCCGGTGGTTCGTTGAAGAACCGTGATGAAACTGAAGCAAGAGAATTGGTGGAAAGCATGGCTCAAAACGAGTATAGAGCTACTAATGATAGGGGAGCCAAAAAGAAAGGCGGAGTGTTGGAATTGGATACTCAAACAGCACTATTGGCACAGCAAAAGCTCATGACTAGCCAAATGGAAGCAATGATGAAGTTGCTATCCAATCCGCAAGTCCAAACTTCTCCAATAGGTAAAATTGACAATGTGCGCTGTGATTTTTGTTTGCAGGACCACCCAAATGGCGGATGCTTCCCGGAGGGTTCAGAGGAGGCTCGCTACTTGGCCAATTTTCGGAAGCCGTACAACAACAATAACAACGGGTCCGGATGGGGGAACGGTATGCAAAGTCAAGGTGCACCGCAACAGCAGCAAAGGCCTCCATCAAGGATGGAAGAGACTCTAAATCAGTTCATGCTCATGACCCAAAGCAACTTTGAAGCGATGAAATCGAGTCAAGCAACCTCTAACAAGAATCATGAAGCTTCTATCAAGAATCTTGAGGTGCAAATGGGTCAGTTGTCAAGGCAGTTTTCTATGTTGCAAAACCAAGGAGGTTTCGGTGGAAACACTCATGATAATCCTAAAAATGAAACTTGCAATGGAATCACTTTGAGGAGTAGAGAGATACCGGAAAGGTCAGCTGTAGAGAAGCCCTTGAAAAAGAAGGTCAATGAGGGAGAAGTTGAAAATAAGCAAGAAGTTGTAGTTGAAAATGAGAGATATGAGGGAGAAGTAGAAAATGAAAATTTGTCTAAGGAAGTGGAGATTAGTGAGGATGAGAAAGAAGAAGTTGAAAAACAGAGGGAGATAAAAGAAAAAGAGAGTAAGAAGGTTGAGAAAGGTAAAGGAGTTGATGAATCGCCATATGCTAGGATGCCTTTTCCTAGGAGAAAGAAAGTTAAGAATCTTGAGCGGGAGAAGGAGTTCAAGAAATTCATGAAGGTGTTGAACAAGCTTGAGATGGCCATACCATTGGTTGAGGCATTGGAGCAAATGCCGAGTTATGCAAAGTTTTTGAAGGAGCTGCTTACAAAGAAAAGAAAACCATTAGATGATGAAATGATAAGTATGACGGAAGAGTGCAGCGCTCTCATTCAACGGAAGCTACCTCAGAAAAAGAAAGATCCGGGGAGCTTTACAATTCCTTGTTCTATTGGAAATCTCACTATTGAAAAAGCTTTGTGTGATTTGGGTGCTAGCATTAATCTGATGCCGTTATCAATGATGAAGAAGATACCGGGAGCGGTGGCAAGGCCGACAAAGATGAGTCTCTCTTTGGCGGATAGATCAGTTGTGCATCCGGAAGGTATTCTCCATGATGTGTTGGTTAAGGTTGCTGGGTTTGTGTTTCCCGCAGATTTTGTGGTCTTAGACATAGAAGAAACTAGGGAGTGGGAACCTTTGCTACTTGGTAGACCCTTCCTAGCAACTAGCCGTGCCCTAATCGATGTGGAGATGGGGGAACTCATGCTAAGGACTGATGATCAGCAGGTTACATTTAATGTCTTTGATAAGATGGAGTGCGATGATGGAGACCCACAATGTTTTAAAATCCAGGTTTATGATCATATTGTTAAACATGCTCTTAAGTTACCTTGGAATGCACACTACTTGCCACATGGTGGCACTTCTTTTCCATAACCCTTAGGGGTAAGGAACGTCAAGCATCGGGACGTTAAACAAGCGCTGGTTGGGAGGCAACCCAACGGTTTCTAATGTTTTAGTTTGTGTTGTTTTGAAGTATGTAGGTAGGTGTGCAGCAGGAGCAAGGACGGAAGCAAAACAGGGCAGAACAGAATTCTACTACGCCAGGGGCGCAGTACAATCACGCGCGGCGTGATCCTTCATCACAGAGGAAGAAGTTTTCAGAAGGCGTTACGCGCGGCGTAGGGGTATATCCCGCGCTGCGTGAATACTGGAGAAATATGGAGTCTCTGACTAGTGATTACGCGCCGCGTGATGGTTACTACGCGCGGCGTGGCCTTGAGGAAATAAGTTCTTGACCGTTACAATTGGTACTACGCGCGGCGTAGCAGGGGTCACGCGCGGCGTGGTTACACAGGAAAGCGTGTAAAATTTGAATTTCTTCATCTTCTCAACCACTCCATCCGTCCCATCATCAATTCACACGGTCTCCCACACGGAAAACCCCATTGGCAACCCATTTTCACTCTTCAAACTTCTCCAATTTCACTTCTAATCACTTTCTATCACCCATTTCCTTCACATTCACATAAAACCCATATCACCCACTCCTAATTTCACTCCAAATCCCTCATTTCATCACATTTCACCACTTTCTCAAGATTAACCCATTTCAATCTATCTACTATCACCATGTTGACACGGCTAACCGGAAAGGGAAAGAAGAAGAGTGATGCTAACCCAACACAAGAGCCACCCAAGAAACCAAGAACAAAGATGAGTGCAAGCAAGGGCCAATCTTCTCGGTCCGCTCAAGCATCTCCTCCTCGCCGGAGCAGTGTTACCCGGCCACAAGTTCATCCCCACTTCATTAGTGAAGTTCATGAGAAAAGGTACTCACAAATTCGAACCTTTACTATTAATCAAGAGAAGGGTTTTGGTGAGGATTTGCTGAATGGTGTAGCTGAGTTAGGGAATGAGATAAAGTCTAGGGGATGGGAGAAATTTAATAAATTGATGATTAAAGATGAAGTGAATCCTGGAAATCAGATGTGGGCTAGGGAGTTCTTTGCAAATGCTTATTTACCGGATCAACCTATGTTTCCGGAATATGTTTCTGTGGTTAGGGGTGTTAAGGTGAGCTATTCTTTTGAAACTATAAACAATCTGCTTGGTTGTGCTGCTGGAGGCGTGTGTGAACTCTTGCGTGATAGGGAAAGGATCGACAAGAGTGGTATTGAAGTTAGGGAGGAACTAAAGAGGATAGTATGTCGTCCGGGAGCAATGTGGCTAGCCCACTCAGCAGCTTCTCTTCCTAGAAGGTTGAGCTTAACAAGTTTTAATCCGGTTCACCGTGCTTGGGGTGAATTTTGGTTGAAAAATGTGAGGGTTGTTGGCAACAATTCCGAGATTCAGCTGGATAATGCTCACGCGGTCCGGTTGTTGGTTGAAGGGAAGTATATTAATCTGGGATATTGGTTACAAAAAGATCTTCATGAGATAGCCAATCATCCGAATCCGACTTTTACTTTGGGACATTGCAATCTCATCGCTGCTTTGTGTAGGGCGAATAATGTTCCCATGAATGTGCAAGAAGGTGATCTTCATCCCGTCCGTCCATTGTCTTTATCATACTTCATCAAAAAGTTTGAGAGAGGACCTATTGTGCCCCGAGGTGAGGGGAATGCTGCAAGGGAGGAGGCTTTGAGAGAGGAAGAAGAGATTAATCGGTTTGAAGAGGGTAACCATCCGGATCAACAGGGGGATCCGGCGTATGAGTCTCACGATATACCAGCTCAAGACCCTCCTCGTTACTCTCATGATATGAATCAGCTTGCGTCGATGTTGCATCAAATGGAAATTTCTCAATATTCCGGACTGCCGAATCTTTACTTTGATACCGCCTCTTCCATGTACACCGAGGCGATGACTTATCGGTCTACTTTCCCTCCTCCTACTTTTGGGACTTTGTATCCCGTTGATACTGATTGGGAGGCGCATCAGGCGAGGGAGCTGAACTCATTTCAGGCCAGACAAGCATACAATTCTGGTTTGAGAGCTTCTGAGTTGGCCGAGATCGAGAGGCGACGCCGGGTTGAGCAGGATGAAGCTGCTGCTATGGAGAGGGAAATGCTGGATGTGGATGGGCTGAATTTGAATTTGAATAGCCCGTTCACAAACTACTTCACTGGCCAGCCGGATGACGCGGTTTGACATTGTTGGTGATGCTGTTCTGCTGCTGCTGCTACTATTCTCCTACTCTATCTCTATCTTTACTTTTTGTCTTTTATTTGCTTGGTTTGTAATAATATTCTGATGTTGCTTGGATATTGGCTGGATGTTTTAATTGTGTACTCTGAATTTGAATCTTCTTTTGTTTAATTGTGGAATGGTTTTTACTTCTAGAGTTTGTTTCAATATTTTGGCATGTTCCTTCTAGTTACTTGAGTATCAATTACTTGATTTTCTCCGTGTGTGATATGTGAAACTTGCAGTGCAATAGCTTGTTGCACTCATGTGATCAAGAGGCAAAGGAAGGGAACGCACACTTTTTGACCGGTTCTTTGATTCGACCCAACCGTGAGGTATTGAGCCAAACACTCTCATTCTTTCTATGTGTGATATCCGCTCATGTATTGTCTCTCGATTTTGCTTGTCGTCTTTTTATTTGATTGGTACTCTTGTAGCACACACGAGGCATGTTCCTTGGTACCTTTGAGCCTTTCTATCCACCCTTACATATAATTATCCTTTGCTTAACCAATTTGAGCTGAAAAAGAAAATGTTATTTTTGCAAAACCTTGAGAAATTTTTGTTGAAAAAAAAGGAATGACTTTCTTGGAGGTTAGGCACCTAATTAGTGGTTGATGCGCATTGCTCACTACTAAGTTTGGGGTTGCTCTTTGGAATTAGCAACAAATAAAGTTTGGGGTGAGGGTACTAGAGAACTTACAAAAAGTTTTGATTTGAAAAATTGAGAAAAATTTCAAAAAGTTGCAAAGAAAAAAAAAAAAATGATGAATGAAAAAAGAGATGAATGTGAAAAAAGAAAAAATAGAAAAGAAGTACAAAAAGAAGTGATAGCTTTGAATTCAAAGACTTGCAAAACTTTGTTTGATGATTGAAAAAGTTCTCTAGTCCACTATAGTTCAAAGGAAAAAGGGGTTTGGTTTATGAAATGTTTTTTTGACTAATAGGGGGATCTAACTCCAAGTTTTTCTACTACTTATCCAAAAACGTCACCATCCACCCTAGCCAAACCACGTTATAACCCTAAAAGACCTCTAATGTGTGTGCACAAAGTGAACCGAATGAATTCTTAGACTACTTGCAAAATTATTGTTGACTTGCATTGATGTGTTGATTTGAGTGAATTACCCAAACTGAAGAGTGCATGTGAGGAGTGTGATGAAATCATAGAGCCTTGGTCGAAAAGTGTGAACTACTTGAAAATGTCTTGCGGGAACGGTTGTGCAATTGAGCATTGTTTGCAGGTGGATCATTGATCATCAGGTGAGTCTCACGTATGTATGATTCGAGTGATTTTAAGGAAAATGTCAAGGTCTTGACACGAAAGCTTGAGGTAAAAGTTGTTTCCTTGAGGACAAGGAAAGGTTTAAGTTTGGGGTTGTGATGACAAATCGTCACACTCTCTAATCCATGCCTATTTTAGCAACATTAGATGCATTTTAGTAGGTTTTTAGCAATAAATATAAGAGAAATCTAACCATTAGCTTGATTACTTGTTTTGCAAGAAAACAGGAAAAACTGCAGGATTTGAATGATTTTCACTACGCTGGGGGCGTAGCCCATCACGCGCCGCGTGATGGAGCTCACAGAGAGCCAAGATTGTGACTCTGATCACGCACCGCGTAATGCCTTACCACGCGCGGCGTGAAGCCTTGATGAAGATGAAGATTGCTCTCTGACTTGATCACGCGCCGCGTGATTCTGTTACTACGCGCGGCGTAGTTGATGGATTTGCAACCACGCGCGGCGTGGTAGATCTGGCGCGCGGCGTGGTTGCCTTCTGTATATATATTTTCTGCATAATTCTGTTTTCTGGTTGGAAAATTCTGCAAAATTGATCTACATTCTGGTTTTGGAACTTCCAGATCGCGATTCAAGACTCCAGAGGATAGCTCCAAGCACGTCGAGAGCATGGATCCACAAGCCATGGCGATGAAGCGAGGAAGCGAACGAAGCACGATGAGGAG
Organism: Trifolium pratense; assembly: GCF_020283565.1. Classification (NCBI taxonomy): domain Eukaryota; kingdom Viridiplantae; phylum Streptophyta; class Magnoliopsida; order Fabales; family Fabaceae; genus Trifolium; species Trifolium pratense. The sequence goes on from NC_060063.1 coordinate 57,431,493, forward strand.
CTAAACTCCTTTGAAGGTAGAATCTAGGATAGTTTAGGATGTAGTTCAACTGAATGTAATCTGCAAATGTTGTAAGAATTCACTCTTTCTATAGTGTTCATCCAATGCAATTCTGTTTTTAATGCTTTATAATCCTTCATTAGTGTTATAATGATTTCGAGTTAAGTCACGTGCGAGAGTATTGATTTAATTTCTGAACTGAATTGTATTGAGCATTCGAGTGTCTCCGGTCGAGAGATTGAGGCATAGAGTGTAGCGAACGATTGACGCGCGTTAATATCATTCGTTGTAGGTAGCTTCCGCCCGAGAGATCGGGGGAGTATCGACAACGAATAGAGTGGATTTTGACAAGAGATTGCGATTCACTAATTTGTCGATCTAGTTGTGAACACTTGAGTAAATTCCTACGACATAGTAGATTGCATGTGGTTTAGCTATAGACTAGATGATTCCGATGATTCTACCTCGCTTTTCCTTTATATCAAAGCACGTTTTCCAGCAATTCATTACTCAATATACCCCCAATTTATGTGTATTTTCTGTGAAATGTCTATGAACACAATTCGACTAGTTTGATCACACAATCCCTGTGGATCGATATTTTTATTACTACGTGGTTTTCGTGCACTTGCGAAATATTCCATCACCTACAAATCAATTCTTGATGTGTGTCAAAAACTCTCATTGTTTGATGGTGTTATAATAAATACTTTCACAGATTTGGAACCAGATGCTATAAGGGTTCTTCAAGAGAGACAGAAACCTTGTGTTTATCCTGTTGGACCTATCATTAGGAATGAGTCAAACAGTGAAGCAAACATGTCAGTTTCTTTAAGGTGGTTGGAGAAACAGCCACCAAATTCTGTTGTTTTTGTCTCTTTTGGAAGTGGTGGAACACTCTCTCATGAGCAGTTGAATGAGTTGGCTTTTGGTTTAGAAATGATTGGACACAAGTTCTTGTGGGTTGTGAGAGTTCCAAGTAAACATTCTAGTTCTGCTTATTTTAGTGGACAAAAGGATGACCCATTAGAGTATTTACCAAATGGATTTTTGGAAAGAACTAAAGAAAAGGGACTAGTGGTTAGGTTACATCATGGGCACCACAAGTTGAGATTCTTGGTCATGGTTCTACTGGTGGATTTTTGAGTCATTGTGGTTGGAGTTCAACTTTGGAGAGTGTGGTTAACGGAGTGCCGGTGATTGCATGGCCATTGTTTGCTGAGCAGAAGATGAATGCAAAATTATTAACTGATGTGCTCAAAGTGGCTGTTAGGCCAAAAATTGACGATGAAAATGGGATAGTGAAACGAGAGGAAGTTGCTAAAGCTATAAAGAGAATCATGGAAGGTGATGAAAGCTTTGTAATACGAAAGAGAATCGAAGAATTGAGAGATGGTGCTGCTAATGCACTAAGTGAGAATGGTTCCTCTAGGAAAGCACTCTCTGATCTAGCATTGAAATGGCATTAGTATAGTTTCTTTTATTAGTTAAATATATCATTTCAAGTATTGAACTAGGTAATAATTTCTTATTTTTGTAATGAATTTGATATCAATATATTCACTATTAAGTATTAAGTAAATAAGAGTTTTGGGTAACGGATTAGGCCAAATAGTACCAGAATTAGCACAGCAGTAAATGAGGGGCAAACCGGAGTTGAAACACGGTTTACCGGAAAAAATATCTCACGGAGGACGGTGGGTCCACTGAGTAAGCACGGTGTAGGGTTGCCTCTTAATAGGTACTAGAAACCATATTGAAATGGAGAAAAATAAGTGAGACATGCTGAAACCGTGTCTAGACTGCACCACGGAAAGTCCATCAGAAGGCTCAAATGTAAGGAATGTGCTATGTTAAGATTATTCTAGAATACGCTAGAGTATATATTTACAAACTATTTAAATTTAAATATCAACAAGCACAAGAAGCAGACTTTGAATCAGAATGAATAAGTCCATCAGATGGTTCAAGCGCGCTCAATTGATCTACAGAACAAAACCTTCCTGGATTTTCACTAATCACTTTGTCATATCTACTTTTCAAATTTTGAACTTGAGATTGAGACTGTATAGCTATAAGTTTTTGTATGATGGCATTCCAAGACTTGTCATTATTATAACTATCTACAGGCTACCACAAATCAACAGAAGACGCGAACTCCACCAAATTTTCAATGTCACCACCTGATATCATTAAAAACCGATTGTAGAATAAGATATCACAAACTCTATGTAAAAAGTGTAACTAAAACATGTTTCTGAAAGCAGTCATATACCTAAAACATAAACATACATAGGAATTTTTTTTATCTAATTCTTTTTTCTCATTTCATTAGCAATAATCGGTAGAGATTTTTCGCAAGTTAAATATGCAAAAAAGAAAACAAACAGCATAACATATATATATAATTTTAAATGTTAATCTGATATACAAGAAAATCTAATTAGTGAAATCAAGATAAGCTTGCATAAAATTGAAGTGCAGAAGAAACAAAATGTTACCTTTATTTTATGAGATAATGATATTATTTTGCTTGTATCTTGGGTGCCAAGTTTCCAATTTCGAATTCGTCAAAAATCTAAAATCAAATTTAATCATTAAATCAATCTAAATTAAATATTTTTAGCAAGAAAAAAAAATCTACATTGAACAAGAAAAGAAAAAGTGATGGTTTTATTACTTTCTTAACTTAGAATGGGCTGCGTTTAGCACTTAATTGGGCCTGTTCTTTGTAGCCCAATTCAGCGCTGTAGCAAAAAAAAATGGGGGTGTAAGAGCAATGTCATGTTCAACTGACTTGTGTTTGTTTTCTGAAAAAATCTTATTATCCAAACCAAACAGAGAATATTATTATAGTCATCCTGTCTTGTCTGTCATGCTACTGCTCTTATCTTCAACATCCTCTTCTTCACTCATGCAATCTTTTCCGTGTAACTCTCTCTCTCTGACTCTGACACTTTAATTCCTGTAATGAAATAAGAATTATGTGTTTCAATATCAAAATATAGAAACTTTGTTGTGTGCTTCATTGGTTGTGTTTGTTTTTTTATTTTAAAGTTAATATTTTTGTTAACGGGTCTTTGAAATTTGGATGTGATATCATATTTAATGTTGAGTTTCCAAAAAAGTTGAATTTTAAAGTTAATAATTTTGTTAGAATCTTCATATTCTGTTAGTTGAAAGTAAAATTCAAGATATGTAAGCTAGGTCTTTGAACTACTTGAAGCTTGCATTGTTTATGTAAGGTTAATTAATGGTTTCAAAAAGTTACAACAATTTTAGAGAATTGAGGTTGTTGCAGGTACTTTTAAACTTAGAATGATAAGTATGATTCGATAAGTGGGGACTGATATCATCTGCATTTTGGGTTTGGTCCATTCGTTTGTTGAGATATGACTAGGAGGGTTAGGGGTGCAGCGGTGCGAATTGAGCCATTGTATTTAAACAAACCCTTGTTTGGATAAATAGCTTATTTTGCAGCTTATATCATAAACGTTTATCATTTAAACAAGCTGTTTCTATAACACAAGATAAAATAAAGTCTAATTGTTTTTGTATAGTCTATAAGCTGTTTTCATAAGCTATCATGGAGAGATTATGAAAACAACTAATGGAAATAAGTTGAAAATAAGTTGTTTTCTTAAGTTCTCCCAAACAGTGTCAATAGTGTTCATGCTAGTAGATAAGTTTAAATAAGTCAATCCAAACTGACCAAAAGTTTGTGTTTTGTAACAATTGGCTGAACTATGTAGTCGTAGATAGTAAACTACAACAGTCACTCTGTTGTCGGAGACCTAGGCACAATTGGTTGAACTATGTGATCAATTGTTGTGTTCTTGTGCATTTATTTATCTGCCTACTTTAGAACCTATTTCGCTATTCTAACAAATCATTGGCCTCTTTTGGCAGTAAAATTCCTTTGTGCTGTACAAGGACAAGGAGAATCAACTCATCGAAGCACTAATCAAAAACCGAAGGATTACATGTAGGATTGGCCTTCTTTTCTCTTGAATTGATTAACATTTCATTTAGTATTCTACTGAGTGGATTTTTGTTTGTATGGATAGAGTGCAGGATGAGAAAGTATTAAGGAGGAAACTTATGATTTCTGTTTTGGTCTCAACTTGTGTTTTTCCAACATTATCTTCTCATGCGAAGACCAAAAGTATTAATCCGTATAATGAAAAACGTGTGCTACAACAAAATAAGAATATACAAAAACAAAACAATGCACCAGACGACTTCCCAAATTTTATTAGAGAAGGTAATAATCATTGTTTTTTCATACATGATTATGTTACTTTATAAGTTCAATAAGAAAAATTCGATTACATTTTTACCCTGTGATGCTTCTTGTAAATGTCACAGCTATATTTTCTATCGATATTTTAGCGTGAAAAAGTTAGGAAGCTAGTGTGGTATTTGTTTGTCCTCAAACTTTTGGATATGATGTTCTGGTTTATTAATATACTTTTCAGGTTTTGAAGTTAAAGTGATAACACCAGATAACTATATAACGCGTGATTCAGGGCTAATATACCGAGATTATGAAGTTGGTACAGGTGATTGTCCAAAGGATGGTCAGCAGGTTTTTCTTTTATTTTATTTTCTTTTCAATCGACTATTTCTTTCGTTGTAATTTTACATTAATTGTTTGGGAGAATAAGCTTACACAAAAATTAGGCATTGTGATTACCAAAATGAGAACTAGAATTGTCTCGATATACTTTGAGTTTGTTGAGATGAGGAAAATTGGAAATCGATGCTTGAATGATTATGTTTAAAACTTGACTTTAACACACAAATTATACTCACTAATTTTTTACTATTATTTAATTACATTATATCATGCCTTGTAGGTCACATTTCACTATGTTGGCTATAACGAATCTGGCCGCCGTATTGACAGTACTTATTTGCAAGGCACTCCTGCTAAAATTCGCATGGGTAACAAGGCTTTGGTTCCAGGTTAGAAAATAATCAGATTTAGTATTATAAGTCCTGTCAGATTGTATGACAAAAAGCACTAATTCTTCGCCTGCTTTTTTCATCTTTCTCTACTTTTTCTGATGTAGGATTTGAGGAAGGAATTAGAGACATGAAAGCAGGTGGAAAGAGAAGAATAATCATTCCTCCTGATCTTGGACCCCCGGTACATCTCTTATTTTCTTTTATCTCCATTCACCAATGTACCTCAGAGTATTTCTATGTTTGATAATGACCAATAAGAACTTATGCTAAGGTCAATGAAATTTGCCTTGTCTTTATCTTTCCTTATGTATAGGCAATGTTTTAAATTGCGGTTGCGATTATATTGTGATTCTTGATACTTCTGATAAACGTAAGTGATGCAACATCAATTGTTTTCACGATGTAGTTGTTGAGATCACACAAATCTTTATATTATGGCCACAATTGTGGTTATGAACCACAATTCAAAACTGTGCATATAAGTGGTTAATGAGCTCCACTTAAGGACAAATCGTTCAGGAGAACCTGAGTTCAAATCCTGATTGGAAGAATCCTTGGTCAACCTTTACTTACCTCATGACCGAGTTTGGGTTTACCAGGGCTTCCTCCCCTAGCTAAGCATTTTATCCAAACAAATATAGAACCAAAATGGATAACTTCGTCTCTTACCAGTTCTTCCAGGGCCTCCTCGTGGATACACTTCTTGATAAAAAAAATCCATGTATTATAGGCTTCAATCTTGAGCACCTTTTCTTAATAGTTCATGATTGTTGCTAATAGTTTCCGAGTTACATTTTGTTGTGAGTTGTAACTGCAGTGAATTCCTGAGTAACATGATGTTTGATGTTTTGTATTCTGCAGGTAGGACCTTCAACATTTTTCAGCTCAAAACAATTTGAAGTTTTTGATGTTGAATTATTAAGCATACAAAGCTGTGAAAGAAGAGTGATAGTAGGATTTTATTCTGATGTTGTATGCACTTGAGATAAGGCTGCAATATTTACAGCAAAAATATTAGCTAGGAACAAAATTATGATCTTGCTTTAAGGCTATTATTGTTAAGTATTCTTTATTGTTATGGTTTGTAACCATGTCAATCATTGAGAAAGGAACATATGTATTATGAAAATACTTATGAAATTTTCATAGTAGAATCATCTTATATTCATGATGGTTCATCAACAATAGCTTTGTACTTTGTAGCATGGACATGAAAATGTACTACACTTGTTTGTACTAATAGAAAAAGAATCACATCAAAATCATTCATGGTTGGTTCAAACCATTTAGGAACATTGGTTGTTGGATGAAGATTAGACGGTTCATATTATAATTTCTCCGAGTACAATACGATTTATCGATCTTCATTCAACGAGAAAGTGCGAGAATAGCATTTCGTGTTGTGCAACTCCCCTTCATTAAGAAAAGGTGCTCAAGATTGAAGCCTATATATAAATGGTTATTTTTTAAAGATACCCAAACCATATGCATTCCTTTTCTAAATAAAATTTCACACATGCATATAAATGCATCAAATTATGTAAATTAAAAAACTGTCTTATTATGTACCCAAAAAAAAAAAACCTGTCTTATTATAAAAAAATAAAGAAAACTATATGTCAATATTTTTTTTTTGAAAATAAACTATATGTCAATTAATATCTACATGAGTATCTTTTTTTTCTTTATACAAGATCTGCATGAGTATTTTTAAATAATATTTTTTATATAAAGATAATATTATATAATAATAGATTTGCCAATTTTATAAATAATAGGTTTCCAGAAACTCACCATTCAAAACAATTTTTTTTTCTTTCCAAAAAGCCATACAATCTAAAAGATAACGTATACAACCTTGTTGGTTCAGTGGTGATTGACGCTGAACTTAATAGGGAGGACCACAGTTCGATCCTCTGTAACTGCGATCAAAAGAGGCTGAAATCACTCGATGTCAGAACTGACCTCCCGAACCAGATTAAACTGGTGGTGAAAGCCAAAAAAAAAACTTATACAAAGTTTTTGGGTTATAATGATATTGGTACGGAGTTTTCAATGTTGTTAGTGATGATTAATTTTTGTCGGGGAATCTTTGGGACACACAAGGTGAGTTTTTTTCTCAAATTTTTTTCTCAATATGCATGAGCCAAAAATCGAACCTCTAACTACATAATTAAAGGGATGAAAGACTATTACCACCTGTCGGTTAGTAGTGAAAAAATATAATTAGATTAAATTTAACTAAGAATTAGTAAAAAAAAACGTTAAACGGCTAGCCAATAAAAACGTGTCAATCGGAACCGAAAAAGGTGCAAACTTTGATTCTTCTCTTTCTGTTACTTTGCGCCCAAGTTTCTTCCTTTTTATGTGTCATCATCATTTTCTTCCAACGATTTCTGAGTTCAATTCTCAATTTTGACTTCATCACTCACTTTATCGTAATGCACAACATTCACCATTTTTCCCTTTTCTAATTTATTCTCCATTGTTAGGGTTTTCAAATCATGATTTCGGTTTTTTTTTTTATTTGACTCTAATTGTATTAAATTTGTTGATCGATTATGCAATTGAGACTATGAGTAATTGCATTTGTGTTGTAAAATCACTGTTAGGGTTTTTTATCAGTCCATAATTGGGGATTTTGTTATACTCTTCAAAATTGGGGATTTTGTGGTTATTTTGTGATGTTATTTGTTGATACTATTATCATATATAAAAAAATGGGGTGTTTTATATACCTCTTTTGTGTCAAGATTTGTGTTGTGATGTGCCTATGGTTACTGTATTTCAACAAATTCTTTGATACAAATAATATATAAGTCATGACCACATAATCCCTCAAGATGTGGATGTGTTTACCGTTAATTTGCTATACAGAAAGATTTAACGGCGCAACTTGTTTTCCATATACCTTTCGTTCGTGTGTAATTTATCTTGAATATATATATACAAATTTCAGTTAAATTATAAAAGTGTTTACAGTTATTATACTGTGAAGAATGTAGTAGTTTTACTGATGTATTTTCCTTGATTAATATGTTTTTTTATGATGATAATTTGGTTTTTGCATGATCTCTTAGCAGTGATGGTTGCGAGATTTGTGAAAATGTGCGCGGTCCCGGATTTGGAGCTAAATAGCCGATTAGAGAATATAAATGCACCTGAATTTTTGGGAGTAGAAAAATGTGGGGGTGATGATTGTGGCAGGGAAACGATACCAATTGAACGAGTTTCTCTGTGCAATGGAAATGAGGATGTAGAAGTTAATATCACTGAGTGCAAACATTCTGGCAAAGCTGTGGTGGTGCAAGATTTGTTTGAGGATCTTACTGTGAGTTCTAGTTCTAGCTCCTTTGGTGATACCGGATCAGGCTCAGAGAATGCGGTAGCTGCTTCGTTTGGTGATCAAGAAGTTGAATCGCAAATGTGTGCTGACGGTGCATCCTCCTCAATGTGTGATGATTGGCATGAATCACTCCGAAAAAGGTATATTTCACCTTTGGTCATGATGACTACAATTGATAATGTCTTCTTTGTTTGAATTTCAATTTCAATTTCAATTTCAATAGTTTATATGTTTTACAATTTTCTGTATTAACCATTCAGAAAGAGAAGGGCGACGACAGATCATTGGAAGAGGTTCATAAGCCCAATTACACGGCGCTGTAAGTGGGTTGAGTTACAACTGAAACAACTTCAGTCTCAAGCAAATAAATATGAAGAAGAGCTTGCGGCACTCAATCATACAAAGGAGCATGATTTTGTACACTTAACATTAGATGGAACTAACATCAAATCAGTACCTATTTCTGGTCGGATGCATAGGAATAAAGTAATGAAGAGGAAAAGACGAGAAAGAGTTGAAGAGAAGTGCGATTTAGCATCATACATGTCTAACCACACTTTACTCTCCTACTATGGTATGCCATTTCTTTCTATATTTTTGTATTCAATATATTTTCTCTTTATTTATCATTTTCTGTCTCTCACTTCTGTCATTTTGCAGAGAAGAAAGCAGATCATAACGTTGATGTTGATTTGGAAGATTGTCAAGAAGTTGCCGTAGGTTAGTAGCAGATATATATGTGATGCTGTTTTTGTTTCTTAACTTGTGAAAAACTCTATCCATTGTTGCTAATGAAATGAATAAAAAGAATTGGATACGCATTTTTCTTATGTATTTTTATGTTTTACGTATATGACTGCTTTCAGAAACAGGTTTTAGTCATTTGTTTACACGAGAGTTTGCGATTTCTTATTCTACATCCGGTTTTGATGATATCAGGTGGCGACATTGAAAATTTGGTGGAGTTCACGTCTTCCGATGATTTGTGGTATCCCGTAGATTGTTATGATAATGACATGTCCTGGGAGGCCACCATTCAAAAGCTTACAGCTATACAGTCTCAAGTTCAAAATTTGAAAAGTAGATATGACAAAGTGATTAGTGAAAATCCAGGAAGGTTTTGTTTTGTAAATCAATTGAGCGCACTCGAACCATCTGATGGACTTAATCATTCCGATTTAAAGCCTGGTTCTCCTGCTGGTAACAAAAATACATTTTCCAGTTAGTTTAACTCATTTCTTATCTCAGCTTCAGTCTGAGGTTCTAATTGGATATTTACTTATGCCAGGAAATGCATCATCAGGTGATGATAGGATAGTTCCCTTTATTGAAGACACTGATAGGCCTGAAGTGGATGATCTACGAGACAATGTAAGTTTACTATACTAAAGCTCTATATAATTTCAAGTTGTATATTTGTTATTTTTCTGTAGTGTATTTCTGATAGTTATGAACAAGTTTGTGTTTGTATGCTCGATATTTGCTATGTCAAATAGTTTTCCACTTCTTGCCGGTTCGTCTGTCGATTCATTCATGAAGGAAGTTGTTCAAAATGACTAAGATGCCACCTAAGTTTTATCCAGTTTATCATTGCTCTAATTTCTTTGTCTATATTTTTGGTAACGCTTGGTGGATGGAGCTTGTTCTTTATATACTCCATTATTGGTTGGATTTGTTGATTGATTATGTCAATGTTCGTTTTTCTGCACTAAAGTTCATAATAATGATCCAAGATTGATTTTCTATTGTAATTTTGGCCTGTTTTAATATTTACACAATATCAGGTAGCCAAGGAAGAATTGCATGAATTAGAAAATGTTGGAAATCAACTTGTAAAGAAAATCGAATCAATTGAAGAGAATGTAGCAATTTCCGAGTTTCAAGTGTCAGAACCTAAGGCCTCTGTGTATGCTGTGCATTATACTTTGAGACCATGTTCTACATTGACGTCAAATATACCTTGGAACAAAGGAAAAGGAAAAAAATCTGGTTCAAAGCGGAAGAGGATATCTGTGAGAAAAGTGTAAATCCCGAGCACGTGTTCCGCTCTTTTGCAACATGATGTTGATATTCTTTAGTCATGAAAAACCATTTCTTGTCGGAATTATTGCGCTATACCTTCTTTCCCTTTGACATGTTTCGAAATGAAGGTTATGCTCATTCGAAGAAATACAATTTTGGTCGCATTAGTCTATAAAGTGTAAAGTTAATACTTGCTCAATAATTTAAAGTTCACAATTACTTAACATTTCACAATCACAAGCAATTCGAGATTAGTCATACTATTACATTACATTAAGAATGAAAATTAAATAGGATGCATTTTCTTGATTGACATTCTTTTAGTAACCTTGACAGCAATGAGAGCCAAAATTGTAGCAGTTGGTACAAAGATAACATCAGGAATGACTTTCAAAGCACTTAACTGAGGAACTGATTGTCCTGATCTTTTGGCTACCATAGCTGCTGGAGGTGCCACTATTCCAGTGATCATCATTGAATCATCTACTTTGCTGATATTTACATACTTAATCATGAAATCTGTGAAAATATTTTTCTTATTTTCTTCCTTGGATTCATTCCATTGTTTGAAAAAGTTCTGTTTAATGAAAATATGTTAGTTAATGAAAGATGAATGTAGATTAAAAAAAGAAAAAGAAAAAGTGGTTAAGGGAATAGTTAATTAATTGACCTTAATCTCCTTGTTTGATGGTACATCATAATGCTTACCAGGCAAGGCCATGTTGATAGTGCTAGTAAAAAAGAAAAAAAAAAAAGTCAAAAACTATAAGCAAATTTTATATCAAATGTGGTTTGAAATAGATAAATTTTTCTTTTCTTTTGACAAGTAAAATGGAATGATTAAAATTTCCATTGAAATATGGTATGCTTACTTGAATATATCAAGAATGGCAGTGTGGAAGGCATCAAAGCTTTTGACTTCTTTCTCCAAAAATTGATCATAGAGTGCTCCTGATACAAGACTTAAAGCCTGGGATGCTAATCCCTCACCTAAGATATAATAACAAATTATAGTTCAAAACCATTAATTTCAAACAAATATATATTACTATAATAATCTATAAAGTGCCGGCACATACACCAAATAAGATATTGACACTCATATTTTGAAACCGATAATAATTTTAAAAAATAAAATAATTGAATTTGATGTGTTAGTGTTTAACACTAACACGTGTCGGACATTATATACACTTTTAAACTGAAACATCGGTGCTAGATCGATGATAAAGAAAAAATTAAACATAACTTAGCAATAAAATACCAATGTAAATAAAGGTAGAGAACAAAAGAAAATGAAACCTGATCCTCCCATATAACTCATGATCATCCCCATGATGTTTTTGTATTTTGAGAATGATTGACAACAAACCTAGCAATTATCACAACATCAATGAATATATTTGTATATATTTCAATATAGAATGTGGGCCTAGGGAGTGAGTATATCTATTTCTTTGGTGAAAGTAAAGTATTCTTTTGTTTCTATACCAAAAAAAAAAAGTATTCTTTTGTTTAGGATTTAAGTAATATTTTTTTCTTTTCCTTTTTATATGTTAGATTCTTTACTTGGAAAGAACATGTGGCTCAAAGATTCCATATCAAATATAGGGTTCATCTTGCTTGATATTCTTAATTAGGTCATAACATGTAAATTTTATCAAACTTTTATAAGACATACTTCTTTGAAAAATTCTCTTAGTGAACACTCTAGTATCTTAAAAATTAGATACTACCCTCTAAATAAAATTCAATGTGATATCACATTTTTATATTAATTTATTTTAAAAGAAATTTTAATTTTAAATGAATTTAGTCTACAAGTATTGTACCCAACTTAATTTCAAGGTACCTAAAAAATTATTATAATAAATATATAGCTCATTATTAATTTTTTAGTCTAAACCCATGTACATTTTTCATAAATAAATGTCAACATGTATTCTCAAGTCTTATGTAATGAAGTAATACGAGTCTCTTATATCTTAACAAGAAGTCTCAAGTCTAAATTTTAAAATATACGTATAGTAGCGTACAAACAGTTGAATAATAGAATTTTACCAAGCATTTATTCTCGACTCGAGGATGACGATTCTCGTTTATACAAAAACAAATAATCAGTCAATTTTTTTTTATTAAGTTATTTTTGTTTTGTCTCTTTCTTTTTCTATACCAGTCACAAAGTGTGCAATAATGTATACAATTATTATTATTATTAATTTTTTTTTGCAAAATTTGTGTTTGTTTGAGCATGGCAAAATAGAAAATTTATAAATTATTTTGAAGAAACTTACTGAAAAAATTTGTTTTTTTTTTTTTTTTTTCCTACAGAATTGTCTATTAAAAGAATAGAATAAAATTAATTTTCAGAAAGTGTAACAAAAAAATATTTGAAGAATTGTGAATTAAAGCAGAGCCCAAGTAAGTTTATTGAAGTAAGCCCAAATCAGCCCAAGTTTGTAGAAAGGTCGAAATTAAAAAATAAACTGCACCAGCCGGGAATCGAACCCGGGTCTGTACCGTGGCAGGGTACTATTCTACCACTAGACCACTGGTGCTTCTGATGTTAAATTCGCATATGTTTATATATGTTAGTAAGACATAAGTTTATGTTTACAATGACTAACTTTACGTCACACATTTATTATATGTCTATTTATCTAAAAATATCATGAGAGCTACATACATAAAAATGTTTTAGACCTCATTATAAAAAAATGTTTTTGACCAGTCTATTTAAAAAAAAGGGTAAACAATCATTTACCCTCTGGAAAATAAGCAAATTTTCATTTACCCTCTGTGCAATTTTTTTTTTTGTTTACCCCCTTGCAAAACATTGATTCCCTCATTTTGCCCCATGGGTGTACAACAAAACATGTGACTGTGCACATATGCTGACGTGGCTTATACACGTGGAAAAAAATCATCTATATATATTTTTAAAATTCCACGACAGATAATATATTATTTTAAAAATAAGAAAAACGTATTTTTTTTATTTTGCACAAAAAATAAAGATTTACTGCCAAATAAAATTTATTTTTAAATTAAAAATTTTAAAGATTTATTTTCAAATATTTTTTAATTAAAAAAAAATCGAATCTTTATTTTTTAAAAAAAAACTTTACTTTTTTCTGCATAAATTTTAATTTTTTATTTCCTAAAATTTTAAAAAAAAATGAATTTTTTGTTATTTTGCACCAAAAATAAAGATTTACTCCAAGATTTACTCCCAAATAAAATTTATTTTTAAATTAAAAATTTTAAAGATTTATTTTCAAATCTTTTTTAATTAAAAAAAATAGAATCTTTATTTTTTAAAAACAAAACTTTACTTTTTTTTGCATAACTTTACTTTACTTCTTCTTCATGGTTCAGGCTTCGCCGAAAATCGTTTGCTTCCACCGTCGTGATCGTATTCATCGTCGTCTTCTTCAATCGCCGGAGTCCTCTTCGTCTTCGTTATCTCGAGTTCTTGGCCAAATAGTTTTGGTAGAAGATGAAAATTATTAAAATAAATTTATGCTTAATAAAAATATATTTCACTTATGCACTATAAACTTAGTATTATATTTATTGAATAAATAACATCTGATTTATATCATCTAATACATAAGAGTTATAGAATAAATTTTAAAAGTGATTTTTTTTTGCACCGCTAGTAGTACAATAATGTTCTGCTGCATAGTTCATGTGGCATACTACATAAAAAAGTCGATGGTTCAATACTAAATTAAATCCAACACCAAGTTGAATACGAATTATAATCAGTTAATTCCTAAAAGTAACTTAGAATAAAACATTAAATAAAAACAACTTAGAATCTAATAATGCATTTTCTAACCTATATTTGCAAGAGCTTGAGTTCGAACCTGAGACACTCTATTTATTCACCTTTTAGGTGAATTTTTTAGTCACCAGACTACTTGAAAAAAAAAAACTTAGAATCTAATAATGCATTTGTGAACCCATTTGATCTTGCATACTGTTGGAGGGAAAATAATACATTCATTCAGACTGGTGCAATGAACCAACACCGGGAGGCAGAACACAATTCCGATCAATAGGCGTTGGAGCTGAGTTACTATCTTCCAATGTAATGTCATGAATGCTTGATCTTTTCCTCTCTTTATGTTTATTCGCTTCATTCTTGCGAAGAAAGTACTTTTGAGCATGACTTGCTACTTGTGTTGGTGTTCTTGTCTTAACATAGTATATTGAAATGAGTTTCCATTCCCCTTCTTTGTATTCCTTAAGCCCAGAAAGAAACGACCTGTCACATCAAACATATGTAATATTTAAGATCATAAACCATGAAAAAAAATCTTTGTATTCCTTATTAATAATATATTTGCCGTTCAAAAAAGAAAAATCAGAAACCATGAAACAAAAATATGTTAGTTCAATCACATATCACAAAAAATAATTATAGTACAATCTTTAACATACTTATGTTCTTCTTCGGTCCATGGTTTTCCTTTCCTCTTCTTCTGCTTCTCGTTATCACCGTGTCTAGACATTCTACTGCCACTATTCACATCCAGGTCATCAGGATAGTTTGGAAGTTCAACCCGACCCGATTCAATTTCCAAAATATCATGGACCAAATCCTCGTAGTGATCCTTCACTTGTGCTGCTGACTTACCGGGAACGTGTCCGGCAATTTCCTCCCACCGGTTAGATGAATGCACCGGCACAGTAATTAGAGCTTTCTCGAAAAGCTTGTTGTCTTCACGAGTCCACTGAGTTGGCCATAGTGTTCTGGCAGCGGCGGCAGCCATGTCAATTGTCTTCTGATGCATTGTTCGTTGTTGTGGTTTTCTTAGTTGAGTTAAAGGCGAGGTAGTTATGTTGTGTTTTGTGTTTGGATAGTTTAAGAATAACGCGCTTAATATATTTATAGTAGGAAAAAAAATTAAAAACAAACAAGATATTTGGTGTATCTTGGTTTTATTTTGTAGTTTTTTATAATTACAATCACAATTACAATTAATCATATCATCATTCTATTTTGTAACCAAAAAAAAATATCATCATTCTATTTTTTTTCTTTTTCTGAGGATCATTTGAATATTGATGAAACAAATCAATTCTAAGATTCGTGTCTTTTTTAATTTTAGAATTTGATAACGATGTAATGACTGTACCAAAATATTCTATACCATTATTTAGGATCAATTTGATGTGTAAGAAATATGGCATCATGTGTTTTTTCTTTACACAATCGTATCATGTTTTTTTTTATATATATATATCATGGTTATCCTCCCAATTTTTATAAAGTTGATGCAGTCTTGCCGCCTGAAAGATCTTAATAAACACACACGTCACCCATATATACTATGCCCCGTTTGGATAAACATAAATCAGTTTATTTTTAAGTCAATGAATTAACTAGGAATCAATCAAATTTAGTGAGAGCAGAAGCAAAGATAGAGTTAATTTGCAGCAGCTTATAATAAATAAATAGCATATAAAGTGTTAATTAATCTAAGTAAGAAAGAAGAATGAATTAACCATGGAGGTGTTGATGGCATTGAGAGCGGAGGGTCTGTTGAGAAGAGTGAATCTGGAGTATCCATTTCCTTTAACCAAAACCTCTTGTTGTTGTTGAAGATGTTCATCGACGACGACGGAGGAAGAGGAAGAGGAAGAGGAAGATCGGCTTTGTTGTTGTTGTTGTTGTAACAGCCACCGCCACAGTGCCCTTCTTCTACATTGCATCGCCATCCTTCTTTTTTATTTCTAATTCATCGATCACTCACTAAGCAAAGGGTATACACTTCTTCTCCTAATTTATTCTTTTTTTTTTAAATAACTTCTCTTCAAAATTATTAAAAGTAAAGCAACACATTTATTTTTCTTACTCAACTCAAGCAAGACATGAATGAAATTTGACAATAAGTTCACTTAAACATTTTTTATTTTTTTTTAAGTGTCTGTATTCACTTAAACATTTTGGTTACACATTCACTTAAACATTTTAATTAAAAAATAACAATAATAATTACAATTACAATTCTAAGATACAGATTATTTATTTTGGGCCAAATTAAAGGCATGAGTAAGCCAATGTTTTCTCCTCAATCAGTTCTTGGGCCGTTTTATCCAACTTTTCCCTTGACAATTCATCTATCTTCAGCCCTGTCAAAGTATCAAATAAATACATTTTTTAAACAAATTATTAACCATTTGCTAGAACTAGAAAAACAAAAATGAAGAATTTTAAACATAAAATCCATTGTGGTATATAGTGTCTAAGAAAAAACAATGTATATTATCTTGTACAATATTCCATTCTGCTTTGTCACATGTAACAGGAAAAGAGTAAATGAGGCCAGATTGAATACCATAAGACCCATCACAATACACTCCCATGGATATTCATGTTCCCTGAAATAGATCATTCAAATCTAACAATAATAATTCAATAAAGCACAAAACATAAGTGAAATTAATTCTACTTGAGATAAATTAATTTAGAAATTTATAACCAACCTTTGGTGTACCTAGAACCCAATCATGTATATGATCACAAGCAGCACTTGCTGCTGATAATGCACTAGACAGCTTCCTTGCTTTGATAATTGCACCCCCACGCTGCTGAATAGTTGTGATGAACTCACTATTTAGCCTAAGCCAAATGGAAAAGAAAAAAATCACTTAATTTCATAATGAAGGAAATTTCTCTTTGCATATGCTTGAAATATTTTGAGCATACTTTTTTTTTTTATTAACTATCTAGTTTTCAGAGAAAGGAGTGTAATTTAGAGTTCGGCCGCAAAGTATGTAAAGTTTAGTCAAGAATTGTTCCTATCAAGAATCGAACTGAAGTGATTAATGAGTTCCCCCTAGAATGAATCGTTCGAGAAAATCCGAGTTCAATTCCTAGTGGAAACAAATCTTGGCTAGACTTTATTTACCTCACAACCAAAACCTAGATTACTGGGGGGGTCATTCTCCCGGGAACCAGAAGATTAATTTTAAAAAAAAAAATAAATTGTTGAGATGGTTTGAAATTAAGGTACCAATCATCAGCAACTAATTCTCTGACAGACTTGTGTCCATTACTCGTTGCCACGGTTGCATGGTTAACGTCAGGATATTGAGTTGAGGAGTGATTACCCCAAATGATGACATTTTTCACATCACTAACATGAACATTTAGTTTCTCAGAGATTTGGCCTAGTGCTCTATTGTGATCAAGTCTAGTAAGACATGTTATATTTTTCTCAGGGATTGATGGAGCAAATTCTTTCAAAATTAGAGCATTTGTGTTTACTGGATTGGCAACCACTACCACCTGCATTCAGAAATAATTGGAATTCAAGAATACAAGAGGGACTAAAACAATTCACTATTTACCTAACAATTTAGTAACCAATTATTTAAGTCTTAGGGATTAAATTTTGTAACTTAGAGGGGCTAACTATAAAGAAGATGAGAAAGTGTTTCTAACTTTACAATCTGAAGCAGCATGCTCCTCCAATGCTGAAGCTTGAGCCTTGTAAATTGAAACATTCTTAGACATTACATCTTTTCTTTCCATTCCTTCCTTCCTTGGGGATCCACCAAGCATAACAGCTATGTTAACATCCTTGCAAGCTTCAACAACATCCGTAGTAGCAACGACACCTATATTGCGTTTATATTCACAAATAATATTACAGTTCAAGTTAATTTTCATACATGTCGGTGTAAAAACATTTATACCATCAACAAGTCATAATCATTTGGGTAAACGATCATTTACCCCCTGCAAAATAAGCAAATTTTCGTTTACCCCCTGTGCAGATTTTTGTTTTTGTTTACCCACTTGCAAAACATTGATTCCCTCATTTTGCCCCCTGGGTGTACAACAAGACATGTGACTGTGCACATATGCTGACGTGGCTTATACACGTGGAAAAAAGCATCTATATATTTTTTTTAAATTCCACGTCAGATAATATATTATTTTAAAAATAAAAAAAACGTATTTTTTTTATTTTGCACCAAAAATAAAGATTTACCGCCAAATAAAATTTATTTTTAAATTAAAAATTTTAAAGATTTATTTTCAAATCTTTTTTGATTAAAAAAAAATCGAATCTTTATTTTTTAAAAACAAAACTTTACTTTTTTCTGCATAAATTTTAATTTTTTTTTTCCTAAAATAAAAAAAAAACGAATTTTTTGTTATTTTGCACCAAAAATAAAGATTTACTCCAAGATTTACTCCCAAATAAAATTTATTTTTAAATTAAAAATTTTAAAGATTTATTTTCAAATCTTTTTTAATTTAAAAAAATAGAATCTTTATTTTTTAAAAACAAAACTTTACTTTTTTCTGCATAACTTTACTTTACTTCTTCTTCATGGTTCAGGCTTCGCCGAAAATCGTTTGCTTCCACCGTCGTGATCGTATTCATCGTCGTCTTCTTCAATCGCTGGAGTCCTCTTCTACTTCGTTATCTCTAGTTCTAGGGCAAATAGTTTTGGTAGAAGATGAAAACTGAAACTTCTTTTTCTATTTTTTTTACGGTACCTTTTTTTTTTAATTCAAAAATATTAACATAAAATGGTTTTGTTTTTATAAAATAAAGATTCTATTTTTCTTTAATGAAAAAAGATTTGAAAATAAATCTTTAAAATTTTTATTTTAAAAATAAATTTTATTTGGGAGTAAGTCTTGGAGTAAATCTTTATTTTTGGTGCAAAATAAAAAAATTCGTTCTTTTTTATTTTAGGAAAAAAAAACCGTTTTTTTTATTTTAGGAATTTCTTTTTTAAAAAATAATATATTATCTGACGTGGAATTTTTTTAAAAAATATAAATGATTTTTTTCCACGTGTACAAGCCACGTCAGCATATGTGCATAGTCACATGTCCTGCTGTACACCTAGGGGGCAAAATGAGGGAATCTATGTTTTGCAGGGGGATAAACAGAAAAAAAATCTACACAGGGGGTAAACGAAAATTCGCTTATTTTCCAGGGGGTAAATGATCATTTACCCTTAAAAAAATATGAATGACATTTTTTGTTATACTTCTTCCTTCTACTTTTTAGATATGAGTTGCATGTTCTTTCCTTGATGGTGGTGTGGTAGTGGTTGTGACTCTACAATTTGGGTTGTTGTTGACTATTAGTCACTAGCACCGCTGCAATCTGCTTCTTTGTGTTCTTCGTGGATTTGTTTATGGGTTCGTTTGGGTTATTAGTGAACTGTTTGTTAAAGCCACGATCTGGGTTGCCGGTGTCTGTTTGGCGAGCTAGAAGTGCTTTGTTATATTTTCGGTTGTGTTGTCGCTACAAGAAAATATAGGAGTTGCTACCATATATTAACTGCCAGCACAGTTAATTGGTGGCTAATCTCAATTAAAACTACCCCTTTTTAACCCCAAATTTGCTTCCACAACTATATATGTTAGGAGTCGTGCAATTTGTATGTTTGCTTGTGCTTAGCTTGTTGTGTGTGTAGCACTATTAAGTGTTGCCTGGTCTGCAAGGCATCTAGAAATCAAGCTCGGGGCGCGCGCGTGAGGACAGGCCTAGTTTGCAATGTTATAGTTAGTTACTTGTATTGTGTGTTGGCCTATATATATAAAAAGGGCTGGTATTGTTATCATTAGTTAATAAAGCACGTTTATGCTTAACAATATATATATTTCGATCCAAACAGTCTCATGTCAATAACAAGACTAACCTAGACTAATAGAAACTTTGGCAAGGGAGGGGGGCTACAACCCATGCTTGCCCTCCCTTGAATCCATCCTCAAGAATAGAATGACTAAGTTCAGTTGTGTTTATATGTAAAACCACTTACTTTGTAAATTGAAAAGAGAATTAATTCATTCTAAGATGATAAAAAAAATATAGTAATGTAGGAAATTTTATCCAATAAATTTCGATAGAAAGAACTCATAGATAGACAAGTATAAAAATTGCTCTATGCTTTATATTAAAAGGGATAGTATTAAAGAAATCAAAACATGAGGACTAACCTTGAATTGAAACATAATCTTTCTTGCACAAGAACTAAAATCGAACAGCAGAATACACCAAAAATACATAACACCTAACACCCAAAATTATAGTTTTTCTACATACACCATAGAGATAGAGCCAACTCTTGCAGAAAATCCTTAATTATAACACACATGATACCAACTTAAAATTAGAAGTACTTCAGTACTCCTCCTCTTTCGCTTTCTTTCGACGCTCAACCTTGTGCATTTTAGCGAACACTAATTCATTCAAATATTTTTTAAGGGACGCAACCGATGCCTGCAAGTTACTAAAGCATTAAAATATGCACATAGAAGCTAAATTTGTAAAAATTGTGTTAAAAACATTGCTAAAGGTTCTATAAACTTTGTTGAGATTTCAAGAAAAGCTTGCCTCTTTGGAAGCTTGCCTCTTAAACATGTAGTTAGTGGTTTGATTCTTGAAACACCTTGTGTGTGCCACAAGTTTCCCCACTTAAGAAAAAAGAATGAATTGTATTGAGAATTTCAAATTTCAAAATAGTTTCAGTATTCATCTACTTTCTACTAAAATAGTCGATCATATTTTCAATCTACCGTTAAACAGTCTATGATAGTCAGACACCTGTTTTAGAACGAGTTATAATAACCAATTTAATGGTTTACTCTTTTTTATGATAAAAAAATTGTGGTAAATTTTTATTTTCTATATCAACGAAATTCCCTATTGAAATTTCCAATGACTTATAAAAATTGTGCTCCCGCTCCACACTATTGAAATCCCTAAACATATGAAGCAAAATAAACTCTAATATTACATTAAAAAATATGTCAAATGTTCAAAGTACAACGAATACTAGAGATAAAAAAATATGTTTATTGAATAATTAATTTATATAATTCATATTATAGACCAAACACATCAGTTATTTAATGAATTTAAACATAAATTGATTCTTATAAAAAGGATCGTAGAGAGTATAGTTTTGTGTCGCTTGAATCTAAACTTTAGACAAGTTATTATTTTGTCCTAGACTACACTTCTAAAGTTGCTACCTATAACAACTTAAATAAAAAGAGAAAAGGATGGGTTGACATCATTTATCCAATAAGGTTATACATATGTATGCTTTCATTTATTCTGTTAATTAATTATAGAAGTATATGTATGGTTCATGTAATTGAATAGCCAGCACAATATTATTTTCTTATTTTCACAAAATTGGCTTTAGATGATTCTAAATGATAAATAGTTATAATAGTAAGCGTGTATGCTCAAAACTAGGATTTTTTTTGTTGTTTAATTTTCTTCAAGATTGTGGAACGTACTTTTAAATTTGAGAAGTACTTATAATAAAAATTGAAATGGCTAATTTCTTCACTTTATAGCCATTTTGTTATGAATCCAATTGGTTGTTGACAAAAACCAATCATAATTATCTGAAATTGTTTCATATATTAGGAATATTACAACTTTATTTGGAGTGGTACAAAAAAAAAAAAATCACAATATGAACTTCTTGAAGCTTTTCTTAGTTGCATTAGCTCCAGTTATGAACACTTTGATCATTGCTGTTATTGGGGCTATCCTTGCACTTGACAACATTGGGATACTCAGAAAAAATACCAAGAAGCATCTCAATATTGTAAGTCTAATTGGTTTGTTTTTTAAACCATCTACTTTTTTTTATGAACCATCAAATTTTTTTTATCATATTCCATTGTAAATTTTAAATCATTCTCGTTTTGAACAATACATTTTTATTGTGTTTCTTTCATTCCTTACTTTGGTTTTATAATTTACTCTCAAATTAGATAAATATTACTATGCTTTTGAAACACTTTTAAATGATGGGAGTATACCGAACTTGATCTGAGGTGATCGAGAAGGTATGCCGAACTCGAATAACTTCCGTCAAATGATGGGGGGTATACTTGCAAAGACTACAAAGCTCAAGCTAGTCAGAATCAAATCAAGAGTGAGAGGTTGAAGGATAGGATATTGTACTTTATGTTGTTGTGAAGAGTTGTTTATATAGACACTGAAAAGGAGTTGTCGGATATTGACCAGAAAGTGCCGCCCATCGATGTCGAGATTAGATGGTCGTTGGAGGCGTTATGAGTCGTTTGGCGATTACGAGCCATTGTGGGACAAAGAGGAACCGAGAAAGATGGAAGACTCAAGAATTTCTTTCGCTACTTGACTAGCTGACACCCCTTATATATGAAATTTTCAAGATTTTACATCTTCACTACTTAGAAGACGGTATAAAATGTTGAAAATGTCATGTTAGGGGGCGTTATGTGTCGTTTGGCGGTTACACACCATTGTGGAACAAAGAGGAACCGAGGCAGCGGGCGAATTGGGCCTTTGGCCAAAACAATACTCTAATTACTTAACAATAAATTTACTTATCGAAAAATTAGCTAGTCCTTTATTTTTTCGGAAAAGCAACATATAGTTTGTAAACTGATAAAAATTGAATAACATTTTAGAAAAATGATTAAGTTGTAAAAAATGTGTTGTGGAGTATGTTAAAAAGATTGTGTGTTATTGATAATTCTCTTCAAATGATTCTCATATTATATGATTATTATATGGTACAGATGGTATACTTTGTCTTCACTCCAGCTCTTCTTTATAGCTGCCTTGCTAAAATTATAACTTGGAGGAGCTTGGTTATGCTGTAAGTTTATACATTCCATACATTTTGTATCTAAATGTCGTTTGGTTATAAAAAAATTAGGCCTACTCTTGTATAAAAACAAAAAGACCTCTCATCTCCTAAAAAATTCATCATTTTATTTTAAGTCACTACAAAAAAATGTGGCATTTTTTTTTTATCGATTATGGCAGTTTTGGACCTCCGCAAATTGATTTGCGGTAGTTTTTGTAAAGCACCACAATTTTGTGTCCCGCAATATTTGAACTATTTTTTTCCGCGCCCATGGTTTATAAAAACCGTTTCTATCCTGATTGATCCATCCAGATGCGAGAAAAATTGGTGTTATTTTTCTTCAAAATTAGGAAATCTAGAGGGAGTGTGATTTTTAAGAAAATAGTGGGAGATAAAAAGTAGTTCTCTTGTTTAAAATTTTTCTTTTCCATTCATTTCTCCATTTAATTATTTATTTGGGAATTTAGTTTCTCCATTTAATTGAGTTTGAAATATAGAATAGATGCTTAATTAATTAATATAAATACTAGGTCACATTATTTTTATAAGTACAAAACCAAAATTCATTAATTTTATAGGAATGAAAAACTTATTTAACTCTATCCTTAATAAATTGTGCAGGTGGTTCTTGCCACTAAATATTCTTCTAAGATATATTATTGGGATAGCTCTTGCATGGATTCTAGCTAAAATAACTAGAGCTCCTCGTCATCTCCATGGCCTTGTGATGGCCTCATGTGCTGCAGGCATGTTTATTTACACATTCATAACTTTTTTTTTTCTTTTTTTTTTTTCCTTTAATGATCTATTAGTATTCAATATATATCTTATAGATAAATTTGATAATTGATGTATGCAGGAAATTTGGGCTCTTTGCCTCTTGTTATAGTTCCAGCTATTTGTAAAGGAAGAACCCATCCTTTTGGTTATGTGGATTCTTGCTACCATAAAGGATTAGCATTTACTTCTCTAACAATGGCAGTATGACACTAACTCACATTGTTTATAATTAAGTTTACATGTGCATGAAATAGTGGAATTGAGATTTATAAATTATTTGTTAAATTGTGTTTTTCTACCTTAACTTTCACAAACTTACGATTTTAGTTTCTTAACTTTTATAATAGCACCTTTGGTTTGGTCCCTTAACTTTAGTCCATTTTGTAAAAAGTTAGTCCCCACTGATTTTGACTAAGCCAACGCACACATGGACAATGACTCACATGCATGCCATGTTAGCAAGACAACAC
Source organism: Trifolium pratense (assembly GCF_020283565.1). Taxonomy (NCBI): domain Eukaryota; kingdom Viridiplantae; phylum Streptophyta; class Magnoliopsida; order Fabales; family Fabaceae; genus Trifolium; species Trifolium pratense. Next base: position 57,455,727 of record NC_060063.1, read on the forward strand.
ATATGTGGACAGTGACTCAAATGACATGTGAACGTGACATGTGAGTCATTGTCCGCGTTGACTAGGTCAAAATCAGTAGAGGAGCTAACATTTTAACTTGCAAAAGGAGCTAAAACAAAGGGGTCAAAAGTGCTATTATCAAAATTATGGAATCAAAATTGCAAGTTTGTGAAAATTAAAGGGATAAAATTGCAATTTAACCTAAATTATTTAATTTTCACTATATGCTTTTTGTTTTGTAGGTAGGACACATTTATGCCTGGTCTCTTGTGTACAATATTCTCCGCATATATACACCTAAGACCAATGTTGTCAAATTTGATGAATCCACAAAACTTGAAGAAATTAATAATCTAGAAAACTTTTCAAAATGTTCAACAACAGCATTGGCCCCAATCGAAGAAAAATCATTGTCCAATGATTGCATTGATCAACTAGAAATAGAATGTAAAGTGATTGATGGCCAAGAAAAAAAGGTTGTTGTATTTTCTAATATTTCTTGTATGGTAGAAATCATAATATGAATGATCGAGTTTATTTTTTATTTTTACTTCATGAATGAGTTGAATGCAAAATAACTCGACTTCATATACTAATAATGATTTAATTGAATTATTTAATAAGATTAATTGGATGCTTTATATTGTCAAGTGTTTCACAGGTACAAGTACAAGAAAAGTCAATCATTATAAAACAATTGAACATATTATTATGTGACAAGGTCAATTTGAAGGCACTATTTGCACCTGCATTGTGGGGAGCGGTATGTCCATATACTACAATATAATTCTTCTCTTTTTCTTCTTCTTTTTCTTACTACTTTTCTGATTATTTTCAATCAATACATAATTCATAAGGAAATGGTATATAATTAGTCTCCTTTGTTATAAACTAATGTATACAAAATCATAACACCCTAAAATCGACAAAGTGACACGTATTTACATTCAATCACTTTTATATTTTCTGCATCGTGTGTGAGTGATTCATATATAGTTTGATATGCTTGAGTAAGTGTTAGACTAATGCATACTTTAAACAGGCTTAAAAATTTTGGTTATCTAATTGAAGAATTTATTCATGTAGATCTTTGGAGTAGTAATTGGCATAGTTCCTCAATTTCGAAAACTACTAGTTGGTGAAAATGCTCCTCTCCATGTGGTTCAAACATCTATAGTTATGTTGGGGTGAGTATCCTTAACCATCTATTTGATTATTATACTATTAAGGATAAGGATTAAGGATAAAACTTTAGTACATTATAACACAACATTAATATTGTTCTCTACTACAAAGATAGGAAAATTGTCACCAATAATTTTGAAAGAATGTGAAAAAGATATGGCTTCTAAAAAAAAAAAATGTTTCTGTGAGAGGATTATAAGAAGAGTACTTAGCATTTAAGTTAGCCCTTATATTATTAAAAGCTAATATAAGCTTAAATATCTTTTTGGTCTCTTATTTTACCTACAACAAGAATTTAGTCGTCGTTCAATTTTAAAATTCGGGTTTATGGTCTCCTAATTTTACACGTTTTTGCGATTTTGATTCTAGTGATTTTTGTCTCTATAAGCGGTGAATTTTGTTCCAAAAGTGATTTTTTTTTTGTAAGCTCTATTCAAGTTTAAAATTGTGGCAAAAAATCATCACTTTTTAGTTAAAACTTAAGTTGAGACCAAAATTTTACAATAATATGTGAAATTTTAGAATAAAAAATCCGAATTTTGAAATGGGGGACTAAAATCCTGTTTGAGGTAAAATAGAAGTTCAGCAGTGTATTTAAGCCTAAAATAGATTATATTCCATTTCCTTTTACCATTTATTTGGTTTTCAGGGATGCATGTATTCCAGCAATGATCTTGTTAGTTGGAGCAAATCTTCTTAAGGGTAATTAATCAATTACCACAATAAAATGAATTTTTTTCAACTTTGTCTTTCATCTATTGAGTTTGAGTTAAATTGAGCTATTACATTTAATAATGAATTATGTGAGGGCATAAAATGAATGAATTTTCAGGTTTAAAGGGATTAGGAAAGAAGATTCCACTTGTTGTTGGTATTATTGTGGTTATGTATATTGCATTGCCAGCAATAGGTATAGCCATTGTGAAAGGTGCAGTTCATTTCAGCTTCATAAGCTCTGATCCATTATATCAATTTGTTTTGCTACTTCACTATGCTGTTCCTCCTGCTGTATCTGTTAGTAAGTTATTTATTTATCATACTTCAACATTATTATTACTACTTGTTTCAAAAAAATGATGATATATCTTACGAAAAAACCATTTCCACGAACGTAATCATGTCCACCAATTGATCAACCGTTATTGTCTTCCTAGAGAAAATAGATCTGTTTCCGTCTTTCTAAATGGATCAACACAACTACATGCCAGAAAAAATAAAGTTGTTTCCGTCTTTCTAGATGGACAACACAACTAACACAACTGAATGTCAGATCAAAGTCAAATTTAACATAACTCTCACCTCCTCTCGTAGACCCAGAAAAGATCAAACAAACAAAATAACTTGTTTGGCAAGACAAACACTCACTCTAACCACCTAAAAATACTATACCAAACTATAAGGACGAAATCACAAGTGACAAACAAATGACTTGCCGACTCATTTGAAGAAACAAACAAAAAAAACACACACACACACACACACAAAGTACCACTAAAATCCACAATAACTCTTTTTATTAGATGATATTGTGTTATCCTAAATTCTTATTTTGACATTGAATGTTGGAAAGGTAATGACTCTTTATAAATGTGTTAGGTACAATGACTCAATTGCTTGGAGTTGGTCAAAGTGAATGCTCACTTATCATGTTTGCAACTTATTCTTCAGCTCCAATTTTGCTTACCCTTTGGTGTACAGTTTTTATGTGGCTTGTGCTATAAACTATAATTTATCTAAATTAGCACTGAAGTAGAAGATGTATAATGATTTTACTCAACATATATAGAAGTGTGTAATGTTAATTAATTTGAAATATTATCGATTGTTCATCTTAAGATCAATAATATTATACTATCTCTGAATTTTTTTATAAGAAACAAATATATCTATAAAAACTAATGTATTTAGACTAAATACATGATTTTTATTGACTCTGATTTTTTTATAAAATAAGATCGGAGGGAGTAAACTATCGACCAAAACTAATTGTAGGGTTGGATGTTTTAATTAAATGACTATAGAACATCGTGGAATCTAGTAAGTAGTAACATGTGATTGGATAAATGTATGTTTAATCCTTTCATGTGAGATTTTGATGTACCTTTACAGTTTAAATGAGAATTCACTCATAGAAAGGGAAATGTGGAGATATGCTTGTTAAAAATGGGGTATACCATCAAATTTCTTATTTGTCCAACCTCACCAAACCCATTTATCTTAGTTCTTCATAAAAGATTCACTTTCTCTCCCTCTTGAAATTACATTTTTGCCCATGTAAATAAAGTTCGGAACATATTTTATTAACTTTTTCATTCAAATGTAATTATCTTGCGTGTATATATATATATATATATATATATATATATATATATATATATATATATATATATAAATAAAGTAATCCTAAAAAAATAATCTAATTTAAATATTATTTTTAACAGCAAAATATAATGTCAGGAAGATAAGAGAATCTTGAGGGGGGGTGGGGGAAGAGAAACCTTCATTCTTCATAGTGTGACATTTGAGAAAGCCCAATAAACAAATAGAGTTTGGGCTGCAATATGGTTTTTGGAAACGGAACTTTTTTTTCTACCTCAATAGTTGTCCATCGACCCCAACATTAATTTTGAATAGACGAATTTTTCCTCATATATAAACTAAAACCTTGAAAAAAAAAAATTTGATTACCGAAACACTTTAAAAAAATTGTTCTGGTATGTAAATATTTTTTGGTTACCGGAACACTTTGGAAATAAGTGTTCAGTATATGAAATTTTTCTAAATTTGATATGATTTTGTTACTGATTTTTATTCTCTCCTTCTATGATTTTTTTGGTTCTTTCTGAGTTCTCAATTATTTTTCCGGCTAATGCTACGGTGGACCACCTTCACAAGTGGTCCACCGTGGACAAGCGATCTATCGAATATGAAATTTATTGTTGGATTGAAAGTTTATATCGTATAGATCATCCATAAATTTTTTAAAATTTTTTGAAAATCATTTGATATGTTATTGAGACCTATCAAGATTTACGTTATTTAATAAACCGTTAATCTTGATGTGTCTCAATAACATATCAAATAATTTTCAATTTTTCTAAAATTTTCTATGGATGATCTATATGATATAAACTTTCAATCCAACGGTGGATTTTGTAAAATTCGTATTCGTTATAATGTTATTCATGACTGGTCCACCATGGACCACTTAATGAAGTGATCCATATTAGAATTTACGTTATTTTTCCTATTTTTCCTCTAATCTTTTGGTTTCTATTTATATAGACTTTGTTGATGAACTCTTATGACCAATGGATAAAATTGAGTTTGCATTATTATATGCTTTGTAGAAAAAATGGATTTGCAAAGTTAGAAAAGGAATGAAGTTGCTAAACTTTTGCTTGGAGTGTCAATTTGGTGAAGATTGAGCTTTATTTTGGAAAAAGTTGAAAAATCAAAAGCTGAAAATAGGGAGGAGGCAGTTCTTTTCTTTTATTTTGTTGCATGTTCAATTACAAATATATTTTCATGTTATTTTATATTTATTAGTTTGTTCAATTACAAATTTTACCAAATATTTCAAACTCAGACTATGTTTGATAAAAAGTAGCCTATGACAGATAAACTACATAATAACTTGAGCTTATAACACTAATTTGTCTTTACCAAAGGTTTGCCAAAAATCAATTAATTTAGGTATACTCTATATCATTTACGTCTTCGAATAGAATACTAGAGCATGAAAATGGATCTTAAGTTTAAAATAATTATAGTACAAGCCACATAAAAAATGTGCTCCATAGTGTAAGTGAAAATGCAGCACAAGAATAAGTTGCCAACATAATAACTGAGCATTCACCCTCACTAGCTCCAAATAATTGAGTAATTGTACCTGCAACATTAATAAATAAATTAAGTACATTTTCAACTAAAAAAAAGTGTCAAATTTTATAGACACATAAAATGGATAAATTAAAGATATTGAACATGCAACTAAGCATAGACAATTTTTTTTTGAAAAACTCAGTATCCAGTGTAAGAACGACTAATTTGGAGCCGAATCCCACGTCCATTAGTTGGAGTTTTAATGGAAGTCGGAATATAACTCTGTATGGACCAGCCGAACACATGAATTGAAACAAAAAAAAAAATATTATTAAGTTTGTTAAACAACTTACTCATGGCTACTGCAGGTGGAAGAGCAAATTGAAGGAGTAAAATGAACTGATACAATGGATCAGGATGGATCAACCCAAAATGAATAGCACCTTTAACAATTCCTATACCTATTGCTGGCAAGGCTATAAATCTAACCACAATAATACCAACAACAATTGGAAATTGCTTTCCTAATCCTTTTAAACCTGAAAAAAATAAAAAATTGCCATCACATTTATTTCCAAATAAACTAATGTACTATTTAAATTTTGATACATTTTATCCTTAAAAAATTGACAATTTTTTTATTTAGTTACCCTTTATAAGATTTGCTCCAACCAACAAGGTCATTGCAGGAATACCTGCATCCCTACAAATCAAAGAAGTATAATAATGTTAATATATAAAAGTATATTGTAAATTTTTAATGCCAAACATGGATGCAGAGGATATTGACCAATTTTAGGATACTTACCCCACCATGACTAGAGAGTCTTGAATAACACCAAGAGGAGCATTGTTTACAATCAAGATTTTTCTAAATATAGGAACAACGCCAATTATTAAACCAACAATCTGTTTAGAAATGGAGACGAAAAATGTTAAGAATAATATTTTTTTGTAACGGATGTTAAGAATAAGTATTACCAAGGTTTCATTATGCTTATCAAAAAAAAAAAAAAAAAAAAAAAAAAAAAAAAACCAAGGTTTCATTATTTTTCAACTTAATTGTCAAGTAAGTATATATAGTTAAGTTAGTACCGTAGGGTCATGCGATGGGACAGCTAGGTGGATCATTTACGTTGGGCATATGAGCAACCATACAAAGTGTTCAACTGTGTGATGATCACCTTTGTTAGAAAGACTTTTGATACAAGGAGTCGGTCGAAACCTTTGTCGAACCATCAACTCTGGGTCACGATGGGGCAGCTAGGGGATCATTCACATTGGGCTTAAGAACAACCATACAGTAAATTAGACGGTACAGTTTTACCCAAAACTTTAAGACGTTAGGTTTATGGGTCATCTCATATATAAAGTGTTAACCTCCACTTTTCTAAAGAATGTGAGACTTAACTCAGCTCACAATTGTCACAACAAGTACTAGCTAGTTAATATTATATATTACCAATGTTCATACTTTTTTCGTTTTAACCGAACTGGCAACCACCACTAAATTTCACACACATAATTGTGAAGTTTCAGATTCAAACCCAAAACCCAAATAATGATGTACAACTTAACAATATCGGTATTGTTAGTTGAGCTATGACTTTATTGAACTTACTAGTGATCATTCTAAATTTTGGTCAATAGCTAAGCAAACACTAGTCAATAATTGTTCGAGTTAATATTCGAATTCGGATTCTCGAACAATTTATCCTTTATCGAAGTTCCTTAATCACTTGATACAAACATCTAAATGAAAAATATGAAAAATAGAAATTTGACATACCGCTCCAATGGTGGCCGGTGCAAATAGTGCCTTCAATTTCATCTTTTCTGCTAATACTTTTAGTTGTTTCATAATCTTTTCATTTTTTGGTTCCTATAAAAACAACTCTTGAAAATATAAGAAAATAAAATAGATGCTAGCTTAGTGAATGGAATATAGTTTATGAATCCATATTAGCATTAAAAACTTCTTCCAATTTGATAAAACTTGTTTCACATAGATAATACATTCACTAGAAACTATCATTTAGTAATTAAATATTTTTCTTAGAAGAAAAAAAAACAGAGAAAATTAAAGACTTAATCTAGCAACACCAATAGTGTCGGTTAGCATAAAGAAATCAATTTCATAATCCAATTATATATGAATAAGAATTTCATATAATTAGATTATGAACTCTAGACATCACATTTTATATGCATGCAGGAGTCAAAACTCGAACTTCAGACACTCAATTTATTCATTTTAAAAATATGAAATTTTAGTCACTAAACTACTTAGCAAAAACAAAAAAAAATGATTTAAAGCTACCTTTGTTGGTTCAATAGAATTTGTAAATTCAATTTCAAATTGCTTCACATGATTTGTGTGTGGCCTATCTTTTGAAATGTTTTCTGGATCATTTTCTAATGCAGAATCTGGACTAATCATGGAATCATCAACTTTAACTTCATTGGTAATCTTGCTTGAATATATACGTACAATGTTGTACACAATTGACCATATATAAACGGTTCCTATCTGAAAAACCAAAAAACAAAAACAGATTAAAAAAAAAAATGTTATTCTCCAAGTAATGATTAAATTTTTATTCAAAGGTTGACTTTGTTATACTTATGTTAACCCTAAATTAATAAATCTCATACATAAATCCAAATGTTTAAATTTTCTGATTGGATGAGTGGTAAAAGTTTGGCAAAATCAAGGTGTCACAATTATTTCATTAAAGCTATTAAAATTGCGGTGGATTAATGTGATTTTGTCAACCTTACTATAGTTACCACTAATTCAAATATGCGTAAGTCTAGTCAGTATCATACCGCCATCGATAGAGAAGCATAAGCAAGTCCCTTTCTATGACAACTATCCGCGTCTCCAAAAGGGTTGCCTCTTTGTATACATACAGCTGGGACAATAATTAGGGGCAAATTTCCTAGATTTCCTGCATACATCATATCAAATTTGTCTTTAACGTGATTTTTCTTTATCCATATAAAGATAATTAAGACTATATTGTTCGTAGTCAACAATATTTCACATTCACATAATTAGCGCATCAATAACTATTTGATTGAGATTAGATAGTTCAAAATATGCATTAAAATCTTAACTCATCCACGTCTACCACCGATATATATATAGATTGCGTGAATTTAGGGTTTTGCAAATGTTAGTGATTCTACCTACCTGCAGCACAACAGCCCAAGACAAGGCCTTGAAGATGATGAGGAACTCTCATCAATTTAACAAGTAACCATCCAAGAGCTGCCCCAATTATAAATGTGAGAAGAATATTCAATGGCATAAACCACCTACATAATTCATGAAAACACATATAAATTTCTAATCCAAATAATATGAAGTTTTTTCTAAAGAAAATGTTGTTGTATTATATAAGAAAAAAAATTACTTACAATGTAATGATGCTCCTTGATGTTACTGTTTCAGCTAGGCTGCCACAAACAAGAGCGGGAAGGAAGACAAAAAATACAATCTATATTAAAAAAAAAAAGAGTTAATTATCATATACTCCCACATTCTTAAAATCCTCCAAAATATATATTCTCTCCAAATTAACTAATACGGACAGATTTATTTATATTAGTTTATGACAATCCAAATGTACGTGTAAAATGCTTCTAAAAAAATTAGAATTGTTTACACTCTGGATTCGCACACTAGGATGTGTAAAATGCTCACTTTAAATTTTTTTACTTTCAAATGTAATTTTTCAAGATTTTTTTTATTTACCCATCCACAAGAAGTCTAACATAACTTCACTCTAAAATTATTATAGGAAGTTTATATATCACACTAGAGTTAATTAATAAAATCTAATATCTTACACTATACTTTAAAAATTTCTGTAAAATGTTTGCTTCTTATTTTTCAATATTTTTACACAAATACACCAATTTGAGCTGAAGAATCTGACTGAATGAGAATCAAAGAGCTCTTTCGATATGGACATGAACCTTATTTATAGGTGAAGTACAAAAAAGAATTACATGCAAGAAAACAACTAAACAAGTGTGTTACTTGTCACTTGTCAATTTAAGTACATGTAACTTCCACTTGTATCACATGCAATGCAACAAAGTTAGGTGACATTTCATGAACAAATACAATATATCAAACATTGACCCAATAATGGTCAAATATTATTGACAAATTTAATGTAATTTTTTTTTTAAAATTCTTATGTTTTTATTAAAAAGATGTTATATTTAGGATGAAGGTAGTATTTGGACCTACAATCCCTTCTGAGTTGACAAATCTGGTATGAGAGAGTTAAAATTGAAAGAAAAATATATATCTTGGGAGCTTTTTACAACTAAGTAGCTTTAAAAGAATATTCCCTTCTTTCACCAAAAAAAAAAAATTTTTGTTTCATGTGTGATATGATTTCCATTAACTTTTCTATTCTAAATAAATTAGAAACTTATATTTAAAAAATCTTTATGATCTCTCCTATAGTCATTTTGGCTTTTGGACCTTGTTAATTTATTTAATTAAAAATAAAAATTGTTTGTCCTCTTTGACTTATTTTTGTTCTGGATGTTCTTTTCTATTTATTCTTTTAATTTATCAATTATATCTAATGTCCCCTTTACAAAATATGATAATATCTTCATTGAAAAGCTCTGCAGTACCACCATAGAGACACCATTACTTAACAAAATAAGTTACATGCTCAACATTTCAACATTTTTTTTTTAAGATCCAAAACAACAACATTGAATTTCATTAGCTAATGAATTATTTAAGATTATTATATTATAAATACAAATTTTTTATTATTAACAACGATGAAAATTTCGTACCAATATCATGTAACAAAAAAAAAAAGAAAAAAGATGAAACTTACATTGAATTTCATTATCTAATGGATTTTTTAGGATTACTATGTCATATATTTAAAGTTTCCACCATCATTTAGTTTTGACTTTTTGTCAAAGAATTTATTGGCCACATAATTTTGTGTTGACTAATGGATTGAATAAATAAAAACTATAGGATAAAAAAAACATAGACACATATTATTTAATGAACCTGAACAGTCAAAAATTTCTCATAAAAAGTATCGGAGGAAGTAATAAAATAAGGGAGAAAGGAGTTCACAAATCCTAGCACAACAGGTAGAAATGCCGAAATTATTATTTTCTGACTAAAAAAAAGAGAGAGAAAGGAGTGAAACTTACGGTATTCAAGTTTTTTCTTGCAGTCTCACTACTGAGTATATCCAAACGATCAAGTGCTAGAAATGTTCCAAGAACAGTAATCAACAACACCTTAAGAACTGGCATTAATGCAACAACAAAAAGCTTCCAGAATTCCATTCTTGATTTCTGCTTTTCTATCACAAAAACACAATCATGTTACATATAAAACATGTTTTAATTAAATAAACATCAAATATACCTCTTCTGAAATGAAATATAAACATCCATTAAAAGTCTGGTTTAATATTTAGACCAAATACATTTGACTTTTTAATATTTTTGTTTTTTATTATTGTTACGGATGTTTGTAATTACTAATTTTTGCACATAAAGAAAAAAAAAACTTAACTAGCAAGAATGAAAAATGAAAGAGTTGTAGATGAACAATGTTCAGTACCTGAGGATGCTCTGTTTTCAAAGGGACTAGTTGTTTTTCAGGTTAATTATTAAGTGCTAGTATCTTGTATGTGTGAGGGTTGAGAAATGCACATAAAATTCGTGTATATATATATAACGCACTAAATGAAAAGTGCATGATTCCACCAAAAAAATAGATAATTTTTTAGTCGAATAATTTTTTATTTAATTAATCATACTTTGAGTCATCATTAATAGAGATAGTTTACAAAGATAGTTTGGTATGGTAATTTTTGGTATGGTATTTCTTGAGCATGAGCATGGTAGAAAAAATAGATTTGAGTGGTTGTTAATTTGAGAAACTATTGTGTGGATTATATGGAAATCTTAAAATTACATCTTCTTTTCGGAAGGGACATTTTATGTCGAGTGTTGATCGATAGGGTAAACCTTTTATCTTGCAAGTGATTTCTAGGTAAAAACTCTACCTCCCCCTGTTCCTTTTACGAGTGAGGTATCCATCCTACTTTATGTTGAAACCGGTAAAGTTCATTGGGGGTGTCGTGTTGGGTCTCGATGGGCTAGGGGGATTGGAGGCCCTCTTGTTGCTTTGTTCTACATGTGGTTGGTCCCGACTCTCTCTTCATGATGAGTATTCTTCTTCTTGTTGTGGTGATTTTGAGGAGTTCTAGTTTGTTGGTGTGTTTTCTTGTAGTTTTATTTGCTTGATTATTTTTCTGTCTTACCTTAGACATTGTTGGGGTTTGGTAGAGTGTACTTCTGGTACCTCTTTGTTATTCAAAACCTTCTCTTGTACTATTTTTGTTTTTTAATTAATATATTTGCCATTAAAAAAAAGTTTATGAAGATTTAACATAATATATAGATAGATATAACATGAACACATCTTGAGCATAAAAGTATTATAATATGAATATAAATCAGTCATTGGGACAAAAAATAAAATGAAAATTTTTTGTAGACGAAAACATCCAATTTTTATTTTTGGGGATTAAAATCAACTTTTTTTTATATATTTTTAAGAAATAAAATCATTCTTACCTCAAAAAAAATATAACCTCTTTTGTTTAATTTATTTTGACGGAACCTCTCTTGTTTGACACAAAATAGTAAATTATTTGGTTGGTAAGTTAGTAATAATAAAGTAGCTTTCCATAAAATATTATAAAAGTTTGATTATTGTAGTCGAAGAAAATGAACCAACATATTTCGTGCTAAAAATTTCGCATAAGTAAAACAGTGATATGTAGATTTTTCTCTTAAAGATCAATGAGAAGGCTTCAAACAAAGTTTAATATGTATCTTTAATAGATTTTTTTTAAAAAAAAAAAAAAAAGTTGGTATCCGATCTTAAGACCGACTAATTGAATGAAATAATATATTTTCGTAGAAAAATTACCACTACTGGTTGGAACGCATATGGAAGTGGCAATGTGCAGAAGTATATTTATTTGTGAATGGAATGCACTCACTACAGTTGAGAACTATATTTATTTTTTATGCTATGCTATGCTATAAATGGTAAATGTTTGGATGTACATAATTTAGTGCATGTGCTCCACTTTCTCTTTAATATTCTTTTGATCTCTTATATTTACTTTTTATCGCACAAGTTGCATCATCACGATCTAAAGAAAAATTCCATAATCCAATGCGAATAGTCCCGGATGCTGCTGACTATACTATGGAATTTAATTGGCAAAATTATCCTACAGATTCTTTATCTTATTTTTTTGTAACACTTTGGTCCTTTATTTTTTTTCTAACACTTTGGTCCTTTATCTTTTATTTGTAACACTTTAGTCCTTTATTTTTTTTATTTGTAACATTTTAGTCCCTTTTTTTGTAACAGTTTAGTCCTTTATCTTATTTTATTTGTAACACTTTGGTCCTCTGTTTTTTATAAATAAATAAGATACGGATCAAAGTGTTACGAAAAAAAAGATAAAGGACCAAATTGTTAAAAAAAAAAAGATAAAGGACCAAAGTATTACAAAAAAATAAGATAAAGGACCTGTAGTATAATTTTGCCAATTTAATTAGTTGTGCTAACCAAACTGTTGATGCGTTGATTCCAGCCAAACATTTGTAGGGCAGTGAGAGGGAGTCTTTATTTTTAGGGCAGTGAGCGGGAGTCTTTATTTTTCTTTTTAAATGACAAATATATAATATATAAATAAAGAAAAAGTTTCGAAAAATAAAGAAGTACTAGAAGGCATACTAAAAACAAATAGGTAAAATAAAATTACAAACAAGAAGGCATACTACCACCAAAACTAGAGTTCCTCAAAGACATAATGAAGATAAGAAAACCCCTTAGGAAGGGAGAGACAAAGATTAACCACCAGTAGAACAAAGTCAAAGAGGACTCCGATCTTGCTGACCCAACGTAACAACTCAACAAATTTTATCGGTTCTAGCATAAAGTAGGGTGGATACCCCACTCATAAAAATAACAAAGGGAGTCATGGTTTTTTCCCTAAAAATCACTTCCAAGATAAAAAGTTTCACCCTATCTATCAGACACTTGACGGAAAAGGCCACTTCTTTAAAAGAATATGTCATTTTGAGATTCTCAAATAGTCCACGCAATAGTATGCCAAATTAACATTCACCTCAATCTATCTTTTCTACCCACACACCATGCCCACCGAGTTGGATTAACATATTGGATTAAGCACAATCATAAATAGTTTTGACACTACACTTTCATCCAAAATCTTAACACATTGATTTATATACATATATTTATTGTTGAATCTCAACAGAATGATTATTTGAGTAGATTTTCCACAACGAACGCCCTATATTTCATTCAGCTTTAGTTTAAACAAAACAACTGCACTTAATGGCCTGTGATGAGTTTTTGTGCAAGGTGCGCTGGTTGTATATTGAGGACTAATGGAAGACAAAATGTAAAAGGGGTGGGAAGAGTGTACCACTTGAAATTTGCTATCTACCAATTAAAAATTCGAAAAATACATATGAGTTGATTTTAAAATAGGGATTGAAAGTTGTGATGGAAAATCTTTTTTGCACTTCAAAATTTGCTAAATTGTTTTACATGAACTAAAAATGAAATTTGAAATACTTATAAAGACCAAAAAAAAATTTAACTCCGAGAAAAAGTAAAACACATAGGTGCATATTTTCAATAAAGACATATACAAAAAAAAAACCCGCAGAATCTCGCAGAGTTTTATGATCTTTAAACATGAGTTTGATTTATGATGGAAACAATTCTTTGTCGGAACTTTTGATTACTGAGACCTCTTCTTCTCGAAACTAGAGGATTTAAAAAAGAAATAGCTTCAACATCTCAACTTTACTAAAAACTCGCTCATTTAAATTCTTCATAAACACGTACAAACTTAGTGAAGATTCTTCATAAATGAAGCATAAAACTTATTTTAACTGAGATGCCCCCATAAACTAGTTTCATGGTTACAAAGTGGATTCCCACAAATGTGATATTAGAAGTATTTATTCTCATGTTTGTTAGAAGGAATTTCAAAATTATTCCCAACAACAAATTGTTCCTAGAAAATTTTTGTACCCACGTACATGGACATCCTAACCAAACCCTTTTTTTTGTAAAATTCCTTGGAATAGAGTTCCCACTATTATGATTCTGGGAAAGTTAATCCCGAGATTAATTTTTACATTCATGAAACAAACACACCCGAAATTAAAATAAGCTTGAAAATAGAGGACTAAATAGCAATTTTAGAGGACCTATTAAGCAATTTTCCTTCTTTTATTGGTTTGGGTCCACTTGGAAAGACAGAGAAGTTAATCCAACCCAACCCAACAACGGTTTACTTCTTTCTTTCTCTTCTTTTCTTTCTTCTCAAACTCCCTCATAACCAAACAGAGTGTTAACATTTTCCATCCATTTTCCATTTTTAATATTCCCACATTTTCCTCTAATTCCGATCCGAATCCAAACATCTTCCGTTAATGGTTGCGTTGAAGTGTCTTCTTGTTATTCACTGAACCCAGAACTCTTTGGTAATTATTATTAGCATTTTTGTTTTTAATTTCCGTGAATTTTTATGCTAAGATTTATAAATAATCAGTTTTGAAGATCAAATCAATGTATATAATATTAGAAGTTTATGAAGTTTTTGTTGCCCATTATCTGTTTGATAAAATGCCAACTCTTCCTTTAACATAGTAAATGTATTAGCTTTTGCAGGCTAATAATCTGCTTCAGTGTAAAGTTTGGTTTTTTTAATTTCCCTATTTTCAGTTGTGTCTGAATTGTATGAAAAAAAATATGCTTTAGTTGTGGATGATTAAGGCCCTGTTTGGATAATCAACTTATTTGCAGCTTACAGTACAAGTGCTTGTCATATTAAGTGTTTATGAATAAAATTGTTTTTGTATGGGCTTATTTGTATATATCTACTAGCATAAGCAATTATGAGACTGTCTGGAGAGCTTATGGAAGCAGCTTACGACATGTCCATAAGCTCTCCAATTTGACTTTACTTTATCTTTTGTTATAGGAATAGCTTATACATACATAGTAATTAGGTTACTACTCCTATTGAGCATAAGCACATATTAATAGGGCCGTTAATTTTATATAATGTTGACTCACTTTCACATGGAGATATGTACTTACTTGATTACTCTTGAGTTTATTTTGTTTTGTTTAATGAATGCAAGATATTGTGAGAAATCTATATAAAATGTTCCTGAATTTTTGTTTAAATATGTTAGGCAAGACTATAGGAGTGTGAGATTCTTTCTTTTTCCTATAGGATGTGCTGGAATATAGTTGCACAATAAAGTCCTTGTCTTACTTTCTCTTGTGTGCTTGTTTTATTTAATTTTACTATTTCAATTTATTTTTTTAAAATTTACTCCCCTTTTTGGAAATTGATTCCTTCCAATGTTTTTACTTGTTCTTTGAAGTTGGTGCTTGTTGCATCAGTCAAAACAGAAAACATGAGTGAAGAGTCTAATTCTTATGGAAAGGCTACGGATCTCTTGAATCAGCTGGAGGATATCCTTGAATCTGATGCTCTAATGTAAGGTTTAATGATTTTGTACACAAACTAATATTGTGATCACCCTGATTGTTGATTCAGAAACTTGTGGGTTTTGTGGCATTTGGCACTGAACCTACCTTGTACGATATCAACAAATTGGGAAGTTGCCTTTGATATGGTTGAAACGAATAAAATGAAGAATGGAGTTGTTATTTCCATTTAATTGGTTTGTCTAATTTTGATTGTTTTAATTATTTATGTTCACTATCAAACACTTTCATGACAGTATTATCTCTGTCTGAATACCCCCGTTTTACTTGCCATCAGTGTCAGGTCTTATTTTATAGCTCACACATTGCGGAAATGGGCTTTGATTTTTGACTTATTTCTAAAGAATTGTGTTTTTCATTTTACAACTCGCTACGTGATGTTTTGAGATAAAACATATTGTTCATCAAGTCTATGAACTACCTCTAAACTTGTGAAAAATTTAGTATGTTGCTATATACTTGGTATTCTCTTAACATTCTACTTTTGTGAAAAGTGTGGGATCATCCTTTTGAATGTCATTCAAAATGATTAGAAAGCCAAAGTAGTTGCTCAAAATTTGGAAGGGATACTTTTTACAATCCATTTTGTTTTCTTTAGTTTATCTGTTGGACTTGGTGCCGCAACACAATATGCTTCTGTATGTCTTGAACCTGTGTTTATGTTAATCAAAATACTGTGCTGTCTTCTCTTCTCGCTTTAACATGTTCATCATAGATGTTTGATAGTAGTATTTTTTGTTTGTATAAAAAATATGCCAATTTTTATTTAGCAAACATCTGTGAATTTCACTCTAAGAAGTCTATGGGTAACACAAAAATGTTTAGATATAACCTTGATTGTTAGTATAACACCCTGTTAGCAACCACTTCCTTTAGGTAAATCTTGATTGTTTGTTGCTTGATTTACCTAAAAATTATTGATTCTTCTAAAGATGTTTTCCCTTATGCTTTTGGATCCAGTGATGAGCTGGGGTTTATTCATCCATCCCAGTTTTCCTTGTTAAATGAAGAATCTGGCATTTCAGCAAATTTATCTGATGAAGCTATCCATCAATCAGCAGACAGGATAGCAAGCTCTGACCAATATTCCAAGCTTGAGAAACTATGCTTCTGGAACAGAGATCATAAATTGGGAATTTCAACTCATGTACTTCTACCGTTATATAAAGCAGCTAAACATGCATTTTTTACGGCATTTAAACAATACAAGATGTGTGGCAATCAATCTGACAAAGTTGGGATTTGTTTACCTGCTTTAGCATCCCATGACCATCTTGAAAACATACTTTTGAGACACAGCAAGTCTCTTCTACTGCTAAGCTGTGATTTTATAACTGCTTGGAATTGCAGGTTATCTTCTTCTCTACTGATATTTTCTATATGATGTTATTGACATTTGTAAGTCAACACCATAAGTTAGATTAGTTATATGTCACCTTTGTTCTTAGAGATAGGTATTAAAGTGCTTCTCCTTCAATGTTTTGACATCCTCTTAGACCTCCTAAGCTTGTTCAATTTTATTTTTATTTTTTGACACAGCTCGTTCAATTGTTATTTTATGCCTTTCTCTCCTTAGCTCTTTCCGCACCCCAATAACAATAAATATATTTCACCACATATTAGAAATTATGGATTGGTTCGTAAAAACATCATTAGTGGGAATTTCTCGTATTGAGCTTATTTCATTAGTGTGATTTGTTTGGAGATCTTGTGATTTTGTAACTTTATATTTTGTTTAAAAACATCATTAATGTAAGGAAAGAAAACATACAAAAATAGAAAAAATTGCTAGAAATTAGATATTTCTTAAAAATCTCTGTTTCTCTGTGTGCATATTGCAGAAAGTTATTAGTGTCCAAGAAGAAGCAGATCTCAATGTTTGTAGATGAACTTCGACTTTCAGAACTTGTGCTCTCGTGCTCACCCAAAAGTGAACAAGCTTGGAGTCATAGGTATGCAGGATAAATATTTTTCAGAGGAGTACTATATACATTCGAATTTTGAATACTGATTTTTCTTTTGATAAATGTTTTAAATACCAATTGATCCTAAGGTTTTGGAACATTAATAACCATCTAATGCATACAAGTATTTTATCTAGGCGATGGGTGATCAAGTCAATCTCTGCAAACTGTTCAAATTTCAAAGAGATTTTGGGAAAAGAATCTGAGCTGGTGGAAAAAATAGCTGAGGTCTAAGTTCAGTTCAATTGGAAACTTTTTCTAATGTTCATTTAGTTGATTGATTTTCTTACCCAAGTGAAGGATAATTGTTACTATATATATACTATATAGTAGCATTTGTGTGTGTGTGTGTATATATATATATATATATATATATATATATATATATATATATATATATATATATATATATATATATATATATATATATATATATATATATATATATATATCATTTTACATTTTCTATTTAACACGTTTGATGTGTCAGTCCATTTTATTTTGCATTGAAAACATTAAATAGTCTACAAAACATCATATCACTGAAGGGAAAAGATAGAGGGCCAAAAAACAAGACATCTGCTGTTGATTTTACTTGATATATGTAATGCTTCACCTTGCCATAGATATAAGGGCTTACATATCAAACAAACCAGCATATTTTGAGTTAAACACCCATTATTCCTCATTTTTACCCCTTTCATTTTCAGAGATCAAAGATGAATTATCGTGCATGGAATCATCGTTGCTGGTTAATCTCATACATGACCAATGAACAGGTATTGATCAATGGTATTTTTATTTTTGCAAATTGTATCTTGTAAGTATCACAGTATAATTCTGGATCAAATTGTGTTTAATTTGGCCCAATAACATTGTGTTGGACTCACCTGGGCTTGCCCCTACCTGACCAGTAACTTTGGTCAGTCCAAATCGAGTTAAGCTGAGCTATTTAATCCAAAAAATCATAAACTATTTTTCATTATGAATTACTTAAAATTATAGTGAAAATAAAAGTGGAATTATGTCATAATTAAATATACAATACTTATTCACTCCAAATGAAACATGTCTTGTCAATGATTTGATTAATGGCTTTCATGGAGTCTAATTAAAGATGTGGTTATTTAGGTGCTATCTGAGATGAAGAAATCCAGAAGTTGGGCTGCACTGCATGTTTCCGATAATTGTTGCTTTCATTATCGCAGAGTAAGTTTTGATTTAGTTGTTTGAACCAGATACTGATTGTTATAGTTTACACGATTTATATATCTTTTGAGTAAGAAGACTGTTTTGTACACGTTATTTGATGTGCTTGAGTTGAGATTTAGCTCTCTTGACAATCATAACATCCATCATATTGCAGCAGCTACTGCAGAAAATTATGGAGGACCGAAGTTACGTAGAAGAAACTGCATCTTATGGTCATAATGCTGATATTGTCCAAGCAGTGAAGGTAATAGTCCTACTCATTTATTTTCATTTTTAGTATATGATCCGATGTACTCTTGATTTTAAGTCTTGTCTGAAGGGCCTATGATTGAAGCCAGACCTTTGATTGTGACAGTTATGATTTGTCAGGACGAACTTGATTGGAATGAAATATTGATAAAGCGTTACGTCGGAAGAGAGGTAGGTGGCCTTTGTATGTTTATTATTAATTATAATCATTAATTACTAATTTATCATTTATCGCTATCATTATTACTTATTAGGCTAAAGTGATACATGGATCGGCTAGAGCCATTATAAATAATATCTTCATTATCTGTGGGTTTTTGAATTCATGAAATTGTTGTATGTGATCAGTATGTCAATAAAATATTGAATCCCAACAACTTCAAGATGAAAATTAGAGAGCATGCCATAATAACCATACCATGTCTCGTCTTTTAAGTATCTTAGATCCATTATACTAAACAATGAGATTAAGGGAGATATTAATCATAGGATCCCAAGCAAGGTGGATGAAATGAATGCTTTAGGTATTTAAAAGTAAAGGAAAATTCTACCGCACACTTATAAGACCTGTACTATTGTATAGAATTGAATGCTATGCTGTTAAAAGTCAGCAAGAAATTAAGATCAATGTTGCCAAGACGAAAATGCTATAGAAGTCAATATGAAAGTTCAAACTTGGGGATTTTTATATTTTTATTTTATGGTTATGAAAACAGAGGGACCAAAAACATAGATTTTAAGTTGAAGAGGTGATAACTTATTGAACCGTTTTCAACTTTTATCAGAGATTGCTCTGCACTGCTGTTTGGAGTTGGGACTCTTTGGTATTTTGTACTATTATCATGATTATAAATTTACCCTACTTTCCAGAAAATCATTCAACTCATACAACTCTACAAGTGCAAGTGCTTCATCTTCATTTTAGCTATAATGGTCTCATCCCAAGTCTATATGCAAGCCACAATTGCATTTATGGTTCCCTGAATACAGTATGTTTTTCTACTATAGTAAACTGTTTTAGATGGGTAATATTTTTCATTTTAAACAGGCTCTATGGCTTCATCGTCGCTTTCTTTCCATGTGCTGGATAAATAGTTTTCCAACTGTTTCTAGTGATGAATCCTACCATTCCAAGGAGGCAACTAGCAAGTATCATGACTTTGGAACCTTTCTGCAGAATGAATTATGTCTCCTTCATGCCTCAACTTCTGCTGATGATGATTATGGGGATTTCCAAGCACAAGCTACATATTCTGCGAGTTACATATTGTGGTTGAAAGTGGTATGTGAATGTTTTCTCCTTAGCCTTTCCATTTTAAGACTGCTTATCTAGATTACTTGCTCAGGCCTTCTTAAATATGTTATGTGCATCAGCAAGTGCCGAAGCCTCATGAAAGTGAGCTCTTTGAGAAGATAAGAGAGATAGATTTGAAGACGTTACTGGATAAGTCATGCCCAGAGAGATCCTCTCTGTTCAATTACTTTATGAGCTACAAAGCTATGTGAGAGAGTTGTTCTCATATCTCAAGGCAAGAAGCAGGAGTTTTGGTAAATTTTTTACAGCTCTAATAGAAGAAAAATGATTGTTTATTATTTTGATTTTTGATGTCTTGTATATTAGATTTTCCTTGCATGTTTTCTGACAACACTGAGAATAAGTTTACAAATAAAGATTTAGCATTTCTGAAGAGTGATTGATTTGTGCAAATAATAAAATTTTAAGTTGTAACACAAAATAGGTACAATAGCAAAAGAAGTGAAAGAAGAAAAAAATAGCAAACTATAATAAATTTTTTGTGTGAAAAGCACACAGAAATGTAATGAACAGATACATTATTGAAGTATAGCCCTATAATATGAAACGAGAAACGGACATAATACAGATATATATATATATATATATATATATATATATATATATATATATATATATATATATATATATATATATATATATATATATATATATATATATATATAGAGTGTCACATGACAGAACGATGATAGATAAAAATCATAAGATTTTAGACAGTGTAGTGCCCATTCATGGTCTCAACGTCCAAACCCCTTAGCCTGGCAAACGATTCCACTCTTCCTTTCAGTGTGTGAAGCTCTCTCAACCTGCATCGTGAGGAAGATAATTAGGGTAAGAAGGAAAATCATGGTTTGATAAAATAAAACTATGAAACAGTTTGAAGATGAACAAAGACCTTGCTAACTCTGCTCGCCTCTTAGCCTCGTCTGCCATTGTATTTATTTCTCTATGGTTGTTGTGCTTCTCTGCAAACCCTTTTGACTCAAAAGAGCGAAGACCGTGCAAGGTTCTCTGCTCAGCAGCCCATGCAGCCTCACGAGATTCTTTACCAAAATCATTTTTGTTGGTGAATGCAGTCTGTTAATTTGAACAAACAAGAAGCTATATTAGTACATTATCATTCTTTATGAATCTTGAAAACCCAACCAAATACACTGACAGTGTAATTTTTAAATAGACTTTACATATAGTCCAACCATATTTTATCCTCTTTAAGTTTATTTAAGTTCAGTCATAGTACTCACTCTTTGGTTTACCACCAGATTCCAAGCCCTTCCGCTTAGTTGATAAGCAACAGCAAACTTTAAAGGGTCAAGAAACACATAAGTTACAATGTTGAACAACCAAATGACTAATGCCCAGCCCATTCCTATGCCTCTGATTCCAGCAATTTCCCAATTGGCATATGCTGATATGAAAGTTGCAACCTGGGAATACAGTGAAATGAGATAGTGACTTAGTGAGGCTTTCTCCATAGAAAAGTCCACTTGATTTTATAATCAAGTTTGAACAATGCAACAAGGTTAGAAAAAAGCAGTACCAGCTGAGCAACAATAAAGGCAAAAACAAGCAAAAGACCAGGTCTTTCTGTGTAGGACCAACCCCTGGACCGTGTCACAAAGATTAAAGCTTGACTAATGGTACTGACTTGAAGATAGACAGCAGAAGCAAACATCCCTTTCATTTCATGAGTTACAGGAGCATGAAAATTGGTGCGGATGTGGGTCACACCAAAACGGTCCTGCACCAAAAAAAATCATTATCATGATTCATATCATTCATTGTAAGAAAGAGGAAAAATAAAAGACAAAAAATAGTGGTCTTAAAAGATTAGAAGGAAGATCCTTACAGGAAAGAAGTTTGTTTCAAAGATTATATAGAAGAAGATCACTGTCATTAGAGCCAGATAGGTACCAAGAATAACTCCAGTTGCAAAAATTTCACTAAGCTTCCAACTATCTGGAAGTGGAGAAGGCTTAACCCTATCTTTAGATATTGTCATGATGGTTCCTATTAAATAAAAATGCTAAAAAGTTAGGAACGAAGAAAGAAAATAGACCCTCAAATTTTAGAGATTTGAGATTAAGGTGCTAGAAAGTAGTGAGTATTACCATCATTGAGAATGGCAATGATAAGAACCATAAAGGGTGGAAAGTCAAAACTCCAAAAGGCGTTAAGTAACATGAAACCCAGCTGAAATGATAAACAAATTGAAAATGAGAAAAAGGTTGATGATCCTGGTCCTTTGTTGAAAACTATCAATATATATATATATATATATGCACAAAAAACTTACCACAATACGAATAGTGATAGATACAGCATATATCTGTAAAGGAAGAGAAAGTAAAAATTAAAAAATAATGAATTGTTGTCACATTAAGAAATAATAGAAATGTCCCTAAAAAGAACAGAAATTGAAGATTTCATAGTCTTGGAATTACTGTGTAGTTTTTCATTCTCTGGAAAATTGCACGGCTAGTTAAAACTGCACTTATGATGACACTCAAACCAGGTTCTGTCAGCACTATGTCAGAAGCGCTTCGAGCAGCATCTGTAGAATCTGCTACTGCAATACCTATGTCAGCTATCTTTAAGGCAGGTGCATCATTCACTCCATCACCAGTCATCCCACAAATGTGCTTTCTAGCTTGTAATCTCTTCACAATCTCATACTTGTGTTCTGCGGTAAACACGTATTATCAGAAATTGAATAAGACACTAGATTAAGACATTAACTTAGAGTTCCTATGTGCTAAGATCACTGCTTGCTTGGCTTACCAGGAAAGACACCAGCAAAACCATCAGCATTCTCAATGAGATCATCAATGGAGACAGAACCTAATTGATCTTTATTTTCGCCAAGCAGTGACGATGAAGGATACATGTTAGTCCCCATCCCTAGACGCCTTCCTGTTTCCTTTCCTATTGCAAGTTGATCACCTGAAAGTTTTTTTTATAGCATCAGTACAACTTATCATTAAATCAGCATTTCAAATGCCATATTATGCCATCTAAGATATTTGCAATACACAAAATGAACTTAAAATTCAAATAATAGTGATACATACCGGTGATCATTTTGACACTAACACCAAGATCAAGAGCTCTTCTGATTGTTTCTGCACTATCATGGCGAGGAGGGTCAAAAAGAGGGAGAAGGGCAACAAACTCCCATGGTCCTCCTGGACTGTCCTTAGTTCCCTCAGGTACTACCTATATGGAGAAAAAAAAACTTCGGCGCTAAAGAGGAAAATATACACAATAATTCACTTTTCAGTTTATGAAGAATTCATAGAAGGAAATAAACCTGTCTTGCAACCCCAAGAGAACGAAGTCCACGTTCTGCAAATCTGTCAATCATTGCATGAACCTTTTGGCTAATTTCTGCCTTATTATGTGCAAGATTGAGAATCTACACAGTATATGAGAAGAGTTAAATAATGCTCATACAAAGTGTTGTGTTACTATGGTAGGTTGCATGGTTCTTGAAAACTGAAAAGTGAGAATGGATTATGTATTACCTGCTCTGGTGCACCTTTGCTAACCCTGTGCATAGTACCAGCAGCATCAAAGTATGTAAGTGCAGTTCTTTTATCAGTTGGATTGAATGGAAGGAAGTGAACTTCTTTTATTCCAGCTCGTGCCTTGCGAAACCAAAAGACTATTAGTAGACTAACCATGTTTCAATTATACCAGATGATGGAAACAAACTTGGAAGAATTCTACAATTAGTTAAGAAAATTTTTTATATTCAATCTAGGATACTAATTAAACTATCATCTACCAAATTGATAAAGATTCTGAAATTAACTGCAAAAACAATAGCAAAAAGATTGAGTATTTTCAATCATGTAACTCGTAAGTTGTAAGACTTATTTGAATTTGTACCTCCTTTGGGTCTGCCAACATTGAAACGATTGCACAATCAATTGCATCTTGGTTCTCCATCCTCGACGCTCTTGCAGCCATAAGTACAACCAAATCCTTGTCAACACCTTTGGCGAAAACCTGCCAGATATTAATGATTATTAGGGGAAACAAAGTGAACATACATGAAATTTATGTCCAAGTAATTGATGTGTTAGATTCTGTCTTACCTCAATCATTTCCCTATCCACTGTAAGCTTGTTAAGAGTTAATGTGCCTGTTTTGTCGCTACATAACACATCCATGCCAGCCATTTCTTCAATAGCAGTCATTCTCTTTGTTATGGCACCCTGCAACAAGATTATATATGATAAACTTAAGCTTGACAATAATAAATTCTTATCTTTAAAAAGCTACTGGAAAATGTTAATCAATGTACTAATTGTATAACATTGCAAACCTGCTGAGACAACTTATGTGAACCAATAGCCATTGTAACTGAAAGAACAGTTGGCATTGCAATAGGGATTCCACCAATTAGTAGAACAAGAAGGTTATCAATACCATTTCTGTATCCATATCCGTGGACGCCGTATATCACAATGATTTCAATAATCATTCCAATAGCAATTGAACAGATACAGAAATTCCCAATAGATGTCAGAACCTGTTATAAATGTCAATGTCATGTCATGAGCTGAAAATATTACATGAGACAGAAAACATTCATTCACACAACAATACATTCTGTATATATGAACCTTCTGGAAATGTCCAACATGAGTTGTGTTTTCGACAAGATGAGCTGCTTTCCCAAAAAATGTGTGAACTCCAGTTGCAATGACTATGGCCTCAAGTTCTCCTTGCTTGCAGGTTGAACCAGAATATACTCCTTCTCCAGGATGTTTTGTCACAGGAAGTGACTCTCCAGTAAGAGCAGACTAAAAGTACAACAAAAACATAGTCATTGATGTCATTTGTTTTGATACTTGAGTCGCGCATTAGCGATTTTAGAATACTTTTATGAGTTTTACCTGATCAATCTTCAAAGGATCTCCTTCAAGGAGACGTGCATCCGCAGGAATAATGTCACCTAGCTTGATACTAACTATGTCTCCAGGGACCAACACTGAAGCGTCTTCTTCGCTCCATTTTCCATCACGAAGTACCTATACATTAAATTTAATTAAAATTCAAAGGAACTATGAATTGAACAAGATAAAATAACAAAGGCATTGGAAGAGAAGAAAAACCTTTGCTTTTGGAGCCAATCTTGCCATAAGGGCAGCAGCTGCATTACCAGCATTGTTTTCTTCTATGAAACTTATGGTAGAGTTTATAATTAGCAAAATAATTATGCCAACAAAATCTTGATAATCTCCACGTTTCTTCTGCAGAATAAAGGAATTATTATATTAAACTTTACTGCATGATGGATAGTAATTTGTGAACAACCAGTTCTGAGAAACAAAAATTTTATTGATTAATGTTGAAATCAATGTTAAAAAGATCGAACCGGTGAAACCTTCGGGTCATGGTTCAATCGGTTAAACCAAATGACTAATAAATAAGTATTAAAAAGTATGAACTATTGAACTGTAGTTGAACCCGATTCAATATGATTCTGACAGACTAAGAACCCACTGTGGTTGAGCCAACCAGCGGACTGACCAGTTCCTAGTTGAACCGGCAGGTCGGATTCCAAAAACATGATTTTTCACGATTTATTATAAATTGTTAAGTAACGGTTATAGTAGCGCTATAGCATTGTAGTGTAGCAGAATTTAAAGAAAATGTTATTTTTCCTATCTGCAATCGACAACACTAAATTTGTAGATTAATTGACCTAAGGGAAAACCATGGGAATATAAAAAATAAAAAAATAAAAAAGAAATAAAAGGTTTACCTTTCCATTATGATCTACCCCTCCATGTGCCATAGCAATGGCCATGATAGCAGCAGCTTCCATAACCCATGACAAAGGATTCCACATAAACCCTAAAAACTTTAGTATTTTACTTTCCTGTACAAGAAATGAAAATTACATAAACTATCAGTTACATAAACTATCAGTGAATTAGCAACAATTTGGTAAGAAACTATAAGCACTTAAGTTAGGCTTTTAACCTTCTTTTCTTCAAGTTTATTGTATCCAAACATATCAAGCCTATTTTGTACTTGTTCAGAGCTTAAACCTTCTTTTGTGCATTTGAGATTATCAAAAACCTCCTCAATAGGAATGTTCTCCTATATACATACAAAAAATTCCAAGTTTATCAAATGCATAACAATGATCTTTGTTGAGAAGCATGGTAGAATTAACAAAGAGAAAAATAAATTTATATAAAGATTGATTCATCGATCGATTTTTTATATAACGATAGATTATTTTAAATCGACCGAACGAAGAATGGATTACAATATTTTTAAGATACGCTATATATAATGATCGTAACAAAGCTTAATAATTCTTAACTTTCAAATGCAGTCCAACATGTAACTACTAATAACCAACTCTAACTATTTCTAACAGTCTTCACCCTTATTAATAATCATCAGGTATATTCTAAAAATTTCATCACATTTTTCTACGAGAAATGCTAACATCTACCCTAAGAGCACATATTAGAAAGTCAAACTTAGTAAAATTCTCTTAGAATTAGTGCACTATTTAGTTAAATTTTAAACGTTAAACTTTTAAATTATTTAATGCAAAATTTCTAATTTTAGAAACTTTAACATGAGCCCTACCTTTAGGTTACATGTTAGTTTGACTCTTTTCCGATTTCATTGCACGTCTTCATCTTTTTGAGTTTGAACTCAAGAAATACAAAGAAGGGGCACAAAGTTTATTGATTAAATTTTTTATTTTAAAAGATAACAAAAAGAAATTCAACTTTTTTTTTAAATAGAAAAATCAAATTAATTAGTTTCTAGATAATTTCCTAACTGATTAATCAATTATATATCTAATTAATCAACATCACAAATAATCATCTGAAAATTATGAAGGACATAAAAGACTAGTCTTAAAGGTAGTTCAGGATTTTATATGCATCACAAATATTTATGTTGTTTCGTACCCGTGATCTTAACTTAATTGGTAAGAATATTGCATTTTATATGTTGGAGCCGGAATTCAAACACTAAACATTCCACTTATTCATTTTAAGGCTGAAATTTTAGATATTAAACTATTTGAAAAAAAAAAAAAAAGTTATGCTAGACAAACATACCACGTCATTGTTTTTTTTTTTTTTTTGTAATTACTTATTTATTTCACATACCAAATCAACAGCTTCCTTTATAACAGCATCAAGAGACAAGGTCCCCTCCACTTTGGTCTCCTCCACCATTTTCTTTCTCTTCCTCTTTCCTTATAAGCTGCTTATTTTCTACTCCCCTCCAATTTTGAGCTGAATCAAAATAACAAACATTTAAATATATTGTAGATTCATGAAATTAATTATAGTTAAAGATAAAAAAATTATATATAAGATGTACCACAAAAGAAATGCTAGTTAAGATCACAATTTTTTTAAACTAAGATAGACATATAGATTTTTTTTTTTTGTATTAACCCTCTGGTTCTCAGGGGAAGGGAGTCCCGATAATAAAAAGTTTGGCCACAAAGTAAGTAAAATCTCGTAAAAAATTATTCCC
The DNA here is from genome assembly GCF_020283565.1 of Trifolium pratense. Lineage (NCBI taxonomy): Eukaryota > Viridiplantae > Streptophyta > Magnoliopsida > Fabales > Fabaceae > Trifolium > Trifolium pratense. The sequence continues at coordinate 57,483,670 of NC_060063.1, forward strand.
ACCAGGAATTGAAATCGGCTCTGAAACAATAGTGAGTTTTTGAATCATTGCATTTATGTAATAAATGTATGATCACCCTAATATTGTGAGAATTATTACCTTGAGAGAGGTAACATATAAGAATATGATATGATAATATCAAAATTAAGAGATAACATATAAGAATGTCACAAATATATATAGTTGAGATAACAAGAGAACATTAATGGACTTTGTTCTAAGAATGACAAAAACTATAGAGATACAAAAATTTAATTATATATGCATTGTTAGACTCCGCCGGCCAGCTACTGCAATGTCATGTATGAAGTAAACAAAGTTTCAAGAATTTGTATATATGGAAATAATTATATTTATTTATTCAAATATAAGCTATTTTTGCCGCCACGTTTACTATATATTTTACCTATTAATCCAAAGTTCCTTAGCATGCTAATTAAATTAAATTAATATAATTCAACCGTACTTCTTACTATGGTATATATGTACTTTGTTAGTGTGACAAACATACCAATATGAGTATAAGAATTTTAAATACCATTTGATTCGGTCACTACAATACAATTTCTAAGTTGAAACTTTATTATTCTTTTGTTAATGTGTACATTACTTTGGAAACACGATGTTAGTTTCTATTCTTGGCATATGTCAATATTTGATTTCTTTACGGCTAAAAAATATTTATTAAGCAAACAACGAATTGTCAATATGTAATATATTTTTTCTCTATTATTATCTCATCATATACCAAAAACGGCTCGACAATCAATAACAATATCAAGTGTTCCCGTAAACTTAGCTCAGATTTTATATGCAGTAGCACAAAATTTTATGTTAGTTCACAAAAGAATTTTTTGAGGTTCTCTTTTTGCAACCCTTTTGATATGATGGCCCGTGCGACCTTATGAACTGTTTGCAAAGTGAGAAATTTTTTAAATCAAGAAAGAAATGCAATGCATCGAATGTTTAATAGTTTGGTTTTATTTAATCACTAATAATTTTTGTTTTGGTTACCCTTTCTTTGGCTTATTTTGTGCCTTTGTTTTTTAATAAATTTATTTCATGCCTTTTCAAGCATACATATATATATATATATATGTAACCAAAAAAAAGCATCATATATATATATTGCCAAAGAAATAGTGGTATTAATTAAATGGATACTTATATAAAATTTTGGTTTTCAATCTCATCCACTATATATTTTCATAGAAAACTAGGATGATGTTTTTAAATTCCTTACTTATGCAAAATGTCAAGCTCAATAATAAATATGTATATAGACTACTACTACTACGTACCTTTGTCCTTTATATATATACGTATATATAAGCCATTGTTATCATGTTTATATATATTTTTTAAATATAGATAATGTATTTAATATAACTATTTTGTGTAGAAATATTACTAAAATATATCCTTTTACATACAGATATATTCAACTCCAATTTTTTTTGTATATAAACATCTTTTTAGAATTGATCAACAAAATTGACTTTATTTTTTTGAATTATCATGATATTGATATTAAGTTTTCACTATCTTTAGTGGGGCACACAAGATAGGTTATGCTCTCTCAACTGAATTTTCTCAGTACGTATGAGTCAATAATCAAACCCCTGACCAAATGCATAAAAGAATAAAGACTCTTACCACTTTGATCAATTCTTGTCGGTAACAAAATTGAATTTCTATCTCCCTTGAATGAAGGTAATCTTATTTGAAGCCGTTAAACATTAATTATGAGTATCTCTCCGTTGAAAATTAAACGTTGCTTCACTATATTGCGAGTCTAATCGCTAGACACATTTCATATTAGTTAAATTGTTAAGCCACTAGGTTTGGTCTAGTGGTGCGGGATTTGGGTAGTACGCTTAGGTCTGAGTTCGATTCTCAGCTCATTGTAAACCAAAAAATAAATTGCTAGTATTAATTAAGGATATTTAAAAGAAAATAAGTATTTAATAATTTTAAATGAGTTTTTGACTACTCTTGATTCTATCACTATGGATGATGCGGAGCACCTCATTTGGCATTCTCAAGTTCCATTGAAGGTTTCCATATTTGCGTGGTGATTATTGCGGGACAGGTTGCCTACAAAATCCAACCTGATTTCCCGAGGCATTTTATCTTCTGCAGCACATTTATGCATTTCTGGATGTGGGGAGGCAGAGTCAGCTTATCACTTATTCATCTCTTGTAGCTGTTTTGGTTCTCTTTGGGCTTTAGTGTGCACTTGGATTGGCATTCCATCGACGAGTTCTACTACTATCCGGGATCATTTCGTTCACACTAGTAGAAAAATGACTTTTGGTTAAGAGATTCCACTACTGGTATGTGAATAACAGTAGTTAAAACCATTTGACCAAAGGATTCCACTATGGATATTTTAATACCGGTAGTGAAAAGTTCATAGACAAGGGATTTCACTACTGGTTTTCTTAAATCAGTAGTGAAAAGTAGACACGGTGGCAATGTTGTAATTACATTAAAATTTGTTTTAATTAGATTTCACTACGGATTTGGTATTCACCGGTAGTGGAATCCCTATTAGTGTTCATTAATTAATTAATTTGTACATTCCTCATTCTTCATTATCGTTCCCAAAATTTCTTCCCTTACGTACGCGAACGCGAGAACACACCGGAACGCCCTAATTTCTTCATTCTTCATTCTTCATTCTCATTCTTCATCGTTCCCAAATTTCTTCCCAATTTCTTCCCAAATCGCCATCATCCCTAATTTCTTCCCAATTTTCATTCCCAAATCGCCAAATCCCTAAAAATCCCAAAGCGCCATCGTCCCAATTTCTTCAATCATTCTCCAAACCCTAGACGGCGACCCCTTTATCATTCTCCAAATTTGCTTCAATCTGCGGTAACAAGCTTCAATCTGTGGTAACAATCCCTTTTTCTCTCTATTCTTCATTTTTTTATAACCTAAATTCAATTCATATTTTAAATTTTTATCTTCAATTTGTGTGTTGTTCTGCTTCTTCTGCTGTGCCATGCGTTTTTTGGTGTGTTTGAGGGTAATCCTCTTGTTGGGAGGAATGGGTATTGATTTTGCTTATTGGTTAAAGAGTGTTGTTACAATCCGTATATGAAAGTTATTGAAGTTCTTTCTGGTTAGATTCTACATGGAATATATTCTGCTGAAGAAAGTTGTGATTATAATTCTTGGAAGCTTGGTTAGGAAGAGTATATACTAAATTCTCTACTTATATGACTATTGACAGAAGAATATATTACTATATGAATAGAAGCTGTCATGTTTTAGAAATATTTTTTAATTTTTATTGTGTTTAGTGTGGACACATATTGAGTTTGAGCATTTGAATGTATGGTTTAGTACTTTTATGTTAGACAAATTTATCTTGGAAATGAGAAACTTAATTAATGTAAGATTTACATATGCTTATCTGATTTTGTGTTTTTGGTTCCCTGCAGCTCATCTCAGTTGCTGGAATCACTTCCACTTCCAAATGTGAGAATCTTTATTTATATCTTCAATCAGTTTGAATATGTCTTAAATACTTCACTAGGCTAATATTATCATTCCATAACTATAATATTCTGATAACTCCTGAGTTCTATAATATGATTTTCTTATGATATGTTACAGATAAAATGGATTTGTCCTACTGCTCCTACTGCTCCTAATATGCGCACTGTGTTTGTGTGTTTTTTGCTGCAGTGATTGGTTTGGAGTTTTGGTTTTGGTTCGGATTCTAGTTTGCAATTTTACAGGGTCTAGCCTTGTTTGTTAGTAGCTAGCCTTTTGGTTGGTTTCACGCTTTCTGGTTTTGGTTTCAGACTAGGCTTTTGGTTTAAGGAAGAGAGTATTGATTCATCAAAATTTGTACACCTTATTATTAATTCATATATAACTTTCGGTTGAATTACTTGTTCACTTTGATTGGGTTTCATCAACTAGAAAGGGTAAATTTTATTCACATTAGTAAGGTTTGTTTATTATGCTAAGCTTTTTTGTTTGTGATTTATGTCTTTGATTAGGTATGCAGTGAAAGAAAGTAGCATTTCTCATTCTAAGTATAGTTCCATGGAAAGGTAAATAATCTTGAACTCGAATATATACAAAGAGGTGAATTCAAGAAATTTACACCATTGATGTGTCAATTAAAAATATGAAGTTCGATCTAGTAATAATGATATGCCATAGTAAGATTGGTTATGAAATTTCAGTGTTTTGTTTTACTATATGCTTTTTGTTGGGATCAATTCCAGTGAACACTAAAGGTATGTATGTTCAAAATTTTGATGGCTATATTATATTGCTAACTGCTTCATTCTTTTTGTATAATTTTGATAGGAATTAAGGACTAATTTGGGGAAATGAGATAAAGTAGTAGAACTCACTTTGATTTCACATATGACTCTTTGTCAACATATCTATTCAAATTTGTGGCCAGGTATTGTGATTCCTTTGTGTATAGAGAATAGAATAGTCTCCTTGATATATTATTTATTGGCTTAATTTTAGCAAGTTTAACTTAAGAAGTTTTATGATTGTCAATTTATTTAGTTATGAAGGGTCATTCAAGGTTTGTTTGTGCAACCTGGAGATACTTGAGGCAGCCAGCCAATAAGAAGCGGCGCCTGCCTACGTTCACTTGGTTTACCACAAGCACCTTCACCACCTACACAGGTGACAGACAACGCCACCTATATATACTTGTGTATTTTTTTATGCAATAGCTTCATCAGCAAACAATAGCTATGTTAAACTATGACTATTGCAATGTGCATTTTACTTGGTGTAAACTAGTTTAATATCATTCTTTAGTTTTGCTTCTTTGTTTCAATAAGATTAGAAAATAGAACTTGTTATGGTCTCTTCTCTTCTGCCCTTAATTTATGGTATATAACTAGCAGCTGCCACTACACTAGTATCTCATCTTGCATCAGTGTTGCTAAATACTATTGTTACTTAGTTCATTGTATAGTTTGGTTATAAAAATTGTTGTTTAGAATTGAAAATTGCATCGGTGTTTGCTTACTACTGTTGTTTAGAATTGAAGTTTGAAATGGTCTTGTGATGACAGTTAGTAGTAGTTAGTTAATATAATTCTAAGTATTTAGTTTCATGAGTTAAAAAAATTCTAAACTATTGCTAGTTAGTATGCTTAAATGTCTTAGAGTTGTCAAATGAATGCTCTTGCAACAAAGTGTTACAGGCTTATTGGAAATACAGAACAAACTAGTCTTATTGAAGTTGTTCATTGTGTAACAAGACTATTCATTTGGTCACTTAAATAATAGTTCATATTAAGCATATTAAGTGTACCAGAGATTCATATATTCAGATGAGATATATCAGAGTATCACTATCAGAGTAAATTATGCACTATCTAATAACAATATTTGTTGCATGTCAAACAGTTATCAGCGGAGCACCACTGCTATCTCTGTTGGTAAGTTCTATCATGAGTTTTATTCATTTGTTTGTATTTATATTTTGAGTAGTAAGTTCTCATATTAGTGTAAACCTTGTGTCCAGTTTTTGAAAGGGAGGCAATTCTCATGTGATGGAGCCTGCTGCTGCTTTTCTTTCTCAGCAATGGCTAAGTGGTGTATAATTGTCGCTGGTATCTTAACTGCTTAGTAATATTAATGTTGTATCCTTAGCTATTGCTTAGTGAGTTCCATTGTATTGGTGCATTTTTTTCTGAACTGGTATCCTGTATCATTTAGAGCTTGCTGAACATCTTGTACACAAGACTTTTTGCTTTTAATGCCAATTTGCCTTTTCCAAAAAAAAATTGAGTATTGGAGTAGGTATTTGCATAATTGTTTTGGAAGTTTCATTTGCATTGGATTAGGTTTGGTCACCTAGGTATGCAAAAAACGAAGAAAAAAAAAATCAAACATACCACTACTGATATGTGTAAATACCCGTAGTGGAATCCCCAATTCTTAAAAAAAAAAAAACTGGAAACCATACATACCACTACGGATATTGTAAATACCCGTAGTGGAATCTCATACATACCACTACGGGTATTTGTAAAAACCGACGTGGAATCCCCATAATTTTAAATAATAACTACAGTGGAAACCATACATACCACGACGGGTATAAAAAGACCCGACGTGGAAAGTGTATACTTACAACGTCGCCTGCATTTACTACTGGCCGCGGCCAGTAGTGGAAAGTCTGTAATACCAGTAGTTGTATCTCCTTTCTGCACTAGTGTCAGTTCACTTATTTAGCTGATTTGGCTTGCTAGCGTGTGGGTTATTTGGACAGAAAGAAATCACAGATTGTTTACAGGCTCAACCAGTACTCTTATTCAGTTATTGGACAAGATCAAGCTTTTTTCCTATAGGTGGTTGAAGACGACGAGTGTTACTCTAGTTTTAAACTACCATAGTTGGTGGTCTAGTCCTTTGTTATGTTTGAGCCTTGTATGATTTTGATTGTTGTATTTCTTTCTTGGTCTCATTGTAAACTTTGGTAGTCTATCTTGGCACACCTTATGCTGAGGAGGCTGTTTTTCTTCAGTTAATATATATCTCATTTTAGCTTTTTCAAAAAAAAATTAATTTTAAATGAGTACAAAGTCACAAAGGTACTACTAAAAATGAAAGAGGAAGGCATATCCCAGTTTAAATTATAGCTTCTATCAAATAAGATCTTCTCGATAGTTTCTAATAATCTCTTTTGTTGCTGTTGTAAAAATAAAAATATATATAATTGTTTGCGAAAAAGTTATTTACAAACTTCTAAAAAATTGATAATTTCAATTTATACAAAAAAGTTTCTTGATAGCTGCGTGTGATCGAGAGTTAAGAAATAAGTTGTGATAACTATTTTTTTTAAGAAATAAGGTGTTAACTATTTTTTTTTTAAGAAATATAAGGTGATAACTGATAAATAAGTTAGAGATTTGATCCACACCTTTAACATAAAAATTAACAATACTAGTAACATTTTTCTTTAAAAAAAGCTACTAATCATACAAAAAGATAAACATTGATTTTCAAACTTATTGCATGATTTTTCAAATGTTCCTTTAGTCTAATTAATTAAAAATGAGAAAATTTGAGAAGTCTAGCCTTTTATAACTACATTTGAAATCAAGCCACGGTTTCACATGCAAGAATATTAACGCATATAATTGTGAGGTCTCGTTAAACCTAAGTGATAATATTCAACCTATCAATTCGATATATATATTGCCAGTCGAATTAAGATTTACGGACAAAAATATTCATTTTTATGATTGAAGAGGAATGTGTATATGGTCACAACTCCAAATAGGTAGTAGTATAATTTACAAACAAAAATACACACCATTTAATGACATAAAAGAGTCTCTATTATTTAATATATCTTTTATATTTTGGGTATAAAATTATTTTCTCTCTCGTTTCACACATGTACGTGTCTAAATTTTGTTTATTTGAGGTTGTGACGACACTAATGTTATGAAACTAACACGTAAAATATATAGGATGTTGAACAACAAGTCATTCCAATTGGAAGCAACGACAATATATTCCGTTTTTATTGTGTTAATTCAAACTAGTAATTTTTTTAATAGAATAAAGTAGTAGTATATTTACGTTTAAAGTCAAATTTATAACCATTTTAGTACTTGACAAAAATAAAAGAACAAAATAGTAGTTTTTTTTATATCTATTAAAAAAAAATAACAAGATGATATACATTTTATAATTTCCATAGTTGGTGCTTAACCCTATGCATAGAAATGATACAATCAATGTAACACTTCCCACGCAATAATGCGATCCTTTTTTGTCCCACACCAATGAATTTATCAATTTTACTCCTATGTTGTACTCCATGTTAAGAATATAAGAATGAAGCTTCTATTTTTTTTAGTAATTAATTGGGTTGCATGTATCGCTAGACATATCGTATCGAAAATTTTGAAAATTTTTTCGTATTGTCGTATCGGTGTCGTATTGTATCGGTATCGTGTCACGTATCAACAGGGGCGTCTCCGAGTTTTAGGAGGCTTTGTGCAAAATATAAAAGTGGCTCCTTAATAAATAAATAAAAAAAAAAAAAATTTTGATTTAAATTGCATATAATATAAAAAATAATAATAATAATAATAATCATTCTTATACTTGTAAACATATAAATTATCAATATTAAACCAATTGCATTAAATCAAATGGGACAAGAAATACAAAATAATTATCTTTGTATATAACGTCAAAAAGGAACCTCTTATAATCTAAGGTTAAATTTTATGCAAAGATTAAAATGGACTAGAACTATATTTACGAGTATAGATGACTAATCTATTGATACTCATATGATATTTGATGAACATTAACAATATATAACTATTATTTCAGGGCCTAAAAATTAATCTATTAATATACATTTGATATTTTATAGGTATAAATAATATATAAGTAATATTATAGGACCTCAAAATTTTGAGTTGAGACCCTCAAAATTTTGAGGCCCGATGCCGTCGCACATCTTGCACATGTGTGCAAGCCGCCACTGCGTATCAAGGCTTCGTGGAGAGGGTTTCGTCGACGGTGAGTTTAGGGTTTCGTTTTGGGTTTGAGAATTTGTGTGAGAGGATAGAGGGTCTGTTTGTTATAGATTTTTTAAAAATAGATTCTTATAGTTAAATAGTTTTGTGCAAAAAAAATTTACAAATTTTTTTTATAAAAGCTTCAAATGAAAATTTGGTTTGAATAGTTATTCTTAAAATGTTATTTTAGGTATTTGATCATTTTATTGGAAAAAAAATTTATATAAAAATTTCGAAAAATCACTTAATTTTGAAGCTATTTCAAATAGATTTTCATAAAAATTATTTTTAAAATACAACTTTTTGAAAAAATTATGATTTTGACTATGTTTTGATCTTCTATAATATGTGTTTATGTTATATGATGTCAAAATTAGTGTTTCAATTTAGAAAAAATGAATATAAAAAAACTTGTAACATTTTAAAAAACGATTATATTTGATTACTAATATCATTATTAAGTATTATAAAAAATTATAAAAAAATTATATTTTGAAAATATTCGTCGAGACAAATAATTAAACAACATTATATGCTAATATTTGTTTTTATATATTAATAAAAAAATATGATCAAAATAAGTTATATGAATAGTAGGCGTGATTTTCAAACTACGCTTAAAAATAAACATTAGAGTAATTACTGAATAGAACCAAAATTAAACTCTAAAATAGACCTTAGCTTCCTTTATTAATTAAAATAAACTGAAAATTTCCACGGAGTATTTTATAGTTTTCAAAATGTCAGTATGACTAAATATGGTGGCCAAATTTTGACTGGAAAATTATATCGTCAACATATTCTTTCCATGCACGTGTGCATAGTAACCCTTGTGCGAACACCTCTCAAGAAATTGTGATATTCTTGTTGAATTCAAAGTATAGTGGAGACCCAATATATTGTGAGACCAAAAATAAATATTAAAATGATGCCTATTATGTAAAATAAATATTGTAAAAAAAGAAAAAAAAAAATAACAAGGTAACCTTTTTATTAGTGAAGAATGTTTTCAAAAACTCGATATCTAATTTAAGGATGGATTAATATGGGAAATCAATTTCAACTTCCACTAATAGAGGTCTAATTTAAAGTTAGAGTGAAGTCGTGTATATTGAAATTGGCTTGAAAGAATTAGTACATGACACGAAGAAATTAAAATGTATTTATTTGGATTAAAATTCGCATATAATTTTTTAACAATTCTTTTATATTATGGTATAGGTTTTTATTTATTGAAATATTATGGAATAAACAACATTTTAATACTGAAATAAATAATTTTATTCAAAGCTATACTCACATAATTTTGAACCCGTGATCTTAGTGTATTAAATTAAAATTTCAAAAGATTTTAAAACAATCATGTAGTATTCAATCAAGATTTTTATAAAATCTAAAAAAATCTTGACATATTCAATCAAGATAATTAAGATTTATTTTTTTTCTAGGCATCGAAATTCGTTGGTATTCAGTTGAGATTTCTCAGGACTTCTAAAATATCTCTTGGTATTCAAAAATCTACATGTTTTAATGAATTCTTTCATGGAATGGATTTTTGTGAGCCTTTTTCGTTGAAAATACAGAGAACATACTCATTAAACTTTCACCAAAATTCATGAGATTTCATGAGACTCTCACTTTTTTTTATTGTTATATATGATAAGGCAAATGGTACTTCTTCACTTTCATTGATCATAGCAAGGCCTTATATAGCCAATGTACAAGATACAAGTTAGTTACAACAAACTTAACAAACTTAACAAACTCAAACTAAGCTAACTTGCGCCTTAAGCTTCAGCTGCAACACGCGCGTGCCTTGACAACAGGCCTGGCTCATAGGCTTGGCAAGCTTGCTCATGAGCATTGCATCTAACTAGCTTACATTTGATCAATACACACCTAACATTGCCTCTCCTAAACTGAACCATGTCAAGGCTTCAGTTTATGTCTTCAAGCTTACACAATCCAAGCATATCTCTGAACTTGCAAAAACTCTCAAGGGATAAGGCCTTAGTCATAATATCTGCAGTTTGCTCAAAGGATGAGCAATGTAGCAGCTGTACCTTTCCATCTTTGGTCAAATCTCTGAGAAAATGAAACCTAACATCAATATGTTTACTCCTTCCATGCATCACTGGATTCTTTGACAGTTTGATTGTGGAGCTGTTGTCACAATACAATGTAATACAATCCTTTTTCCTGCTGCTGATGTGATCAAGTATTCTGCTCAACCAAATGGCTTGACAAGCACAGTTGGCTGCTGCTATGAATTCAGCTTCAGTTGTTGACAGGGTCACAATTGGCTGCTTTTTGGAACACCAGGACACAGCTTTTGAACCAATCATGAACACATACCCTGATGTACTCTTTCTATCATCAAGGTCTCCAGCATAATCTGAATCTGACCACCCAACCAGCTCATCATCCTTTCCCTTTTCAAACCACAAACCATAGCTCACAGTCCCTTTCACATACCTAAGTATTCTTTTCACTGCTGCAACATGAAGTTCTGTAGGCCTCTCCATAAATCTAGCTACTAAACAAACTGAAAATGCTAAATCAGGTCTAGTGGCAAGCAGATACATCAGACAACCCACCATTTGTTTATAGCTGGTTGAGTCACAAGCTATTCCATCTTCATCTTTCTTCAATTTGTTTCCAGGCACAATAGGGTTGCATACACTATTGCAGCTTTCCATATTGAACCTTTTTAGAACCTCACAAGCATACTTCTGCTGAAACATGAAGATCCCTTCTTTTGTTTGTTTTACTTCAATCCCAAGGAAGTATCTCATCTTGCCCAAGTCAGTCATAACAAAGTTTCTTTCCATTGATGTTTTGAATTTATCAAATAGGTTTTGATCATTGCCTGTAAAGATGAGATCATCTACATACAAGCTCACAATAATGATTCTCCCATCTGATTCTTTCTTTACAAACAATGTGTGTTCATGAGTACACTTGACAAAACCTTCTCTGCAGAAGTAGGCTTCAATCTTGCTATACCAAGCTCTTGGAGCCTGCTTCAGACCATAGAGAGACTTCTTCAGTCTATACACCATCTCCTTTTCTTTCTTCTGATAGCCTAATGGTTGCTCCACATATACAGTTTCATCTAATTCACCATGTAAAAAGGCACTTTTCACATCAAGCTGAAACACATACCAGTGGTTTGTTGCAGCTATAGCTAGTATTGTTCTTATGGTGTCCCATCTGGCCACAGGTGCAAATACCTCATTGTAATCAATGCCATGCTGCTGAGAATACCCTTTTGCAACTAAGGTGTCATTGCTTTCAATTGCTGCTATTTCTGTGTCCATAGCCTTTTTCCATACATCATGTTTAGCTGCATCATTGTATGTCATTGGATCTTCACTAGGGCTAAAAAAGGCTTGACTGTCACTACTTTCTCCTGCTTCATAATCTCCAACCTCATAGTCATTCAAATAACTAGGTTTCCTTGAAACTCTTTTGCCTAGTTCATTTACCTCATTGTTTCCCTCCTCTTCTGAATCAGATACAGTTAGATCCATTTCTTCACTGAGGGGATTGCTGGCATTACTAGCATCATCAGGTGCATGAACTTGTGCATCATTTGAATGATCATGATGACTACTTGTTGAACAAGTTTCTACATCAATTTCACAGTCAATCACTTGCTGACTTGAATTTGATTTCTCAGTTACCTTGTTCTCCCAATTCCACTGCTTTTTCTCATCAAATCTAACATCTTTGCTAACAAGAATTCTTTTCTTTACAGGATCAAACAGCTTGTATGCTTTTGATTCTTCACTTATACCTAAGTGAACACATATTATGCTTTTGTCATCTAGCTTTTTCCTCAGATTATCTGGTATATGCACATAGGCAATGCAGCCAAAAATTTTGAAGTGGCTTACAGATGGCTTGATCCCACTCCAAGCTTCTTCAGGTGTGACATCTTTCACTGCAAAAGTAGGGGATCTATTAAGCAGATATACAGACCAATTCACTGCTTCAGGCCAAAAAGTTTTTGGTACACTTCTTTCACTAAGCATACACCTAACCATATTCATAATGGTTCTATTTTTCCTTTCTGATACTCCATTTTGATGAGGAGTATAAGCAGCTGTGAGTTGCCTCTTAATTCCATGAAGATCACAGAATTCACTGAACTCATTTGAGGTATATTCACCACCTCTGTCTGTTCTTAAGCACTGAATGGACTCTTTTGCCTCATTTTCAACCATCACTTTGAATTTCTTGAACATTGCTAGAGCTTCTGACTTTTCATTCATGAAGTAGATCCATGTTCTTCTGCTTAGATCATCTGTGAAAGTGATGAAATACCTCTTTCTTCCATTTGACTCAGGATTAATAGGTCCACATATATCTGAGTGAACAAGTTCAAGCTTGGTACTAGCTCTCCATGAACTTTTCTTTGGCACATTTTGTCTCTGCTGTTTACCCTTCATACAATTGGAACACTCCTCTTTTGGCTGTTTCAATTTTGGCAAACCAATCACCATTTCCTTATGAGCCAGCACATTCATACCCTTGAAACTGAGATGGCCATACCTCTGATGCCATAAGTTGGCATTGTCATTGCCATCACTTGAAGCATTCATGCAGTGAGGGACTATAACTGGTGCTTTGATAACAAACATTCTATTCATTGTCATGTGTGTGGCCATGATCAACCCTTTTTCCTCATGAAAAACTTTGCAAGTATCATTCTTAAAGATAACAGTTAGGTTCTTTTGCTGTAATTGGCCTATGCTTAACAAATTATTCTTCAGGCCAGGCAAATAGTAAACATTTGTAAGTACTTGAGTAAAACCTTCAATATGCAATTTTAGGTTACCTTTTCCTTCAACTGCCATCTTTGAATCATCACCAAGCTTAACTAAATCTTTGAAAGTGCCATCATATTCAAAGAGCCAGTTCTTATTTCCCACCATATGATTGCTGCAGCCAGAATCCAAGAACCACAGCTCATTCTTTGCATCAGAAATGATTGAATCTTGAGATTCATTAGACTTTGTTCCTTGAGCCATTAGCAAGATTTCTCCCCTATCATCAAACTCAGCATACTCAGCATAGTTTGCATTGTCTTCCTCCCAACTAGGACATTCTGACTGAAAATGACCTAACTTGTGACACTTATAACATTCAACCAGTTCTTTGTTGAATTTTGCTCCTCTTCCTCCTCTACCACGGCCTCTACCACGACCCCTTGAGTTATCTCCTCTACCTCCTGAGCCTCTTCCACCATTAGAAACCTTCAGAATTTGCTCTTGTTCATCTTTCTGATGCTTCATTCTTTGTTCTTGAACCAGCAGACTGCTTTGCAGCTGATCCACAGTCATTGTGGTGGTATCATTAGACTCTTCAATTGAGCACACCACATAGTTGAACCTTGAGGTTAAAGATCTCAAGATCTTTTCAACTATTGTGCTCTGAGTGATGGTGTCACCATGGCTTGTCATCTTGTTGGCAATACTCAGTGTTCTTGAAAAATATTCATCAATAGACTCACCAATTCGCATGTTCAGCATCTCAAATTCTTTCCTCAGAGCTTGCAGCTGAGCTCTCTTGACCTTGGTGGATCCACAATACTTCTGGCGCATTGAATCCCATATCTCTTTTGCAGTACCTCGAGTGAGGATTGTTTCAAGAATGGATCTTTCTATTGCTTGAAACAAGAAATTCTTTGCTTTCAAATCTTTCAACTTGCTCTCTCTTGCAGCTTCAATTTGATCTTGAGTTGCTCCTGCAGGAGCCTCAATTACTCCATCCTCGATGAGACTCCAATACTCTTTGGATCTCAAGAGATTCTCCATTAACATCGACCAGTGATCATAGTGACCATCAAACTTGGGAATTGATGGTTGCAGGTAGTTGCTTGAATCCGCCATGGAATCTTCAAGCAAGAACGCGATGAAAAAACTTTGTAACTAACTACGGTTATTGCAAAGGCTGGATCTTTAGAAGGTAAACTGATACCAATTGATAAGGCAAATGGTACTTCTTCACTTTCATTGATCATAGCAAGGCCTTATATAGCCAATGTACAAGATACAAGTTAGTTACAACAAACTTAACAAACTTAACAAACTCAAACTAAGCTAACTTGCGCCTTAAGCTTCAGCTGCAACACGCGCGTGCCTTGATAGCAGGCCTGGCTCATAGGCTTGGCAAGCTTGCTCATGAGCATTGCATCTAACTAGCTTACATTTGATCAATACACACCTAACAATATATGCATCCCTCATCAACTATCATCATCATGATCATCATTTCTCTCCCCCTCTCTCTCTATCGAAAGAAAAGAAACATAACTTGACAACCGATTTAATGACAACCAATAATCAAAGGAATGAAATAATAATTACGAAACGAATAAAATCTAAACAATTAAGCGAAGCGGGAGCAAGAAGAGAAGAGAAAAGCACACACAATATTGTTTATTTAGTTCGGTCCAACAATGACCTATGTCTAGGCGAGAGAGCAGCTATCCATTCTATTAATTCAAAAGAGTAACGTTACACTATAGATTATTCCAAAGTAATATGCAGATTTATGAAATCCTAATTTTAAGTCAATCTTCAAACAACAAATTATGATTAAAAATGTTTTGATATATTTTGGTGCCGTTAATTTAAAAAAAAAAAACTAAAAATTACAATAAGTTAAGTGATATATAGTAGTTATTAAAAGTGTGTGGCTCATTTATATCTTACAAGACTCAATATATTAACCTCTACATTTGCTTGAAATACCTAGATTGAAAAATATATAAAAAAACCAGGGACAGATTGAGTTGTCACTGTTATTAGTTAGATTAATTAGTATTAGATTGGAGGTATCAATATCAATTAAGGCATCCCATGTGATAAAATAAGACTAATGCCAAGGTGGACCACCTTTACAAGTGGTCCACTATGGACAAATGATCTACCGAATATGAATTTTACGAAATTCACTGTTGGATTGAAAGTTTATATTGATCATCCATAAAATTTTTAATTTTTTTTGAAAATCATTTGAAATGTTATTGAGGCCCATCAAAATTTATGTTATTTAATAAACCGTTAATCTTGATGTGTCTCAATAACATATCAAATGATTTTCAATTTTTCTAAATTTTTTCATGGATGATCTATATGATATAAACTTTCAATCCAACGATGAATTTTGTAAAATTCGTATTCATTATAATATTATTCATGACTGATTCACCATGGACGATTTGATTAAGTAATTCATATTAGAATTTACCGATAAAATAATAGTACAACAATTTCAAGTTACAATGAAACTTAAAATTTTGGTTGAAGCTTTAAAGAAAAGTAAAGCATAGGAATACGAAAACCACGTGGGTCCAAATTAACATACAAGTTGCAAGCAAACCACAGTTTTATTAATAAAAAATTACAAACTTAATAAACAACTCATAATCTCCATGCTATGTATTAGTGTATATGCGAATGTGATTGGATCATCTCCTTCACCTTTCTCTCACCTTTCTTTCCATCTCTCTCGATCTTCTATTTTTCTTAATTTCAATTTCTCTCTTCAATAAAAAATTTTAAAATAATAATGAGAGAGAGTGAGATTAAGAGAGATAGAGAGGATTGAAAGAGATTGAGAGAATAATAAAGGAGAGGATCTAAATCCTAGTATATATATAGCTTAAGCCTCACAATCTCATAATATCAAATCAAACACTCCTTCGAGTAACCGCAAAGTTGTAAACCCAAAACACAAAACACTAACACAACAATCATTATTCTCATCATTCATATCAAACTTTTTCTTTTAAATTCACAAAAAACAAAAAAAATTATTATTATCATAAAAAAATATGGATGCTACAATATTTATGTCTAGTGATTTTCCTTCATTTGAATCTCTTCAAATTCAAAACCACTTGTTTGATCTTGAACTTGAACACCCTTTCATCATGGATGCTAATTCCAACCATCAATTGTACGGTTCACTTCCAAGTCCCACGTTATTAGATTCTAATGTCAATGAAGACGCGTGTAAAATCGGATCATCAACGGCTTTGTGTAAACCTAGAGTGCCAGCACCGGAATGGAAGCGATATAGAGGCGTAAGGCGAAGGCCGTGGGGGAAATTTGCCGCCGAGATAAGGGATCCAAAGAAGAATGGAGCTAGAGTTTGGCTTGGAACTTACAAAACCGAAGAAGAAGCTGGTTTGGCTTACGATAAAGCCGCTTTCAAGATGCGTGGTAGAAAAGCCAAGCTCAATTTTCCCCACCTCATCGGCTCTGATTTGCCGGTGGAGCCGATGATAGTGGTGGAAGCTTCGGAGAAGACTCTGCAAAAATCTAATTTGGATTCCTCGCGAGGGATCATAAAGAAGAAGAAGAACTTAGTTGATGTATTGAATAGGTTAGCTAATAGTAAAAGAGAGTTAAGTGGAGGATTTGAAATGGGTTTAGGGATTGATAATGTTCATGTCCATCAATGGCTGAATGATTCTGTGCTGTAAAAATACTGCTCAATAGCTTTCTATGTTACTAGTACAGTTAAGGGACACAAACCCAAATAATATCTTGTTAGCTTTTTTTTTTTTTAATTTGATAAACCATGAACTACTATATCTATATATAAAGATAATATCAAGTTTTTGTATATTTTTTTCTTTTAATTTCACCCTTCATTTAAACTATTTTATTTACAATTTTATCCTTTATGACCATCGAGACTCGCATTATTAAGAAATTATATATGGATATCTTCTCTTTAGTTTTAAATATAAGCAAAAAAATAAATTTTTAGGTTCGTTAAAAAAGACTCATTAAATAAAACATGCATGTATCTCAATCATAAAATGATCCACATACATGTTTTTTTAATAAATCTAAAAAATTTGTTTTTTTTGCTTATATTTAAAATAGGAGTAAGTACTAATTATAAAAAACCTATACTCCTTA
The DNA here is from genome assembly GCF_020283565.1 of Trifolium pratense. Taxonomy (NCBI): domain Eukaryota; kingdom Viridiplantae; phylum Streptophyta; class Magnoliopsida; order Fabales; family Fabaceae; genus Trifolium; species Trifolium pratense. The sequence continues at coordinate 57,501,163 of NC_060063.1, forward strand.
TGTTCCTTAAGTGTCGTTTTGATAGTTTAGGTACAATTTGTCAATTATACTCTTACTTTCTCAATAATCTCACTTCATATTTTCCATAAAATTTAATTGAGAGAAGAAGACCACGGTTCGATCCTCCCTAATTGCGATCGGGAGGAGGCTGGAACCGCCACTTGATGTCATAACTGACCCTAGAATCATATTAGACAGTCTAGTAGACCGGATACTGGTGGTGAAAACCAAAAAATAAAATAAATTTATTTGGAAAGAGAAAGTAAATGGTAGATTAAATGAGGGTAGAATTGAAAGAAAAAAAATACAACAATATAATACCTTAATTGGAGAAATTTATGCTAAAACGACATTTTAAAAAAAATAAGGAGTATTTGAGTTAAAAAATTTGAATTTTTTTCATTGATAATGTAGTTCGTACTTACACATAAATACTTGTAGTAGTTAGGTTAGTAGGTTAACTAGGTGGTGTTCATTTTGGTAAGAGACCCAATTCATTTCATTTACCACATGTGCAAAACATTTTTAACATTTTGTTGTTTCCTAGCATGCAGTACTATATATGTTACTTTTTAAATAGAAAATAATATATATAAAAGGAGAGAAATGTTGTTCAAGTGAATTTATCTCAGTTAGTAGAGACATTGTATTATATATGTAAGGATTAAAAACAAAGTAAAACCGTAAAAGGAGTATAAGATGTTGTGTTTTTCTTTACTACGTCTATTTTTTTTCTTTTATTTGTTTTGTATGTAGATAAAGCTGTAATTAAGTAGTATTGAAATTCACACAATCTTAAAATTTTAAATATGATCAAATGAAGATGTTTAATCTAATAATATCGATATTTATAAATTAAGTTGATATTTATGAAACAAATGCTAGCTTTATTTTATCATTAGTTAATTAACCTAAAGTTTTTGTTTTACTAGGTTAGTTTTAGATATTTACTCCCTCCGATCCTATATATAGGAAAATGTTTATTTTTTAAATTCATTAAAAAGTTAATGTATCTAGACAATAATATAGTCTTTAATGAATATAAAAACCAAACATTTTGTTATATATATAGAACAAGAGGGAGTATGTTTCATGATTAGATGTGTTTCTAACAAAGAATCTTTTGACCAAATTGGTTAAATAAGGAAAGTTTAGTATCTACACGATATTAGATTGTTTTTCTATAATAATGAAGAGCTTAGAGGCAAAATGATGTTTGGATTTTGGGTACATATATCTATCTTATCTAGTCTACACTTTGAATTCAAAGTTAGATAGTGGAGGAGTGCATCATCATGTCAGGGAAAATGTTGTATTGTGGAGCATAGTTTGCAACTTTGCATGAACTCTAAGGTGTAAATTAGTTTATAATAAAGAATTTCATCAATTTTTTTAGTCAAACAATTTAATAGTTAAACTCTTAGTCAAAAAAAAAAATTAATAGTTAAACTCGTATATTTTAAATATAAAAAAAAATAAAATCAGACTTTTGCATATATATATATATATATATATATATATATATATATATATATATATATATATATATATATATATATATATCAACTGAATTGAATTTATGAGATTAATGCATCAAATTTTAATTCACCTCAATTATTGTTGTCATATATTGTTGTGGGTCAATGCATTATGCATGTCCCTCTTTTCTTCCATTTACTGTTTTTCTCAGTTTTTTGTCATCTTTTTTCCTATCTTCATCCGTCTCTCTCATGCTGTCCTTTTTGGTTTATTTCTTCTATCCTCTTTCTTTTTTTGGCTTGTATTTTTAATTAATTTATTTCTGAAGTAAAGAAATAAATTTGTTTTCCCTATACTACTAATCTCTCGGTCCCAAAATAATTGTCACAATTTGATCATGTGCATTATTCATAGTTTCATTCAAGCTACTTGGACCATTTTTTTTTTTACTGATGTATAAAAATAAATATTATCATATGAGGGCTTGTTAGATTTGTCTCGATTAGTACTATCAAAATATCAATTTTTCATAATTTTTAATAATACATGAATAAAAATATTAATCATCAAAATTTTGTATTGACAAACATGCAGTATTCAAATGTGACAATTATTTTGGGACGGATGGAGTATCGATCAATGCAAGTTTCATGCAAAAACTATTTTTTTATGCAAATCATGCAAAAGACTCTAGTTCCGTGCAACTTCTTTTTCATGGGTTGATTTTCCAAATTGCATTTTTTGAAGGATTTCTTTTTACGTTTCCTTCCAAAAAAAAAAAAAACCATGATCGCATCATGCTCCTTTTCTTCAAAAAAATTGTCTTCAAATCTAAATCTGAATAAAAAAATTAATGAAATATTAAAATAATATCCTTTTTTTTTCTCTCCCCGTTGTTTTTTAAGTTCAATTTTATTTTTTCTTCCTTCCTCAATCAAAGTGAATATTTTCAATCACCTCTATTATTTTCCTCTCAAAAAATTTCTTCCGTCCTCCATTTTCTTCTCATCAATTTCTCTTTATCTTTCAAAGTTTACCGAGTCAATACTTCAATAATCATCATGTTGATAATTCAAACAAAACACACCAAGACAAACTGTGTGACAAAATTCATTTGCATCTTGCAAACTAAATAGTCCAACAACAAAAAAATTAATCTAAAAACTTATGTGTATATCAATCATATCCACAATCAAACCAAATAACAAGATAAAAAAGAAGTAAAGAAACACAATACACTAAGATTGTTTACCTACGTCTTTAGAAGAGTTCAATTCTCCAATTCACTAACAATATTATGTTTACAAAAGTAAATATATTTCTCAACCCTAAAATATCGCTCAAAAAACTCAACTTCTAACCTTTGATTTCCTGTTTTCTTAAGAATATAATCTTACTAATTAATAGTATTCAAAACATTTTTTTTTTAATTTATCCCCTATTAACTACCTTAATATATTGGAGAAGATAGGGTATCATCAAGTAACTCAGTTTGATTTATTTTGAGCAATGCACAAGTTAGTACATACTTTATAACTGATGTTATGGGGATAGCTGCCTAATCTTATAGGATTTAGATTCTCTCCTTTTATTCTTCTTCAATTCCCTCTTCATTTTTTTTATGTGTCTATCTCTCTCATCATTTCTTCTCTCTCATCATCACTTATTTATTTTTTTTATTTTTAATTTCTCTTTCTACACACTCACAAAACAAGCAAAATGAGAGGGAATTGGAGAGGAATAAATTGGAGAGGTATATTATGTAACAATAATCTTATACACATGGTTATTTATTGGTTAGGGTGCAATGTTAACCTTTGACTTTAGTTAACCTCCTACATTAATATGTGAAGGTTTGCAATGTTCCACATTTGCTTGCTAAGGCCCCATTGCGATCAATCAACATCCTAAGTCCTAACGTACACGATCCAGAAGCACCGACAACACTTTCATAGTAGACATGAACATGATGGCCACATGTTGACGTACACACACCAATTTATTAATCCATGTTTTTCGGTTTCTACCCTTAAAGGGTTTAAAAAATGTTATATATATAGTGTTTAACTAGCATTCTTTCAGTTTGTCAAAAAAATAAAACTAGCATTCTTTCAAAGAAAGGAATCTTGCTCTTTTGAAATTCTGTAGGGACGTACCAATGATACCCGTTGGAATTGTGATATTTAGACGAAAGAATGAGAGAAAATAATAAGAAACAAAATATTATTGATAATATGTCGATGACTTAATTATATTATTTACATACTAAAATAGTACGACTACCTTAATATTTATAATCAAGTGAGTATATTTAAATTCAAACTAAATCCCTTAATCATATAGGACTTAGAATAAACAAACTTAATCATGGATATATTTTCTCAACAAATAATAATATAATATTTTCTATTCTAATAATACCACATCCTCATCCACGATTCATTAGGCCGTCTACTATCAGATTTCTTATCGGGTGCATCCACCATTAAATCCGCGCCTCAAGCCCAACAGTGTTGGATGCGATGAGGTGTGTTAAGAAATCTCACGTCTCTTGTGAGATGATCTGAATATAAAGTAGTGAATATTTTGTAGAGTTGAGTTAAATCTAAGATATTTTTTTTTAAGGATCACAAGTCTAAGATGTTGTTCAAAAGAAAAAAAAGAATAATATATTATGACATGGACATTGGCCCATTTCAAGTTTCAACTTTCAAGCACAAAATTCAAATATGAACAACGCACGGTTAAATTAAAAAAATATGATATATAGAATAAAATAAAGCGACTTGACCAAAAGAACAAAATAAAATGAAATGTACGGATAAGTTAATCAGTAAACAAATAATATTTATTAAGCATGTGATTTAAATTCTCCACATGTACAATTAAGAAAGTTCCTAGAACAACAAATAATCAACGTCAACAATTGAGTATTCTATACTAATTTTTTCTGAGTTTTATTTTTTCTATATAAAGCAATCTATAGTCACTAAAAATGAAAAACAGATTTCAATCACAAAAAAAGAAAACTGAAAACAGATTAAGAAAGAAAACCTCAACCTTTGCGAAATTAATATCAAACCTCAAACTTGTACGGAACTATGAATACTCATGTTTGGAACAGCAATGTGAACGGCTATGATCATTTTGACCCTTCCACAACGACACTGTTTCAAGACATGGAGGCTCCGGCTGCAGCAGCTTCGCCAATTTCCAAGAGTCCGAGCTTCCGGAGCATTGTCTTGGCGGAGAATTGGGCAGAGCTGCCGTTGAAGGAGGATGATACCGATGACATGGTAATCTACGGGGCTTTGCATGAAGCTGCAACTACCACTGGCTGGTTCCCCAGTAGTAACGAGGTGAACAATGTCGATGTAGCCGTTAAAATAGAAGATCAAGGTCAAAGTAGTGATACTTCGGAGGCACGTGTGATTCACGCGCCAACTAATGGTAAAAGTTTAGGCTACCGTGGAGTGAGAAGGAGGCCTTGGGGGAAATATGCTGCCGAGATAAGGGATTCTAAAAGAAATGGCGCGAGGGTGTGGCTTGGGACTTATGAAACAGCTGAGAATGCTGCTTTGGCTTATGATCGAGCTGCGTTTAAGTTACGCGGCTCGAAAGCCAAGCTGAATTTTCCTCACTTGATCAGTTCAGATTACACTGAATTGGTTAATATCACGCGGAAAGAGCGCTAGTTGAGTCGATTATTATCAAATAAGTATATGTGATCGATGATACATTTTTCATATCCAAGCTAACACGTATAATGTGAGATTGCTATGGATAATTTGTAATAACTTTTCCCCTTTTTAGTATGTAGCAAATTGATGGAACTTACATAATCTTCCATTCATATGAAACCAAAGTTATTAAGTCTCATATAAAATGTTGCTCTTTAATTCATTTTTTCAAATCATTACACTTATTAATATTGATGTGATATATAACATTTTATCAAATGAAAGGCTATTCAACAAATAGAATTGACTCTTTGGATCATATATACTTTGAAAAGAAACAGAAGATACATGGAAAGAATAGAAACAGAATACATGATTATAAAAAAACAAAAAATAAAAACATGATTATCAAAAAAGAAACAAAATACATGAACATGAACAATGATACATGGAAAAAGAAAAGTAACAAGCCTAGAATTGCTTATTGGGAACGAAGGTGAACCCAATGAATTGCTTTTGTAGTTTGAAGCCTCTCATATTTTGGATGGTATTGTTGAAGGGCGTCTTCTTTAAGGTAATACACCACTTACAATATGCCAATCAACCAAATTAACAAATCCATGATGCTTATTGATAGGAAGTTAATCCTATCAAGCTATAAACTATGGATAACTAAGCTAATCTAAGAAAGAACACTAAAACTAGCTATAAGATAAAAACATAAATTCTTCATTTTCATTTATTGATTCTAAATGACTAAAGGACCACATATAGATGTTTTCTCTCCCCACCCCCCATGAATCTTTTATCCCCCTGAATTTCCAATTTTGCCCTTGAAAAAACTTCGGTTCGTAGAAACCGAAGTTTTTTTTTTGCCTTGAAAACAAATTTCGGTTTCTAAAAACCGAAATTTACTCTGAATTTGCACTAGAAAAAATTCGGTTTCTGCAAACCGAATTTTTCTGCAAGGACAAAATTGGAATATTGGGGGTATAAAAGATTCATGGGAGGGGGGAAGAGAAAACATCCTACATATAAAGTATTCATAATTATAATGGATAATATCATTGGGCCTAAAGGCAATAAAAGCTCGACTAATCTTAATTTTTCAGTATAAATTTATTATAGAAGTATTTTTGTAATATAATTATGATATACATGAGTTATTCAATAAATTTAAAAAATTTTACTAAATTCTTATAGATAAAAAAACTGAGGTAGAAGTCTTACAAAAAAAAAAACTGAGGTAGAAATTATTAAGAAACGACTAATATAAATTAATACTAGTAACCTTTGATATTTTAGCATTTTAGCCACTATTTTGTAGCCACTATTCTGATAAGTGGCTCTATGGTGCGTTTGATCGGTTAAAAAATGAGATTGAACAATTTTTGTTGTACTCTGTTTGATTTGAAACTGATTATGAAACTGGATAAATTAGGTAGCTGTTCTGGTAAAAAACAAGGGGGTTTGTATTATTAATCAAATGGTGTGATTACACTCAGTTCAATTCCCAACAACCCTGGGAGTTTAATAATTCAGAATTCGATCCTTTTACAAATGAGAGTATGGAGCTATTTATAGAGCTTCTAGTCTTCTTCTCCAAGCAAGGGTTCCTAAAAATCCGGTCCTTAGCATCTTCTTCGGTGGTATGGCGTGAAAATAGGGATGAGAACCTTGGTCTCCAAGTTATGGCGGTTGCGAGAAGTTTATTTCTTCCTTCTTAAGTTAGCGGTTGATACAAGGAAGGAGAAGATATTTTCAGTAACACAGAATCCACCCTTTTTGGCGTCGCCTTAGAGTTGCAGGTCACGCCCTAGCTTCTAATCGCCTATTGGGTATTTTTGGGTTTACTTGATTTGGGCTTATAATCCTTTTTTACTCTAATTGGGCTTACTGGATATTTTCTTAAGCCCATTGCCCAGTCCACAGCCCCCCAAGCACGAAGTCCAAAGGGATGAAGTGCTTGAGTATGATTCGAATTTTCCCTCTAAAATTTGTAGCGCGGGAACGGTTTCATCACGTTTCTCCCCACTTTCTGATGCACGATCTCGCTCTCCTATGCCGTATCTATCAACCGCTTCTCCATTTACTGATGACACGATCGGATATTTCCTCTATAAAATGGATCACTCGATGATAGGATCCGCTCATCACCTTTTCACCTGCTTACCTAACAGTTTTCTTTCTTACAGTATGTCTCCCAAAAATCCTCCCTTTGAATGTGGTCAATCCCCTGCTTCCCCCGTCATCAAGCGGCTCCGCCGTATGTTGACCCTGAGTACGGAGGACTTAATGGACGATTTTGGTGAATTCTCTGAATTTGTCAAAGAGCTTAATGACTATTGCTGGAGGCTGACCAAGGAAGAGAAGCGTTTTCTTGACAGTGCGCTGCGTCTAGAGAAGGAGTTAAAGGATAGTGCATCCTTCGTGATTGCTGTGGAGAATGTCAAAGAATGCCATGCCGAAGTTACCGAAGCTGTCGACAGCCAGATAGAGATCACGAAAGAAACCATGGGTGTGCAGGAGGAGATCTTAGGGATATGCTTCAACGAGGAGCGGAGAGTGGACGATCGTTTGGCGCTGCTGAACAAGGAGATGAAGCCGCTCGTGAAGAGGAAAAGGGCTCTTCAAGGCGAAATCAGGGACGATGTCACTAAGCTGATTTCTAGGCGTCACTCCCTGGTGGACCTATTGGACAAGCAGAACGAACTGAGAGAGGATTTGAAGCCTATTGAAGAAAACATGGTGAAGGCGAAAAGGGTGAAACGAGCGTTGGAGGAGATGCATCGTATCGCCGTCGCCGATGCCAGTGAATTGGGAGGTTCCACCATGCCATGAAGTTTCTGCTCGCCAACTTTTCCCTTTATGCTTTTTTCCTTGCGTGTTTGTAATTTGCATTTAAGACATTCCTTGTTTGTTCTTCATACTTTTTGCTTTCGTTGTATTTCCCTTTAAGTAATTTGAATTTCAATCTTTCCTTTTCCGTTATACGCTGCTTTCTATTTCTGCTAGTATCGCCCTCCTCTAAAATCTCCATTAACTTAAATGGGTCAAACATTGACTCCTTGGAAAGATAAAAATAACGGTTCTCAAGACAGTCAAACCAAAGTAGTTGCGACCGTCCAAGCATTAATTACGACCGTTAATAACGATGTTAGGGTTGGGCAAGATTGGCTATAAATATCAACTGTTATTCTCATATTTCATCAACTTGTTTTGAGTCTTTATTATGGAAAATAACAATGCGAAAAAACCTGTTGCCAGAAGCACCCCGCCTCAGCGAAGGAAGAAAAGGGTAGAGGTGTCTACCTCCAACTCCACTCGCTCCCGAAGGTCTAAGGATGTAAAAAAGGTGGAGGTTATCATTCTTTCCTCGGATACCTCCGATTCTGGTAGTGGCGATGAGGATTACGTTTCGTTTCTGGAGACCTACGTTCCTCCTGAGCTTCGTGCTTCTTCGTCCAGTGAAGAAGAAGGGTCCCGGGTCACCGTGGAATCTAAGAAGACTTTCCCTGGGCCTGCGCAAAAGGATTCGGAGTCTGATTGATAGGATTTTAGGATTTTTCCCTGTAGCCTTGATTTCGCCTCGTTGTACTTTTTATTTGCTGCTAATAATAAAGATTTCTTTTCTTGCCTTGAGCGGAATGCCTTACTTTATGTCTTGTCTCTCCTTGATTCTTGGCTTTTTCTCATTGGGCGTTGTTTTGGATATCTTTGTCGCGCCCCCAAGGCGAACCAAGTTTTAGCTTTTTTGGCGAGATAATGCGTCCTGGCGTGACCCTTCCTTTAAAGGCGCTATAGATAGCTACCTCGCCTGTGGGCGTGGTTTTTTAACTGTCTGACGATAAATCTTCCATGATTTACTCTTGAGATGCGCGCTTTGACACGTATTTAATCCGACGACGCGTGCGTTACCTCTTGCTTCAACTTCTGGACTTCAAACAGTCGAAAAGGTTTTCCTCTTTAAATAGTATCTCTATTTCTCTTTCCCCTTACTTATTTCTTCTCGCAGATCCGTACTCTTTTTCGCATATCCTTCTTCGATTCACCAGCAAGCCTTTGTTCAACGCTTCGTGTTAGGACGCTTCCAGCTTATTGCTCCAAGCTTTGTCAGTTTCCTAAGGTATTTTCTTTTATACCTTATTCCTTTTCGCCGGTTTGGTCTGTGTTGCGTAGGAACCCTAATTTTCTGCTTTAGGTTTAGAAAGATGGTTATTTTGAGGGAGTTAGATGATAATGAGGGGAGGGTTCCTATTTCTGCTCCTAGTTATCTCGAATGGGCGCAACAAGTTCGCGCCCACTATACTAGGGCTAACGGTGTACTTAATAGCCGAGGATTTTACTCGGAATTGTGGGGTTTTGATGTTGGGAGTAGTAGTAGTGATAGTGATAGTGATAGTGGTAGTGTTGATAGTGGTAATGACAGTGATTGCGTCATAATCTCCCCTTCCTCTTTCACAGGAAAGCGGAAGAATCCTTGTCGAGATCTAGTTGTTGCTGGTTATACTCCCGTCACCATGGAAGTTTCTTCAAAGTATACCAACACGGAAATGGTGAGGAGCTTTAGGAAAGCCGTCAAGCTTTCAGACCCCTCTCATGAAGACCTTATTATAACCGAACCCGTCAGAGAGGACGAGTTTGTATTTTCCAAGAATGACAACCCGCCGCATTATTTCTATCTTTATACCGGCGTAATCCAACCCCTCAACATTTGGTTACCTTTTACTTCCTTTGAGGCGGAGATGTTGAAGGTTCTCAACGTCGCCCCCACCCAACTCCATCCTAATAGTTGGGCCTTTATCAAAGCCTATGAGGTAATGTGTTCTGGCTTCGAATTGGAGCCTTCAATTGGCGTTTTTTTCTCTTTCTACCACATAAAGAACTTGAAGCCGCAAACTTTGGTCTCTCTTAGCAGTCAACCTAACCGTCGCCTTCTGAGTCTATACGCTTCCAACTTCAAGAACTTTAAGAATTCTTTCTTTCGAGTTCGTAGTGCTGAGAAATTTTCTGACTTGATGTATGATGAGGTTGATGATCCTCTATTCCCTTTCTACTGGACTGATAACCCTAGGCTTATCAAGGGTGCTATCTTTGAGGCCTTAAGCGATTTTGAGCAAGATACCGTCAACTTCCTTGACTCCTATGCTCTTATGGATACCGCCGATATTCTTAGATGTGAGGGTAATAGTGAAGTCCTGACAGAGTATTTACGTAAGTAGCGCATTTGGTATTTTTCTACTTCTGTTTAATGTTGATCTCGCCTTATTATTAACTCTTGCCTTTTTTTTTTTTTTACTTTTGCAGAGAGAATGAGGACTATTTCTGATGAGGAGAGACTGGCATTCTTGGCTAAGGCTCGCCAGCAAAAAGCAAATCCTGTTGTCGCCGTGATTGATCCACTGCAAAAGTTGCAAGTGGAGGAAGCTGCTATGAAGGAAGGGCGGAGCAAGAAGAAGCATGAGGGGCGTATTCGTGTCGAGATCCCGGGAAAAACGGCCTCCGGAGCAGAGGAGACCGAGGGTATCGCTCCTCCTCCTCCCAAAAAACAGAGGGTCGAGAGTACTACTCAAACGGTCAAGGACGCCTCCAAAGGCAAAGGCGTGGCTTCTAGTTCTTCTCAGCCCCCCTCTCAAGACGCCGATGCCGATGCTTCTCTTACCTGGAGCTCTTTTGATCCTTTTGATTTCATTGAAAGGGGAGTGACTATGGTTGGTGATATGACTCGCTTCACCAACACTCCTACCGCAGATCTAAGGAAGAAGGCTTTGGAATACGAGGTGAAGGGCACTCTACTCAACTACTTGCTGACAAATCGCCAAGAACAAGAGGTCCAAGAGGCGAAGCAGAAGGTGAAGACCGTTGATGATAACCTTGCTGATATTGAGAAGAGATATACTGAGACCAAGACCAAGTTGGAGGCAGATATTAAGAAGCTGAAGGAAGAACAGGAAGGCGAGGCGGAGAGGTTGAGGAAAGAGTATGAGGAGAAGTTGGCAAAGATTAAGGAAAGCTACGCCGCTTCTGAGACTAAGCTTAAAGAGAATGCAGCTGCTCAGGATGAGAAAATTTCTAAGCTTTTCAAGGAGAGGGATGCGGCGGTGTTTTCTGCTGGGACTTTGGGCGAGGAAAAGGCTAGGTTGGAGAGTGATGTCACAGAGCTTCAGCTCTATGCCGCCAGTCAATATGACGAAGGTTTTTCTTTTGCCATTGAGCAGGTCAAGCTGCTTTTCCCCGATCTCGATGCTAAGCGCCTTGGCGAAGCTGATGCCATGAATCAGATTGTTGACGGCAGACTCGTCCCTTACGTTCCTCCTCAGTGAATGACTTCTTTTCCCTTTGTTGTAGTGACTTTTGTTCTTGCCCTTCTGTGGCTTTTTGTAACTATTTTGTATGCCCTTTTTGTGGCTTTGAACAATTTACCCCTTGTCTGGGTCCTTTATAAATTTCTTTATTTGCCTGATTTCTTCTCTTCATAACTTTATGGATTATTTTTACATTACGTTGTGAGGTAGCGCCTTCTGTCGTTCTCGTCTAGGAAACTCTGTCCTTGCACCTGCGACTTCTTCGACTTTTTATAATAATTGTAAATTGATACAAATAGCTTTGTACCTGTTGTCTTTTGGCGTTATAATGAATCGCCTGCTTCGGTTGTGTGTAAGCTCCTTCTGATGTTGATAATCTCGCCTTTCTTTGCTGTATCTTTTTCTGACGTACCCAACTCGTAAGACTTACAGGTAACGCCAAGGCCTTGCAACCTTGTTTAATTTTTCTTTTTCTGACGTACCCAACTCGTAAGACTTACAGGTAACGCCAAGGCCTTGCAACCTTGTTTTATGGTTCAGCGCTCACATCTGAGTTGATCTTTAATAAAGATTCAGAGCTCAAGTTTGAGATAACCATTTTTGTTGGTTCAGAGCCCGTAACTTAATCAGGTTGTCCTTTATTGACGCAAATATTTTGACATGTGTAAGGAGATAAAAACTACTAGAATTTTGAAATTCAATGAGCCTCGATAAAAACTCCTGTTCTCTCGAGAGAAAAGAGTATCCCATTGCTCCTTTATTTTCTGCAAATAAGCTTTGATACATTAGAAGTTCAACAATAATAATATATGAGAAATAAGACAAACAAAAATGATACCGCCACGGGCGGTTTGTTGCGGCGCTCCTCGCCTAGCAAGAAAAACAATTATGTTTTGGCGTGGCGAGACTGAGTTCCATTGCGGTAGTTATCGCGGGATATGTTTCAACCTGAAATATTAGTTGGCGGATTCTATCTCGCCGAGTGATAATTATTGAATTTTCATGTTAATTTTCCACATTTATTCGTTGTCCTGCACTATGATTAACATCAATGAATCAAAATAGAAATCATAGATGAATAAACTAAATTTCCTAATCAAGATTTCAAAAGAATAAATTTCCAAGAAGGTGACATTATAGCAAGTGCTTCAAGTATCTGCACTAAAAACGGGTCGGCTAATAATAAGTCTCATATACTCCATTAGTTATTGAAACTTTGCATGTATGATTAATTTTAATTAATCGATAAACGAAACAAATAAAAATGTGATACGTAGAGAAAGCATATTCATGTTAGTTATAAGTAAAAAGCAAAATACTTTGTAAGAAGAATACTAATTTAGTTCTTAACCGGAAAAATGTAGAAACATATGAAAATTTTTATACTTCCTCTGTTGGTTATATTTGTCTTGGTCATTTTAATTTAAAGTGTTGACTTATTCTACTTATCAGAGTTGAAGTTCTTTCATGCAAAAGTTCTTTCATGTTTAAAATGTTTACATGAGGTCTTAAGAAAGTTAGTTCATACAATCACACAAAATATTTTATCGTGTGCTAGAATAATTTACAGCAGGGTTAAAGATATCACATATCAAATAAGCACAAACAGTTTTGAACCAAACAGAACAGCGATTCTTGAATTTAGATCTTGTAAAGTGGCACACCAAGAGAAGAACAAGTCTCATTCTAGTGATTAACCTTGAAATACATAAGTACCGATGTTCTTTTCTTTTACTCGTTGATGGGATTATTATTATTATTATTATTATTATTATTATTATTATTATTATTATTATTATTGTTATTATTATTATTATTATTATTATGGCGATAGAATGTGATTCATGAACTATAAATTAACCATGTTGATAAAACCGATAACGTATATACGCACAAATAATATATTATCACAATAGAGAGAGCGAGAACTATATGATTAAGTGGTAAGTTAGAGGAAAAGAACATTAACACCTGGATCGGGAGTGCCTAGCAACAAAATGATCGACAGTGAGGCGATGATGTTGGACGGTAATTCGGTGGCGACAGTTCGGCGAGTTAGATTCACAACAACTATGGCGACATCATTTCAATTCAAACGTGACGGATCCGATCTTCTAAGTTGTATTTGACCTTTTCTTATTCCAAGCGTTTCATTCGTATTCTCCATGTCGCTTGTTGGTCCTTTCAAATTGACTTCTAAGTTGAGAACCCTATGTGCTCGCAGGAGTGATTTCCTCATAAACCTGGCGACGATGTGGTGTTTCCTATACGAATCAAACTATGACACGGCGATTCCTTCACAAATCCGACGGCGACGCGACGGTTCCTTCACCAGTCTGACTGTGGCGATGCCATTTTCTCCCCAACCGACGGCGGCGGCGGCTTCGTTGTTGCCGCCTGGAGCTTGGCCAACAGCGCCCATAACGAACACATATGGATAAAGCTTTCTCTTTTAGTGACACACAACGTGACGCGTGAGATTTGGAACAAAACACCATCTGGACTGCGAGCAGAGTCGCGATAGAGAAGATAGTGGGCGGACTGGCTAGCAGTTTCGTGTGTTCGTGGCGGCGTGGCGGTTCTTGGATGGTGTGCGAACAGATGCATGTTCTCCAGCCATGTGGAGATGTTTAATTTTTGTCTAGTTTGATGTGGTAGGCTGGGATCAAATGTTTTTACCGCAGCCCCACGGTGGGCGCCAAAATGTTCTGGTAAAAAACAAGGGGGTTTGTATTATTAATCAAATGGTGTGATTACACTCAGTTCAATTCCCAACAACCCTGGGAGTTTAATAATTCAGAATTCGATCCTTTTACAAATGAGAGTATGGAGCTATTTATAGAGCTTCTAGTCTTCTTCTCCAAGCAAGGGTTCCTAAAAATCCGGTCCTTAGCATCTTCTTCGGTGGTATGGCGTGAAAATAGGGATGAGAACCTTGGTCTCCAAGTTATGGCGGTTGCGAGAAGTTTATTTCTTCCTTCTTAAGTTAGCGGTTGATACAAGGAAGGAGAAGATATTTTCAGTAACACAGAATCCACCCTTTTTGGCGTCGCCTTAGAGTTGCAGGTCACGCCCTAGCTTCTAATCGCCTATTGGGTATTTTTGGGTTTACTTGATTTGGGCTTATAATCCTTTTTTACTCTAATTGGGCTTACTGGATATTTTCTTAAGCCCATTGCCCAGTCCAGTAGCAAAGGACGAGACAAAAACAAGATTTTTTGTCTCTCACTAAACCACAAGACAACTTTTTGTCCACATTACAACTATAAAAAATACGAAAATAACCATTTTATTTTTAAATATAAAAATATTATCACTCTATATCTCTCTGGTACAGTTTTATCTTGTCTTGTACTCCCTCCGGTCCTTTTTATAAGGAACACTTAGGGCAAAAAATTTGGTCCTTTTTATAAGAAACTTTGACCAATTTTCAAATGTTTTAAATGTTCAATTTCACTTATGCCCTTATTTATTATGAGAGAGAATTTAAAAATAAGTAAATTAGTTGAATAAAGAGTAATTAAATAAGGGTATATATGGAATAAATTTAAATTTATAAGAGTATTAAATGAAAATAATTATGTTAAATGTGATTCTTTGGTCTGTGTGATTTTTTCAAATTGTTCCTTATAAAAAGGACCAGAGGGAGTATTATTTTATGGAGAATGTTAACTTGTGCCCTTAAGGGCACATGTTAAGGAGATAAATGTGGAAATAGGCATGGCAATGGGTACCCGCGGGTACGGTTTTTACCTTCCCCGTTCCCCATACCCGAATCATTGATAAATACCCGTTCCCCGCCCATTACCCGACGGGGATGAAAAATTGAACCCAATCCCCGTCCCAAATGGGTTCGGGTATACCCAAATGGGTTCGGGTATCCCCGAACCTTGCCCTGTCCTGCTGAATCTTACCCGAACCCAAAATTTTCCCGAACACTGACATACATACAATGCAAAAAATTTCAAATAATAAAGTACAAACCAAAATTTCAATGCATTAAACATACAAATGAAATGATATTCCAAAATATCAAATCAAAATTATCAAAACCATAAAATAGTACCGGTACAAACCAATATTCCAAAATACCGTCAAAACAACCACATAACCAAGAATGTTCTACATCATTGTTCACTGAAATTGCTAAAAAAATAAAGGCTTTAATGCAGTTTTGATCCCCCTATTTTGAAAAACCTGAACTTTTGATCCCCCTATTTTAAAACTCAGCACTTTTGATCCCCCTATTTTAGTTTTTTGTTAGTTTTAGTCCCCCACCTCAATTTGGTCAAACTTTTGCTAATGTGTCATGCTCACTGATGACGTGGCATTGTACATGTCGACAACTTGCTATGATGATGTCAGAAAAATTGGTGACACACAATATTTGACCTATAGAGATGCATGTTTTGCAATGGGATTCCTTAAAGATGATCGTGTTTACATCACTGCAATCAAAGAAGCAAAAGATTGGGGCTCGGGACACTATCTAAGAAAATTGTTTGTCCACATGTACAATGCCACGTCATCAGTGAGCATGACACATAAGCAAAAGTTTGACCAAATTGAGGTGGGGGACTAAAACTAACAAAAAACTAAAATAGGGGGATCAAAATTGCTGAGTTTAAAAATAGGGGGATCAAAAGTTCAGGTTTTTCAAAATAGGGGGATCAAAACTGTATTAAAGCCAAAAATAAATAACTAAGAACCATTGTTCATTAAAAATCCTAACTCAAGTAGATAAGTTATATGATTTGTGACATTATAAATAAATAAATAGGGTAAATATAGTAATTTTATATAAACGGGCGGGTTCGGGGACGGGTTCGGGGTGGGTACCAATATCTCCATTACCCGCCCCATCCCCGTGTTTTGAAATCGGGGAAAACCCGAACCCGAACCCAAACCCAGTCAAATCGGTTTTTCCCCGTCAAACTCGGGGTGAGTTCGGGCGGGTACCCACGGGTACGGGTTCTATTGCCATGCCTATGTGGAAAAAATTTATTGAACTTGTGGTGTATTCAATTTTCTAAACATTAAATGTTTTCTATCATTAAATGCTATATTTCTATTTTTAGGTAGTTTAACATGTGCCCTTAGGGCACAAGTTAACATAACCCTTATTTTATTTTGTCATGTATTGTTCTGTGCGGTTCTTGCTATTTTACGAATAAACACACTTTTATGAGTATAATAATTTTCCCTAGGAAGAATACTTTGCTATAGTCAATACATTGCAGCTTTTAAGAAACTCTCGGGAGATACTCCTGCATTTTAGTGTTTATTTTATCGGTCTTGCTAACAATTGTCCCCGGGACACTCTTTAAACATTCCATTAAAAGAAACTTTTTATTCAAAAAATTAAACACTTCAATTTCCAATGCGTTGACTTTACGCATTTCCATAAAAATTCTATAAAAAACTTACTATTTAAGGGCTTAAAGAGTGCCCCGAGGACACTATTTAGCATTTTCCTTATTTTAAAACCTAAACTAATGTAGCAGTTTTGCTTTGTTCATAAAACAATATTAGTAGTTTAACTAAAATAAAAATGAGATTTATAAATAGCTAGCATTGTTCCTCAAAATTAAATGGTTGGTGTGAGGTTTCTCTAAATTTAAATTGTTCTTGCTCTCAGAAAAGTGAAATTTTTTACTTTTAAAGAATAGGAGTGTTGTCGAATATTATTTAAATTTTTGATAATTTTAAACATCGGTTTATGATAAAACCATTATTTAAGGCAAGTTCTAACATGTAGAAGTGCACCATATGGTGCATGGTGTACAAGTTACCGATTTCATTATAACAAATACGAATTTTATAAAATCCACTATTGGATTGAAAGTTTATATCATATAGATCATCCATAAAAAAATTTAAGAAAATTAAAAATCATTTGATATGTTATTGAGACTAATAAAAATTAACGGTATTTAATAAAATTTTATAAACCGTTACTTTTGATGGGTCTCAATAACATATCAAATAATTTTCAATTTTTTCAAAAATAATTATGGATGATCTATATGATATAAACTTTCAATTCAACGTTGAAGTTTATTAAATTCGTATTTATTAATTATAATAAAATGACTAACTTGTGTACCCTGCACCATACGGTGCACTCGTGCATGTTAGTTAAAGCCATGATATAGTAGTCGCAACAACCCATAAGTGAGAAGGAAAATAAAAGTTGCAATGACAACATGATTATGAATCATTAAAAAGAAAGACTTGAATAATGTTGGCTAGGTCCAAACACACAGCAGGGAATTAGATTGAGTGCAGTAAGTTAGATTAGGATCGTATGATTGAGACCAAACGATTAATAATTTAAAGTCAAAATTATTATATTTAAAAAAATTAAAATTGTAATAACATTTTAGCCGCCTGGTTTTGATCTGACAGTTATCAGATGTTGACTACACCAAATCAAATACCAAATGCACTTAACCCATTTTCACACTGTAGTAACTAATAGGTAGGGTTGAGCATCATCGGTCGGTTTCAGACCGAAAATCACCAAACTGATAAAAGCCGCAACCATTTAATTTGTGCTCAATTTTGACCGTCTATATCTTTGGTTTGTTCGGATGTCGGGTTGAACGGTCGGTTATTACGGGTTAGATTGAAACTTTGTTTACGTCTAAAACTTCTCCATTATCTAAAAATTACTAATTTTTGAATAGTTCAATACCTCGTACACAATGCAACAAAAGATAGACGAACTAAATTAAAAAAACAAAGAGGGTGACGAGATGCAGTTACTTTGTTTCAAATATGTAGATCTAAAGACAATAAAATATCAAATTGAAGAAAAGTAGAAATTAAAATAGATCTATAATATATATTAAAATATCTTTCGCACCTCATTCATCAATATATTATAACTTATGAACTTTGTAAAATATAAAAATTTTCTCTTATATTAAAGATGGATAAAAACAACAAAGAGTATATGAGATTGAGAGGGAGAGAAGGAAAAACTTAATTTGTATCTTAATGATTGTTCGGTTGGTTTCGATTATGGAGAGATAAAATTTTAGAGACCCACACCCGCCCGCATGGAACTGCTCAAGCCCGATTTTTTGCAATTATTGACTCGAGACCTGACCTGTATCCGACTGAATGCTTCAATGTATTATCGGTTATATCAGTTTTAAGTCGGATCTCATATTCATGCCTAACCCTACTAATATGATCCTGTTAAATTAATCAGGAAGTGTACTGCATCTTAGGAATAGCTTTTGGGATAAGGATTTATAGGATTCCAATATGAGCAGTAAAAGTTGCTTTTGTACGATAAGAATCATTGGCTTGAATTTTTAAGGAAGAAATTGAAGACTTCATAGATGCAGGTGGTAATCGTATGCATATGGACTAATTATAATGCAAGCAAAACTATTGGACCAAAAATATGATTATAAACCATTGTAATTTGATTATTTTACTAATATACCAAACAGATCATAGAAAGCCAGCAGTTGAAAACAAAGCAAAAACTCCAATCCAATGCATACAAACTGTACACTTGTTGCTTACAACTCTATATTCAACGAAAAGCTCACCAAATGGGACCTCACAAATTGCTCATAGGATCATTTTTCCTTGCTTTCGATCTCTCCCGTCATTTTTTTCATGTTATTTATCTTGTTCTCATCGAAGTCATTAACTCATCTTTTTCTCTCTCTAAATTAAAAAAGAGACGGTTGAACACAAAGTGCATGAAAAGATCCGATTTCCATTTTCTCTACCCCTACTTATCTATCTATGATCCTAATTCATTCCATGCCCTATGATCCTAATCCTTTTCCACACTCCAACAAACAAAGACAAAAACTACCCTTTACCCAATACTAGTACTCTCAAAGCTATTATTATAAACAAAAAAAAACAAAAAGAACTACATCAATTGTCTACTGAATCTAAGAGTTTTGGTGAAAATAATTTAGTTGATATAAATATCATATTTTATATGTAGTATTAGAATTTGAATTAAGAATACCCTATTTGAAATTCAAACTTACACTTCAGCCTATCAAATTTTTTATAGTTTTTTTTTTTTACTGTATGGAGTGTAAAAATATATTAGTCCAGAATCCAAGAAAAATGAACTGGCCAGCACTTAGGAACAAAAACTTGATGAAAGCACAGTAGCAGCAACTTTAGATTAACACTTTCAGTTGTTGAAGTTCTTGTTTCACTTCAAGAGCTACCTCAACTCAAACCCATTCATTCTTCACATTTTCATATTCAACAAAGTAACCAACCTTTTCTTCATATATGTATGTTTATTTTTGTTAATTATTACTATACTATACGCACACGTGGAAATACGAGTATAATATACGGTATAATATACCAACTCAAAATATGGGTTGCGCGGCGTCTAAACTCGACAACGAAGAAACGGTACGGCGGTGCAAGGAGCGCCACCGTCTCATGAAGGAAGCAGTTTATGCTCGCCATTACCTAGCGGCGGCGCACTCCGATTACTGTAACTCTCTTCGTCTTACCGGTTCTGCACTCTGCACCTTCGCCGCCGGTGAACCTCTCGCCGTCTCCGACGACATCCCCGCCGTTTTCGTCAACAAGAAAACTCAGCAGCCACCACCACCACCTCCTCGTGAAACCACCGTAACAACCTCAAAACTTCCTAACATTTCGGAAACTCGTCGCCGGAAACCTCCACCTAAGCTTCCACACATTCTCTCCGATTCAAGTGTTTGTTCAACGCCGAGAAGCGAGTTTCCGAACTGGTTCTTCCCAACCGCACATCAAGCTCAATCTACAGCTTCCGAAACCTCTTCCGTTTGGAATTGGGAGAATTTTCATCCTCCTCCGTCTCCACCAAATTCCGAATACTTCCGGCAGCGATGTCATCCGCCGAATCACAAATCTGAAGCTCATGGATCCGATTCAGAATCAGACTCTTTCTATAACATGTTCCACTCGAAAAATCATATTCAGAAACTTAAAATCCAAACTATAAACGGTTATTCTCAAAATCAGCATCAACGGAACCGTTCCAAAGCCGAAGGTTTCGAGAGCGAGAGATCCGAACCGGAACCAGAACCGGAACCAGATCCAGATCGATCGGAAACGGAGCGAGAGGAGGTTCGATGTAGTGATTGGGAAGACTGTTACGGATCAACGAGCTCTTCCGATAAGGAGGAAGAAATCGACGGTTTGAAATCATCGGCGAAACCAGAGTCGGTTACAGGCGGTGATATTCCGGCGAGAAAAGACGAGAAGATCGGCGAGGTGAAAGAAGAAAAGGTAATGATGAAGCATAAGGATTTGAAAGAGATTGTTGAGGCGATTAGAGAGAATTTTGAGAAAGCGGCGGTGGCCGGAGATGAGTTATCGGAGATGCTACAGATTAGTAGGGCTCAACTTGATCGGAGTTTCAGTCAATTGAAAAGTAAGATTTTATTTTTGCGCGTGTTTGGTTAATAGGAAAGTGCGGGAAATTCATTCAAATAATTCATTTGAATTTAAGACAAAATTTATTTATACTAAGGTAATTGAAGTTTTACATTTTTATCATTTAATAAAGTGAAATTTTCTGCATTGTTGAAATTTGGTAAATTTTTGGGGTTTTTGTTAGAATGTGTAGTTTGCAGAGATTGGATAGTAAAATAGAAATTTTACATTTTTGTTATTTTACAAAGTTAAATTGTCTGCATTGTTGAATTTTTGTAAATTTTCTGGGTTTTGGTTAGAATGAGTAGTTTGCAGAGATTGAACTTCATTTGGATTTTTTTTTTTTTTTTTGACTAAATTTGGATTTATATTTGAACACTTAAAAATAATAATTAACATGTTCATAAATTGTTACTATATCATTTGATGTTGAAATTAGATTTCAAAATTTTGTGGCAAAATAACACTAAACAATAGGATACCGACAAAATAAAATTATTTTACATTGTCAATTTGTCATCCAATAGTAATTGCATATTCCGCTGAGCCCAAAAACAAAAGTAATTGCATATTCTGTAAAATGACTCTAGTACTTATACTTGTTACATACTAGAGTGTAAGATTAATTTTCAGTGACGAAGCATATTCATTAAACTCAGATAACAATGAGTGTTATTTTTTTGAATCGATGTTTTTGAATTGAATAAACGCAGAAATAGTGTATCACTCGAGTAATTTATTGAGCAACGTGAGTTCGTGTTGGACTTCGAAACCGCCATTGGCTGTTAAGTACCGGTTTGATGCCGGTTCACTTGAAGGACCGGGCGGTCCCAAGAGCCTCAGCTCCACTTTAGACCGGCTTTTGGCTTGGGAAGACAAACTCTGCCAGGAAGTGAAGGTAAGTTTTCAAAAATTGAATTAATTTTTATTTTTCGTACTTATATTTTAATCAAAATTTGGTCTTGTATGAACTTTAGTGGAGGAACATGATATAGTACTGATAAATTGATAGTATCTTCTTGACTTTTCAAAGTAACTTTCGGTGCATTGTTTAATGTGTCAGCAAACAATTTTTATAATGCAATTTTGGCCCCCCAATTGCGTCGTAATCTTTTAAATACTAAGTTTACTGAACTAGAATTAGGAAGTTCTCTAGCATATATATTCTTAGCTAATGATGCAATAATGACTTTTGCTTAATTGCATAATTAGGCTAGAGAATGTGTGAAGATTGAGCATGAAAAGAAATTGTCAGCTATGCAGAGTCAAGAATGGAAGGGAGATGATGAAGCAAAGATAAACAAAACCAAGGCAACCATAACAAGGTTACAGTCACTAATTATTGTAACATCACAAGCTGTGTCTACTACCTCAGCTGCCATTGATGGTCTTAGAGACTCTGATCTTGTTCCTCAGCTTGTTCAACTTTGTCATGGGTATGTCTCTACTCTCTATTCTGCTATTATTATTAGTCTGCTGTTTTCAGTTAATTGCACAAAGACAAAGTATGAAAAGTCAGTAAGTAGTCAACAAAGCTAGGGACTAAGGACAAAGGTGCTTTACATTCAATCCAAGGCAATGGATACATATTCAATTGCTATTCGTACATTCATAAATGAATCACTTTAATTTCATTGGCCCACCAAAATTATGAAGTATTTGAGAAAATGAATCCTATTCTGTCAGTTTTTTGGTCATATGTGTCACTTGTTTATAAATTCAAATAATTTGAGAGTTAATGATTAATGGCATGTACTGCTTCCTGTGTTACCAACTTACCATAAGATATAATCAATCTGTGACTTGACTTGCATATAATAGAATTCTTATGGATCCTAGAGAGAGATAGAAACAAAATGTGGAAAGAGAGAGATGGAGAGAATGTATGGAAGGAGAGGATCTAAGTCCTGTCCTGATCTAGATGGTTGTAAGTGAGTACTTAGAAGTTGATTTTTTCTGTTACACGAGGTCTGCTGCATGTTTGGAACGATGGCACCGCACCGAAGTGCACATCTTTTGCCAAAATAACAGTGACACACCACGATTCTGATACTATGTACGTAGTTATGTACTATGTACCTTGGCCCGCTACTGCACCTGCCAAAATGCACCCCTTTTGAGCAAACATGACTTACTGTTACCAATGGAGTCGGTTAGGTTGAATTCACAATGATAATACAGTATTATGGAAACCAGTGTATTTGTTGACAGTTACTTACTATACATTGAACTGTTTCAGAGGAGCTATAAATTGAGTTAAAAACAGAAATATTATCATCCATTTTGCATATAATTGTTTCCCTTAAGGCCAATCTGACAATAGTTATATGAAGTAAGAGAATTGTAAATAAATATGGTAGCATATTTATTGGTAAAGCATCTTGGTTGCAGTTGATCATTCCCTTATAATTCAAATTTCAATATAACTTGATAACCATAAAGGTAGATATATATATGAAACAATTACTTGCCTAATAATTTTAATCTGAGTTAAAGTTAGAGTTGCCTCTCACAGTTTGTCTCTTATGTTTGTGACATGCCAAAAATAGAATCATTTGCATGTGGAGATCAATGCACCAGTACCATGAAACACAAAGCAAAATTGTACAGCAAGTTTGCGGCCTTGTGAACCGATCATCGAAAGGTCACTCAACATCTGAATCACACAAACAAGCAACTCGAGATCTTGAATCAGCTCTGTCAGCTTGGAACTCAAGTTTTATCCGGATCATAAAATTTCAAAGAGACTTTATTCTGTCTCTACATGGCTGGTTTAAGCTGAACCTTATTCCAGTCAATAATGACAACAAAAACAACAACAAAATTGAACAATCTGATGCATTTCACTTTTGTGATGAATGGAAACTTGCCCTCGACCGTGTCCCAGACACAGTTGCTTCAGAAGCAATCAAAAGCTTCATCAATGTTGTCCATGTAATATCTGTTAAGCAATGTGAAGAACTCAAGGTTAAAAAGAAAACTGACACTGCTTTCAAGGAACTTGAGAAAAAATCTTCATCTTTAAGTAACATAGAAAAGAAGTTTTACAACTCATATTCAATGGTTGGTATCGGTATAATTCCAAACTCTGTGGATGATATTGGACAAGGCTTGGATGCAAGAGACCCTCTTGCTGAGAAAAAATTGGAACTAGAAGCTTGTCAAAGACGAGTCGAAGATGAAAAGATGAAACATTCAAAGGCTATTGAGGTTACAAGAGCTATGACACTTAACAATCTACAGACAGGTTTGCCTGGAGTATTTCAGGCATTGACAAGTTTTTCTTCATTATTCATTGAGGTTCTTGAATCAGTATGTGCTCGTTCATATGCCATCAAGTAGGTAATTTATAAGGCAAAACTGCACGAAATCCTTTAACTTATGGTTAAAGGGTCTCTGATGCAGGTTTGCCTAATTTATAATTTATTTATTTTGCTTTGAAGGTGAGTTCAGAATGAAGGCTGTTTTTTGTGACACTGCCTCTTACTCTTCTAAGTTTTAGCTGTTTGGTTTATCTTGAAATGTAAATACCAAGAATTTTTTTATTCTAATTTACCCTCTTGTGGGAAAGAAAGGTTGCACTTTTTGTATAACAAAACTTAAAAGAAAATTTCGGCCAGCTCTATAGGAAAATTTCTTGAATTATTGTATCAGAGGATTGGAAATTTCAGTGTAGAATAAATCTATTCGTTGAGGACTATGCTATGATATAAATTGTTCATGAATTAATGTTTTTGCTTCATAGAAACTCGAATTTTGTGTGTTGCATAGAGTTAAACAAGGTTTTCTTTTGTGTTGTTTTCCCATTCATGGAGGTAATTTGATATGGATTGAACCTAACTTCACCTCAAAACAGGATTGTCCAATCCTATATAAACCCTCACACCGGGTTCATTACTTCTGATGTGGGACTCCAAGTTGGGTTCATGAAGTCCAACTTGCCCATGGAAATCAGTAACATAATTCTACTTGAGCCACTCACTACTAAATATGGGTGCATCACTGAGCTGAAATTCGACCTTTAATTATCAATATTGTGCGAGTCTAGCCTCTTTCACTCGACTCAACTCCGTTTATAGTGATATTCAAAGTTTACTTGATTCACAGACATTTATTAATGAAAATTGCATCACATTTGAATCTCGTTTTCTATCAAAAGAATTGAATATCATATATGACACTATATCTCCATTTCTTACTTATTTTTCATCTTATAAAGTACCTTATACAGATTTGGAAACTATTAAACAAAAAAGAAATTAATCAAAATGGAGATCAAATTTCTTTTCTAGCCATCCAACATTTATGCTCTCTTTGAGTATACTCTTGAATCTTTGTCGCATGTACTACAAAGGTGATAGATACCATTGGGATTGAGAGTGGGCGAAAATTAGCAAACCCCTTATCTATTATATATCAAGTTTAATGATAAATTCCCTAAAAAAGAAGCTTAAAAATAAATCATTCACGAGTAATTCTCTCTTGATTATTTGGGATATAGTTTCTCTTGAGTACTCTCATCATTTTGGATAATATTCTTGAGTACTCTACTATGTCTCTAACTGTTAGAATATAATATACATCGTTATTATAAGTCTCATGATCGTGCGATAAAAATGTTCTTTTTATTTTGTTTTGTCAAGTAGTCTGATAGCTAGACTCACACACTTTAAGTGTGGAGAAGTGAATAATCTAGAATTTATCTTATAACTATCAACTGAAATTACACTTAGGAGACATGCAATATAAATGTCTATAAGTTAAGCTTATTGGTACTTTTCCATTATTACATGTCACCCATGAGTTTCACCAAAAAAAGAAATGTCATTTGTTTGATGACCTAATAACTGATAAACATGTGGTATTACATGTTCTCAAATTTTTACCTTCACAAGCATAATTTATGCATCTCTTCTTGCTGAACATTTTTTATGTTTGTCCTTGAGTGTCTTTAAGATTTTATCTCCATATTTATAACCTTTTTTTTATTTATTTTCTTGGTTTTCTAACTAGGACTAAATAATCATTCACAAAATGTTAATGCACTATTTCGTATGTATGGCATTGCTGGTAGGTTTGAATGAAATTTGAAGGAGAAATGAACATGATGGAGAAAATAATGCCTTCATTTGAGATACCTGGCAAATACCTTAAGGTGCGATAAATAAGTAGAAAAATCTATAATACATAGTATTCGAACAATATCATTTTTATTTCAAAGTCACACAATTAAGTGCTGAGAAGTGAAGAATTGCAGATTCGAATCCGCAACCGAGTCTTACCAGAGCAATACCTTTTATTATTTTTTAATAAATTCCAACAATAAGTTATTCACATGTTTTATTTTATAAATTTGTACAAATTAATTTTCTTTTGAAAAAAAAAAAAAAAAAAAAAACATTTTCTCCTCCAAATTCCTCTGCCTAAACATACCTTGACAACAAATTTCCTATGGCCTGTCAGTGTCACAACTCTTCCTTTTGCAGCTTTCAGAAACATAATTTCTTCATAGGGACAAATAATGGACTTGAGTGAATTGTGACAAGGCTATATAAAGACTGTATACAGTCTACATCATAGTGATAAGAATTGGTTCATCATCACTATGCAAAGAATCTATAATCCATTAAGTGCAAAGGTTCTAGAGGGGACCAGATTAAAACCATGAAAAGTAGTTATCATGTCCCTAAAATAGAAAGCATGCTTCACAGTGGATTGTGGTCCTAGTTTTTTACTTTTGTGAATTGTTCAAATCTTCTTCCATATTCATATCAATATTTACTCAATGATAAGAACCATTTGGTACTTACCATTAGAAAACTACTACATTGATAATATGAAAGACACTAGAAAACCATTTAAGCCTATGTTTGATATCATGTATCAGAATCACGATGACTCACCATAATTTTCCAAAAGCTGCACTCAATAGCTTCTGCAAAATCATAGTGGATTGTCGTGATTCGAGCATACTCACTGTGATACCAAACATATACCAAGACTCGAGATTATTTTGTAAGGGGAAAAATTGCTAGAAAAAAATGTCCAAAAATGAATCGAAGATTAATAATTCTCATATTTTGTATAGCAATACTTAATTATGGAGTGATTATCCATAAGTATTCTGAGATGAGACAAAGAGATCCAACCTAATCTAATCTTGGAATATCATATTTCCAACTGAAATGGAATTTTACTACAAAACAGATAAGCTGAGCTAACATGGTAATACTGAGCAGCTGATGCGAAAATAACCAATTATGGCAAATACAATAAATGGTAGATTTAGGAATACAAACTAAAAGAACTCAAAATCAAGATATTTACCCCCGGACTTCATTTCATTATTACCTGACATCCTCTTACTAGTACTGCCAATTCCAACAGTGTCAATTGGTGGTCCGACCTTCATAGGTGGCGGCGGTGGTGGCTCATTTTCCACTGGTCTTGGCACTTCTGGTGGTGTGCTACACCTAATCAATGCCCAGTTCACACCTTCAAAGAAAGGATGCTGCTTTATCTCGGTTGCACCTCTCTTAACCCCAAGACGATGTTGTGGCTCTTTCACGAGTAAGCCGCGGATCAAATCCCTGCTGGCGTAACTGGTTGCAGGTGACTCTGGAAATTTGAGCTGCTGACCTACTACATTGAAAAGTGTGGCACGGTTTCCTGACCCTTTGAAAGGGGTTTTACCATATAAAAGTTCATGCAAGAATATTCCGAATGTCCACCAATCAACCGCACTTCCATGACCTTCTCCTTTGATAATTTCAGGAGCAAGGTATTCATGGGTGCCAACGAAGGACATAGATCGAGCAGCAGTAGGCTCGGCAACAAGCTCTGGAAGTCTGCTGGAAGGAAACCCAGGTTCAGCTCTTGGTTTCCTCGATTTCTTGTTTTTCTGAGGAAAGAGCCGAGGAATAAAACATGCAGGTTGTATGCATACTGATGTTGGCTCAATACAAGCAGGCTGAACACAGAATGCACCACCAGCTCGTTTTGAAGGGTCGCCATCATAACCTCTAACAAGAGTAGGTAAAACAGTACATCTGAGTGAAAGATCAAAATCTGAGAGCATTATGTGACCATCGTCTCGTACCAACACATTTTCAGGTTTAAGGTCTCTGTACACAACTCCAAGCATGTGAAGATATTCGAGAGCAAGCAGGACCTCGGCAGCATAGAAGCTACATGTAGAGAAAATGACATTGGAATTACAAATCCTTTTCATGCATCAGAGATTCAGAATAAATGAATCACAAGGAAGTTGTGGAGCAAAGTATGAAAATTTCTCAAAAGCTTTCCAAATGTAATAGATTATGGAACAGACAAAAACATTACCATTTTATGAAAAGGAAAATATAATTACATTAATGACACTTGAATATATGCAAATAAATACACACAGAACATTGTAACTATGTACATGATAAAACACATACCGTGCAGCATATTCAGAGAAATGTTTCCCTGGTTGCCGCTGCCTTAAAGTGTGTAGGTCACCCCCAGGACAATATTCCATTACCAAACAGGAGAATCGGTCGGTCTCAAAATGCGTATACAAAGTTGGAAGAAATGGATGATCCAGCAACTGCAATATCTCTCTCTCAGTCTGTGCTCTAGTCAGCTTCTTTCTGCTTGCTAGGGATGCCTTGTCCATAACTTTCATTGCGAAATAACACCGAGTTCCACTCAGCTCCGAGAGATATACACTACCAATGTCACCACATCCAAGTCGTTTGAGTAATCGAAAGTGACTCATGCCCAAAATTCCATCTCGTAATCGGACGGCAAGGATAGCATTCCACCTGGGATCGTTTCCTTTGTGAGGCTTATTTGCACTACCAGTAAGGTTGCTCCAGTTACTGTCATCGCTGAGGCCACTACTATCACTTGCACGACTTGCACTAGTTTTTGCACTTTCAAGTGAATCACCCCTTACACTACCCTTAGTGCTATCAAAGTTCCTATCTAAACTAAGCATGCCGTCACTGGTCATTGCATCACTCCGATAAGTACTAGCACAACTATTTGCAATGCTCATTGCCTTGACAACACCAATACTATCGATACTACTATGTGGGCTGACATTGCCACTAGGAGTAGGAGGCAAAGAAGCATCCCAAACACATTCCTTTTCCTCGGAATCTGGAGCGAGGAGAGAGTTCTCAGTATTCTGAGATACTCGAGAACCTGCAAAAGGCGAGGATACGTTCCCAGTGTCGTTTAGTTCTTCAACCAGACTTCCTTGAGGGGAAAGAACAAATTGACTTGGTTTCTTCGCGGGAACACGGATCGAGAGATCTTCCAAGAAAGGGCCCTTCACGGACAAGTTCTTAATTAAGCATCCGGCCTCAGATTTGTTCTGACCTATCGGTACATAAACCGTTCTCATAAGATCTGTATCAACAGGTTCTGGTGGATGACTAGCACCAGCAAATAAACTCGGATCACCATCCTCAAACGAATCGCTGCTACCCTTCAATGTGTCTACATCATACATCAGATCTTCTCCATCAGATAAAGAATGCTTTCCTTTCCATGTTCTAGTAGGCTCAAAGGAGATAGATTCTGGAGACTCTCGAGTATCAAATTCCATATCATCTCTAACCAATAATATTCGTGCATTCGACAACTGCGCCACTTCTCTAATCGAGGCCAAACGTGTCATAGGCACATCCCTTGCCTGCGACAACTGATTCAATTCTCTTGCTGAAATCCACCTAGCATTTGAAAACTCCTGCCCATTTAGTCTCTGACTCTGACCCACCTCTCTTTTAGTGGCCGTGTGCGGCGATACCTCAACCAAAATCGGCAAGTTTCGAGGAAGTACCTTTGACTCTGAATACCTTTCCATGTCTAAATTTCACATAAAATCATCACTCAAAGACTTATACAGTTATACACCTAAAAAGAACCTGCAAAATAGAACAAACACTTCATTCAATAAAAGCATAATTTATTTTCACATAGATTTCAACAAACATGAACATATAAACTATCCAACAAAGTGTAACTTTTGCAAAATCACGGTAGCTCAACGTGATTCTGACAACCCACCGTGATACCAAACATGCACTGAATCAAGCAATCCTACTTTCATAGTGTCAAAATTAAGAAACTAACACAAAAACAGCTCTGAATAGCTAGGAACTTAAATTATGCACATCTGACAATTAATTCTATGTTTGGTATCACGGTGATTATGTCAGAATCACAGTGATCCACGGTGATTTTGCAAAAGCTATAGAGTGTAGCTTTTACAAAATTACAGTGAATCACTGTGATTCTGACTTACTCAACGTAATACCAAATATAGGCTAAAATAGTAGTACTACTTGAATTTATATTGAGCTTAATGGTGTTTATTTAACAAATATATCATATATCAAATCATAGATATTCATTCATACATATGAATCTTGAAAGGCACACACAGAAATTTAATAATAACTGAGAAAGTAACAAAAGACCAAACCCTTAAAACAAACAAACACACCAACTAGGAAGAAGGTATTAACAAAAGTAGTAACTACATTTCCAACTTTTAAGAATGGTGTGTGTTGGTAGAAACATGAATCTAGAAGAAACAAAAAGTGAAGAAATGGGAAAATGCAAGATACAAACAACAACAACAACATAATACATTGTCTTGTTCTACTTGTATTGAATGAAAAAATAAGATCTAGTTTGAAAGGAAAAAGGAAAGAAAGAAAATGGAGAGAAAGAAAACAAACCCAGTAGAGTAGCATTGAAATTGAAATGAAGAAAGTAAATGCACACAATCTTCTATTGTTGATGGTTTATTATGTTTACAGCTTTTGCTTTTTTAATTTTAATTTTTTATTTATTTTTACTATTTGATTTATTTATGATTATTTTGGCTGTTGCTTTTGAAAGGAAAAAAGAGAAAGTGTGGGTTCCAGTTTAGGGGTGGGGTCCATGGTGTTGGTTCTTTTAATTAATGGCTACAAAATTACTACTGCACTTTGTTTATTATCACTGCTCAAAGCCGTTTTCTTTGAATTCAATTCATAGAACGTTCTGTTTGAGAAAATTTCAGTCATCAATGGACTAAGATTAACTATGTAACTGAATTCAATTCATAGAACGTTCTGTTTGATATAAAAGAAAATTTACTATTTTTATCGGATATTGATTCTCAATAAAATATTTAATATTCACTTTAATATTTAATATGTCGTTAAAAAAAATGATTTTAGTTCATAAATTCTAGCTTAATTGACAAAATTGTCGAAATTGTTAGGTCGGACATCTTGATCGAGATTCGAACCTTGGCTCGCTCATCTTGTATATGTGAGTTTATAATGATTATGTCATTTCATCTATCTACTAAAAAATATTTTTATATTTAATGTAAAATTTAACTTGTGTCACAGTTGTTACAACACGCTTTAGATTGAGTTTTGAGCATGAATGACATAAGATGGAGATAAACAAATTTTGTCTTCCTCATTCGAACTAGATAGTATTTGAGTTTTTTATTTTAGTATTTGTGTGTTCTCTGACCGGAATAAAAATAAAAATTCAACTTCATCCGATAAGGTTTCCGTCTCCCCTCATCAATGCATGAACTTGTAGATATTTTGTCACTTCAAGTTTACCAAAAAATGAGTTTACATCTGATTTAACACGTTTTTCATACCTAAAAACGTAAAATCGAACTAATTTACACGTTAAAACGCGATTTTAACGATGGTCACTCGTTAACATTTCTCTTTTGTTAAATAAAAATAAGAAATCCAAACTCGATAAACTTCGATTTTCTATCAAAGTCGGGACGAGTTCAAACGGATACTCATGGGTGTGAGTTATGTTGTGATCCGTGCATGCTTTCTCTTTCTCATTCACCTTCATCGTGTTGTTTATGTAATTTTCTATGTGTTCCCTTAGATAAGTGGTTAGGATTTTTCTATGTAGTTTATGTCTTGAAGCGGAATGTCAGAATTGCCCTTGAAAGTGAACTATGGAAGCCGTACGATGACGCGGGAGACATAAATCAGTAAGCGACTGTGCGCGTGTATGGTGGCCACGGTTCACTGGCAATGTAGCAGATATACAGTCAACATAATTGAAAAAACCAAAAGAAAAATAGTAAGAAATAGGGACCAACCATAGTTATCAGACACAAAGGGCTAGCCTGACCAATTATGGTCCCATTTTGTTGCCGCTTTAGAACAACCTTCTATTTTTTATTTTTTATTTATAAAAATATTTAAGTGAAAAGATGAAAATCCCCGTTTGGATTCGATCTCTGACTTGAATATACAGCGGTATTAATATTTTTAAGAAGAATTTTTCGTCCATTTAAATTTTACAAGAATTTTAGGGCTTAATGTCATTGGGGAACTTAATCTTGAAGTAGTAGATTATGTTAACAAACCTTATTCTAATAATCTATAGAATTGAGGGATCACCCAAACCTATCCAATAAAAGCAATCCCTCTCACACTGCTGCTCCTCTCTGTTTTCAAAATAGGCCTCAAAATTCTTATCTTGTATAAAAAATTTATCTTATATATTAATGAGATATTATTATTTATATTTGTTTATTGATATAAAAATTTTGTTTCACCGATAATAATTCAAGATTATGAAATTAATTATTTTCTATATTCTTGAGATAAGAACTTTTTCATTATTATATAGTTTTGAGAATATAAATGTAAAGGTGTGATATTAAGTGAGTCTAAATATCTTTTATACACTTCAAAATATTTAAAAACTTTGTTAATGGAAAAAATGGAAATAATAGAAAATAGAGAGGATCCCAACTCAAAATTTTAGAGTTGTGTGTGTGACTTTCGGCGGTACTTACCATTTCATCTAAAACAAAAATAAAATTGGTAGCTAATTATTATTTTTTTCAAGTAGTCTAGTGACTAGAAATTTCACCTTTAAAGATGAATAACTGGAGTTTCGATGTTCGAATTTTGACTCCTAAACATATAGTGTGATATTCCTATTAACTGAACTAAGCTCACAGGGACAATTGGTAGCTAGTTTTTAACATGGATGTTAAATTAATTGGCAACAAAAAAATGGACCATGTTAAATTTGACCTTCAAAGACCAAAGTGAATAAATGAATATATAATATAACACTTGAAAAAAAGTGAAGATAATAGTATTAATTTTTTCTTCAAAAAAAAAATAGTATTATAGAATTGAAAAAACTTAATCAATGTCACGTTAAAAAATAAAAATAACTCTTTCTTTGGAACATTTTTATATGTTAAAACAACATTCATTTTAAAAAGGAATGAGTATTTTAATTAATTAAAGGGAACAACATTTATCTTCGTTTTGTTTTTTTAAAAAAACAATGGTATCAAAATTCTTCGATACTTTGTGAAGCTACCAAATTTTAGACATGTATAAATAACAATCTTTTCATTCTGAAGATAGAGTTTATAGCCTACCCTCACCCTATGTTTGTTCTTGTTTGGAACTCGGTCTCAAGGTTTAGCCTCTCATAAGAGAATGATAGAAGGTTTAATAGGAATTGTTTCCTATGAATATTTTCTCGAAAATGTGTTCTTCTAAAACGCACTATCCTTACAAATGGTTTTCTAGGAATATTTTCTCGAAAATTGTTGCATTTTACAAGGAACAAAATTTTCTCGGAAATTTTCGTAGGTAATACCAAGAATTCTTGTAGTGTATGAGAACAAAAGTGTAAGATTTACCTATTTTTTATAGAAGTCGGTCTTCTTTGTTTAGTGTTATCTCTTACAGTTTTAAGAGATAAGATGCTCTTAAAAGCCCTTCAATTTGTAGAAGTCGGTCTTCTTTTTATAGTGTTCTCTTTTACGGTTTTCAGAGGCTCTTAAGCCCTTTAATCATCGTCGACCTCAAATTTAAATGGATTATAGATTCCAGCAAATATTTTCCCCTTAATTATTAACCATTGATTTGGTGATGTATGTACGAGACCACACAATATGTGATATGAAAATGACTCGTTATTTATTTGTTTGGTCACGTTGACGTGCTAGGATAAATAAGCATGTTGGTCGCCCAACATAGGTTCCCTTGACTAGGAATCAGACTTCTATAGCCGGCCATCAGGAACTTATATCTATACTTTTAGGATATCGAACAATGTGCATGTTTTATATTGGCCGTGAGTTAGACATAACTATTGAACAATGAACCATTCAAATTAATTGAGAACTATAATGATTTTGACAAAATTACACTTTTAAATTTCAATAAAGTCATCAGAATTCTAGAGATTTCATATAATTGTTCTTCCATATGATAATCCACAATCACTAGCTATATAAGATGCGTTTATTTGGCATTATTCCTTTATATATAAGACTTAACTTATCCCCCTATAAAAAAAAAAAAAAAAAAACTTATTAGGATCCCTTTTTTCTATAGGAACCAGAGAGTTAAAAAAAAAAAAAAAAAACTTCACTTATTCGACGTTTGACATTTTCTATGAAGAATAGAATACCACTATACTTTGAGAAGGGAACAATTTATATCATTGAATCTTCCAATTAATCTTTGAATTTCTTATGTAATATGTGTACCCTATAATTGCATGGTATAGTAAATTCGTATCCAATCTTTCCTTATCACACTCCTATAAAAGACAAAATTGTAAAAAGACGAATCCAATGACTTATAATAATAGCCATGCTTGGTCAAAATCATAGTCATAGTAATATTAAAAAAAGATTGGTAAGAAAAATAAAAATTAGGTGAAGTGGAGAAATATAGGTGACGATGGTAAGCATAATTAGGAAGCTTTTGTGGTGTATTATATTATATAGACTCTAAACCATCATAGTATAGACTAAACCATTAAAAAAAAAAGTCCTAAGTTCTCGATTTTCCAAAAAGAAATCATTTCTCCTAAATTTAACGTAAATCACCACTAAACTAACTGACAATTAATTTAATACTATATGTTGGTAATGGAACTAACAAATTTTTTATATGTTTTTAAATTAAATTGACGTATTTTATATAAATTCAGATAGGGTTATATATTTTAGAATTAAATTATTAAATTAATGATTTGTAAGTTGAAAATATGATTTGGATAATAGGAATTACAAAGTGGTGTTCAAACCAAGGGTCTCAGATCCGATGATGGCACTCACATAGTGATGAAAATGATTAGCTTGATATTTTATCACTGAAACTTGCCACATTTTCCATTTTCCAAAAAAGAAGTGCCCTATGATCTATTTTAATGTTGTTTTTCATTGCTTTTAGTAAAGTTGACAAATTAGAGGTATGAAAAGTGGGAGTTCTTGATATTGAAATTGGGAAAAGATGGAAAACATTCAAAGGTGGGTTCTTTCATGATTCTTTTCTTAGATGATATTTTGTGGTCCACAATGAAAACTTTTATCAGCTGCTTAACATGTTAATCATCATGCATTAAACTTGGAAGATAGGTTAACTTCTTTTTTGTTTTTGCCTTTAGGTTTTGTTAGTTGTTATTTTTGGTTTTATGTTGGTCAAAGAGACAAAAAGAAGAGTCGGTAATTAAATTAAATAAAAGTTTTTTCATGTTCAATAAAGTTTCTTAAGGTGATGTGATATTGAAAATTGGAAACTTTATTCTATGTTGGGATTGGGATGCCACTTTTGAAGGGTAGCTTGAAATTTTGGAGTTTTATGATAAAGACATATTAGATTATTTATTCGAAGAAAATCTACGAAATTAATTGAAAAAATCAGTCTCATGATAAGATGCATCGTGCTACGTTGTATTTATGGAGACATCGTGTCACAGTAGATATATATCGTGTCACGATGTAGAAAGTCCAAGCTCAAGAAAAATTTATAGATAGAGTCATTCACCACCACTATTTCATATCTCTCAACACACAAAGCTAGAAGCAAGTGGAGGAGCAACAAGGGAGAGCAAGGAGCTCTCAATGGAAGGCAACCTCCCACCATATGGAGTCACTTTTCTAGCTTTTTATCGATGTTACTTTTTATGTGTAATTTTATAATTCTTTTGTTATTTTAATTATGCCAATGAGTAGCTAAATTTTTTAAGTTAGGTCAAGTAGATGAACTCTCTTAAGATTGCTTGAAATATGTAATTTGATTTGAAAAAGTTTATATTACTTGCAATTAATTTTATTATTTCAAATTTTATCTCATGCATTGCTTTTTTATATTCATAAGTAGACATTTATGAATTGTTCAAGAAAATTAGGTGTCGTCGTAACATAGCCCAAGTTTGTAATTGGGATACTAAGGTATCGTTTGGCCTGTCTTTTTTTCCTCTTATTTAGAGCTTATGCAAACAACTTATGCAATTTTTATATATTATTATAAGTTTGTCAAGGTAGTTTATGATAAAATAGCTTATAAAATTACAATTTTCACTAGTGTGAACTTATAAAATAACATAAAACTTAATTTATATTGCATAATCTATTTGCATATACTCAAAAAAAGTTAGGCCAAACGGACCCTAAGTCTAGCCGACATTGGAAAAGATAACTCAAGCACCCGAGGCTAGAGGCAATAAGATTAATGTTCACAAATATTAATGCTTGCATGATTTTCAAATGGTGTTAGTGACCGGTGTCTTCAATTGCTTAAGGTGATTTTAGTATGCGATAGCACATTTCACTATTTTAGGGTTCATCCACCGTGATAATAGAAATAATTACAAGAGATATAATGACAAATTGACAAGTAGGAATATGGAAAGCATTCGAAAGTGCCTAGCCATGTTTCTCATCTTATTTCTTCCAAACTTATCAAAATCTATCTTTTATCAAATTATAAGCAAATGCAATATTTTACTTTTTGTATCCTTTTTCTAAATTAATTTTAGAAATCTTGATGATTCCTGTGGAAACGAATCTTTATAAATATTATTACTCAACCAGACATCTTTTAAAAGCCGGAGATTAACACATAATAAAAAAAATGACATAATTTATGCGAAAGTACACTTTGAAAGATACTGAATTTATTTATTTTGGACATGTACATCAAAGTTTAAAACTGGTGCTTATTTACAAAAGCACGAAAGGCCCAAACTATCAACTGAACAAAAATTCAAGCCAAAATACTGGGAAATTATCGGTTTCGCTACCTACACTGCTTTTTTCCTCCATACACTCAATAATAAATTGAGTAATCAGTCAATTTAGTCCCTAAACTATTACTTTCTCACCAACTTAGTCCCTAAACTATTAAAAATAACTAAAAGGTCCTTAATCTATTTTTCATCCGTCAATTTAGTCCCTAAACTATTACTCTCTCACCAACTTAGTCCCTAAACTATTAAAAACAACTAAAAGGTCCCTAAACTATATTCACATCCTTCAATTTAGTCCCTCATAAACATCATTTTATGATTCGAAACAAACCTGTTATAATATCTTAAGGCACTTCTTAACACACTAGCATGGATGGAAAAAGCTAGCTCCTACTAGTATTACCAATAACACAACCAGCCTGCAAAGATAATTCACCATACAAATGCTTGGAATTTAATAAGACTTTGTTAGCATACTACATATAATGACACTTTTGTACCCTTTATATCATCATTAT